>NC_091118.1:207658028-207993028 GCF_040183065.1 Periplaneta americana | reverse complement strand
AAAATGTTACATAACAAATGTTTCTTTAAAAATAATTTGCGATAAGTTTTATTCCTTGAAAAATTTTGATAGGACTGATATTTAATGAGATAAATGAGTTTTAAAATTAAAATAACTGCCATCCAAGGCCGTATAATGAAATAAAAAGCCAATGACTTCGTCTATAAGGGGCCTTGGACAGCAACAATCGAAACCTATGAAAGATAGCCTACAGAGAATGTTTCTGTGTTTGTATGAAGTAATATCGGAAGCTAAATTAACCGATTTGTATAATGAATTATTATTTCACCATTGGAAAGTGTAGTTTCTCTAGATGAACATAATGCTGTAATGTTATTACAGTAACTTCTGATATAATATAATGTAATGTAATATAATATAATGTAATATAATATGATATAATATAATATAATATAATATAATATAATATAATATAATATAATATAATATAATATAATATAATATAATATATGTAATGTAATATTATATAATATAATTTAAGTTATTTGAAGGGTTCAGAACCATAGTGGGCCAAACGCCATTTACTGAATACGTAGAAAACAAGGGTTAAAATTAAGTTATTGCCATAATTCAATGGAAACCTATAACAAGTAAAATAAAATATACACATTAAATCTAAATGATGTCAATGTTCATTAAACTATGGTTGCATGTAATAAAAATTAGAAACATGTTAAAGGAATTGCCATTGCACCAATGAGTGATCTCTGGACCAAAACATCGCATTTTAATTATTTGAATGCAATTTAAATTAAGTAACATATTAAACGATTTATCCTTATATCAAACATGAATGTTCCCTGGATCAAATGTCCTATTTTAATTATGTAATTACTTTGTATTTATTTCTAACGGGTGCAGCGGAGCGCACGGGTACGGCTAGTCTATTCATAGCATAATGCTGATTCTTGTGGCAATCCTAATATTTTCTTCAAAACTGTAACTTACTCCTTTTCTGCTTAATACAGCATTGCAGCTGTAGCCACATTCAGGATCCTTATCCATGTGACTACGAAGTGCAAGACAAGAGTGGAGAATAAATAAAATTAGTCTCGCTAGGGGAATACTTTCCTTGCGTATTCACACTACGTGGCCCAGCTCTTGAAACCTCAGATTATCTCTCGAGTATTATAAAAGTTCTCTTCTCGAGGAGCGAATTTTCTCCACAATCCACTCGTTGGAGTGGGGGGTAGAGAGGTTCTTTAATAAAATTGCAAAGATGTTCAGTGACCTCACATAAAAGCTCCAGCCTTGGAGAAGAGGGGGAAAAGAAGAACACAATTAGCGGAAAATCGCTCCCTTAGTGGAAAATTACCCGCGTGTATAACGTTTTCATTGAGCGTAAAAGCGCTCCCTGGGCGTGGAATAGGAGTCCCTCCCCTCTCAAACTGACCTGTACAATGTCGAGTGGAATGAATCAGACCTGCAGCCGAGCGCGGAATGTTACAGCCTACACACTGCTTGAGGATCGAACGAGTGTTATTCCACTATTAAATTACAGTATCCGACTTCCAATCTGTCATTTAATTATCGAAGAATCAGGACAGCGTTATCACGGCAACTCTCCAAATTTCACATAGGTTCAAAAGGAGGGAACAACTGGATAATACCCACGGCAGAGCAATGTCGATAGTCGACGTTACTCGCTGGTCACTCACCGGGACGTACCAGGACCTCCTTTATTACCGGACCTGACACTGGCATCCAAGATGGCGGCCGGAAGAGGGCTTTCGTAGATTGCAATGAGTTAAAATAAATACGGCACCGATGAGATTATTTTAACAAAATTCTCAATGAAACAATAAATAATAAAGTTCCTTACCTACATAAATGAACATAGTACATTCAGTAACATAAAAATATGCCTACATATACACCAATAATAAAAGAAAACGACTGATTAAAAGCTGCAATATGTTATTATATTAGGCCTAGGCCTATATGTTTCTATATATGAATATTGGCAATTGCCCAATTAACTCTTGTAAAATTCAGATTTGTGAGGAAATAGAAGACAGTAATACAATACCGAATAGCTGCTACTTCATGATTTAGGAAATCTTACTTGGATTATACAAATCGATTTCATCAGCAACTGGAAATTATACAATATGGAGTCCTGTCTTCCTAGTCACTAAACTTTGTCACTGTATTCACTGAGATTGGTTGAAAATAAAACTAGCTATTCACTACGTACAGTTTAACACTGTGCCCACTGATGTTGATTCAGAATGAAATGGCACTATTCACTGTAGTTTCTCACTATATCCACTGATGTTAATTCAGAATGGAAATGGCACAATTCACTGTAGTTTCTCACTATATCCACTGATGTTGATTCAGAATGAAATGGCACTATTCACTGTAGTTTCTCACTATATCCACTGATGTTAATTCAGAATGGAAATGGCACTATTCACTGTAGTTTCTCACTATATCCACTGATGTTGATTCAGAATGAAATGGCACTATTCACTGTAGTTTCTCACTATATCCACTGATGTTGATTCAGAATGAAATGGCACTATTCACTGTAGTTTCTCACTATATCCACTGATGTTGATTCAGAATGAAATGGCACTATTCACTGTAGTTTCTCACTATATCCACTGATGTTGATTCAGAATGAAATGGCACTATTCACTATAGTTTCTCACTATATCTACTGATGTTAATTCAGAATGAAATGGCACTATTCACTGTAGTTTCTCATTATATCCACTGATGTTGATTCAGAATGAAATGGCACTATTCACTGTAGTTTCTCACTATATCCACTGATGTTAATTCAGAATGAAATGGCACTATTCACTGTAGTTTCTCACTATATCCACTGATGTTAATTCAGAATGAAATGGCACTATTCACTGTAGTTTCTCACTATATCCACTGATGTTGATTCAGAATGAAATGGCACTATTCACTGTAGTTTCTCACTATATCCACTGATGTTAATTCAGAATGAAATGGCACTGTTCACTGTAGTTTCTCACTATATCCACTGATGTTGATTCAGAATGAAATGGCACTATTCACTGTAGTTTCTCACTATATCCACTGATGTTGATTCAGAATGAAATGGCACTATTCACTGTAGTTTCTCACTATATCCACTGATGTTAATTCAGAATGAAATGGCACTATTCACTGTAGTTTCTCACTATATCCACTGATGTTAATTCAGAATGGAAATGGCACTATTCACTGTAGTTCCTCACTATATCCACTGATGTTAATTCAGAATGAAATGGCACTATTCACTGTAGTTTCTCACTATATCCACTGATGTTAATTCAGAATGAAAGGGCACTATTCACTGTAGTTTCTCACTATATCCACTGATGTTGATTCAGAATGAAATGGCACTATTCACTGTAGTTTCTCACTATATCCACTGATGTTAATTCAGAATGAAATGGCACTATTCACTGTAGTTTCTCACTATATCCACTGATGTTAATTCAGAATGAAATGGCACTATTCACTGTAGTTTCTCACTATATCCACTGATGTTAATTCAGAATGAAATGGCACTATTCACTGTAGTTTCTCACTATATCCACTGATGTTGATTCAGAATGAAATGACACTGTTCATTATAACTTATCACTGTAATATCCACTTATACATACACAAGGGATTAGATAGGCTAGATTCACTGCTAGATTTCTTACCACTGAGTTGTTTGTTGGGGTAAAATGTTCACGATGAATGCTTCTTGTCCACTTATCCCTTAAATATTTATCTTTTGGAAACAAACATACATGTACGAACGGACTTTCTTTATCGTAATTCGATTTGCAACCTCGGACACTACACGTGTGAGGCATTTTAAGATTAACAACATAACACTTTCAAGCCTTGTTCTCTACAAAAACAATTTATATTAATTATATGTCACAATTCTATTAATATATAGTACTAACTTATAAACCCTCCAACGATTACACTAGAGGCAAATGATACAAGAAACACAATAAACATTCACATGAAGTACGTGTACTTTCACAGTTGCGTTAACCACTCTATTGTCCACCATGTTTGTTTATTTCCGCTTACAATGTCAGGTCCGGTAACATAGGAGGTCCTGGACGTACCGAGCCGTGTTAAACAAAAGACAATCGAAATGGTGGTAGTAAAATTCGCGACTATATTTTTAAATAAATCACTCTATTAGTCAAGTGCAAGATTTATGCAGTACAACGACGATGTTTTGAATGCAGTAAAAGAAAATATTTCTGTATTACATAAACATATAACATCATATAAGAATATATAAAATACTACCACAAAAACAATAATAATAATTATTATGACCATGGTTACAGTACAAGAAGACACATTGTTTCATGTGCTTTGTTTGAACACAAATGCAATTCTGAAGCAGGACTAAGGCATGGCTCAAATTTGGGCCCGAGATTGTATAATAACTTCATTAAAAACATTCAAAATGGCATCTTCCAATAATAAATTATTTAAAAAGCAAGCACTTCAACTGATTTTAAACACTGATTAGTATTCTATTATGTGTGTGTGTGTGTGTGTGTGTGTGTGTGTATATATATAACACATACAGGGACATCATTTTATTTTTACTAACATTTTTAATATTAACCTGGCTATACCTTTCTATTAACGATTGAAACAGGAAACACCGTTTGCTACCCTTTCCACGACGGAGTTCGATGATACTGGCGTAAAATACAAATCACTTTACTAGGTATAGGAGGGAAGAAAAGTAGTTCATCCATTTATGTAAACTAGGAAATATCGCAATTTTGAGTTTGATAATTTTCATTAGGTTTTTGTTTAATCAGAATACAGTACTGTATTAACACTTACTGTTTTACACACGAATTGAGCTATCCATTCGGAAGTATTAATTATACAGTGTATATTGTACTGTTACAGCACATTAGCGTACAATATAGAGAATGAAGTTAAATTGAAAAATAATTATAATATGGATATTTAAACACATTTTAGAAAATGGTGGCCGTTCATTTCGATACAGGCTTCAGTTCTTTTGTCCATATTATCGCACTATAGACTATTGTACCTAATTCCAATTACCAGTTTCGTCCTTCGTACGAGTAACTCGTGTTGAAATAATTCTGTACCTACTCTATAAAAGAGTACCTTACGTACTGTAAATTCAATCTTCACTTCTGCCCGATCCGAAAAGATAAAATCACTCAGAAATGCTATCTACTCTCCGTCCAAGTGGTTTTGTCGCAGGAACGTAGAAAGGGGGGGGGAAATCACGTGACAGTTAATTACTTAAGGAGGCCCTTTTATTTAAGTTATTTTAAACACTTGAATAATATTACATAGACGTCCAATTCCTAACAGAAATTAATGTTTTCAGAATACAGCTAAGATAGCCCAGCTACTAGACTTTACAAAGGGGCGAACAGAAGCAGGTGGGGTGAAACCGGTATGCGACATAGGGAAACGGACGACAGTACCCGTACGAAAATATGATTCAATATTGAATGCTCTTTCGTCACTGGAAAGCGCGAACATATTTCTAAAACGTACTATACTCAGTAACTCAGTACTGCATACGCGCCCTCGGCTCTGTGTCGTGAACGGTTGGAAGTTTACTAGTAGAAGGGGTGGGAGTGAAGTACATTCCAAAACTCAGGTAAAATAAAAATTGAAGTAAAAATAAAATGATGTCGCTGTATATATATATATATATATATATATATATATATATATATATATATATATATATATATATATATTCACTTTTGTTATTTTTCATTTTTTTCTTTACATTAAGTTTTTGAAAAAAAATAGAAAAAATATTTTTCTAACTTAGGAATCTTTCAAAATTCAATAAATCAATTAAAACTAAAATATCATTTATGTATATAATAATTATTACTCCATTATATTATTGTATAATATTTTGCATTTATTTTACAATTGTATAATATTTTTCATTTCAGTTTATTATTTGTACTTTCTAGTTAACCGAATCTTTTATATTTTACCTGATATAATTTCATTGTATTTCTTGTATTATTTTGTTATTCATCACTTTCTTTTACTTACATATATTTGATTTGAAATCATAATGGAAATTACGGGAAAACGGTTGAACGGATTTTAATCAATGACCCTTCATTTTGAAGCTTGGAGCCCAAAGTTTTTCAGAAAAATAGTAGTTTTCAGTGAAATGTCAATTTTCCTGCATCATTTTCCTATTTTCCAAAATCCATCTTTCGTCAGTTTTGAGAACTAATTAATTGCATTTCAGAATAAAACAAAACACACATTGCAATAAACAATAGACTATTACACGAAGGCCATGACCTGCAGGATTGCTGACATATATTTTAGACTTCAAATTCAATTGGTTATTAAACATTTCAACTCTTACTAAAAATAATTTACAGGTCTGATTCTGCGGTGTGTAATTTTCTGAGTACAGCTGTGTATTGGATGTTAAAATCTACAAAATTTGAGGTGGTTTGATGGTATTATTATCATTAGAAATGAAATATTATTATAGTTAATGCCATGATGTGACTATTTTTCATTAATTATACATATTAATGCTATGTTCATGATATGAAAGTGGGGTTATGTAAGTAGATGTAGAGAATATCTTAAATTAGATCTTCATTTCTATAATTTACTGAGTGGCGGCTGTATAGTATATAACTACAAAACTTAAATAAGATAATAATATTGGTATTAAAAATCAAATATTTTTATAGTTATTAATCAAGTGGGGTTGGGTCTTTTTCATATACTTAATGGCGGTGTGGTGTAGATATTTATATGCGTCATTCTCTTCAGTATTGGCTCGAGAGAGCGCCAAAATTACAGTTCCTAAGGAAAGACCAAAATGTATTATTTACTGATAAAATAAGAGGCCTACAAAATGTAGTCTCCCGATCATTTCAGCAAGATCTCTTAGCAGGATAAAATGATTTTACCCTCTACATTTCAAGCTCTACATGCAGCAGCTATACCAAGATGCTATGTCTATTGTTCTAAAGCATAGCAAATCTGAAATTTTTTTTAACTTTCACCTACAATCCACAATGACCTGAAATAGCTATTGCTTTACTCCCACATACTCGTAAAAAGCCGACTGATCGTCCTGACATTGTTACTTGCGTTTTCGCGTTGAGACTCAAAAACTGAAGGTGGATAGGTTCAAGAAAAAGTATTTGCTATAAAAAACCATTCAGAGAGAGTATATTTCATCATTCTGGAAGCAAATAACTTTCAAAATGTCTGGTATTCTTCATTGAAATAAATCTAAAAATTTCTATTTGAATGTCTAATGAACTTAGTTTGCGGCATTTGCTACACAAGCCACTAGTATTTGATATAATTTCGTTGCATTTCTTATATTATTGTTTCTTGTATTATTATTTTGATATTCATCACTTTACTTTTGCTTACATATATTTGATTATTCAAATTAAACAATTAAATATTTATTTTAGTGTAGGCTTAAACTTGTAGTATTACTTTTTCATTATTCGATGAAAACTCCACTCCCGGCCACAAGCTTTTGCTTCATCGGGAGTGCGAACCAAAAGTGTACCATTATTATGATCGTTCAAATACTTACTTACTGACTTTTAACGAACCCGCAGGTTCATTGCCGCCCTCACATAAGCCCGCAATTGGTCCCTATCCTGAGCAAGATTAATCCATTCTCTATCATCTTATCCCACCTCCCTCAAATCCATTTTAATATTATCTTCCCATCTACGTCTGGGCCTCCCCAAAGGTCTTTTTCTCTCCGGCTTCCCAACTAACACTCTATATGCATTTCTGGATTCGCCCATACGTGCTACATGCCCTGCCCATCTCAAACGTCTGGATTTAATGTTCCTAATTATGTGAGGTGAAGAATACAATGCGTGCAGTTCTGTGTTGTGTAACTTTCTCCATTCTCCTGTGACTTCATCCCTCTTAGCCCCAGATATTTTCCTAAGCACCCTATTCTCAAACACCCTTAACCTTTGTTCCTCTCTGAAAGTGAGAGTCCAAGTTTCACAACCACAAAGAACAACCGGTAATATAACTGTTTTATAAATTCTAACTTTCAGATTTTTTGACAGCAGACTGGATGATAAAATCTTCTCAACCTAATAATAACAGGCATTTCCCATATTTATTCTGTCTTTAATTTCCTCCCGAGTATAATTTATATTAGTTACTGTTGCTCCAGGATATTTGAACTGCTCCACCTCTTAAAAAGATAAATCTACAATTTTTATATTTCCATTTCGTACAATATTCCTGTCACGACACATTGTCTTTTCGGGATTTACTTCCAAACCTATCTCTTTACTTGCTTCCAGTAAAATTCCCGTGTTTTCCCTAATCGTTTATGGATTTTCTCCTAACATATTCACGTCATCCGCATAGACAAGCAGCTGATGTAACCATGATCGTTCAAATAAATATTATTATTATTATTATTATTATTATTATTATTATTATTATTATTATTATTATTATTATTACCGGAGGGCAAAAAACCTTTGGGGAGGCCGAGACGTAGATGGGAAGATAATATTAAATGGATTTGAGGGAGGTAGGATATGATTGTAGAGACTGGATTAATCTTGCTCAGGATAGGGACCGATGGCGGGCTTATGTGAGGGCGGCAATGAACCTCCGGGTTCCTTAAAAGCCAGTAATTATTATTGTTACTATTATTATTATTATTATTATTATTATTATTATTATTATTATTATTATCATTATCATCATCATCATTTCACGCTTTATAAGCAAGGGAAAAACCGAAGACCAACGAATGTGAGAAAGCAATAATTATTCTTAATATATATTCTACAAGATGCTAGCGTTCAAAACCCGTCAACTGGTATGTCTAAAAGTTGCAAATGCGTAACATGTGTACACATGGCCCTCTTAATACAATTACCACAGTAGCAGATGTGTACAGAATGCAGTCTTGTTTCTATAGCTACAAGTAACCAAACACGCCAGTTTCCTTCTGTAGAAGAAGGGCTCGAACAGCTTTGCTTGAGGGATTTCGAGAGGGTGAGAAACACTATATAAGGCCTCTCTGTAGAGATCTGGCGGCCTAGCGAACAGGCGATGACTACATCAAAGAGACCGTGTGATTGAGCCCTTTCGTGATAATCTTCTGGCCCGGTGAAGCTGTTGCTGGCTGGTCTAATACAGATGGCTGCCTTCTAATTGAGCAAGATTTAATTTACTCTGGTTCACTCTATAGACAAATGCGTCCTCCATCTCGCTCACGCCTCAATTTCATCTCTGTCTTTCTTATAACTCGCCCCTAATGCAGCCCTGAGCTCCTGTGGCGCCGCGGAGTGGATGAACACTACGGTTATGTTAAACTCAAGGAGTGTTTACCATGCAATCTATACCGACAATGAGCTGCACGGAACAGACACTTTGATTGGACCTACGTAAATTGATTACAGTTTGTATAAACAATAACGCGGCTATAGCCAACTTTCCTTGTGCATCAGAGAGAATATAAAGTCCTTTACTTACTTACTTACAAATGGCTTTTAAGGAACCCGAAGGTTCATTGCCGCCCTCACATAAGCCCGCCATTGGTCCCTATCCTGTGCAAGATTAATCCAGTCTCTATCATCATACCCCACCTCCCTCAGATCCATTTTAATATTATCCTCCCATCTACGTCTCGGCCTCCCTAAAGGTCTTTTTCCCTCCGGTCTCCCAACTAACAATCTATATGCATTTCTGGTTTCGCCCATACGTGCTACATGCCCTGCCCATCTCAAACGTCTGGATTTAATGTTCCTAATTATGTCAGGTGAAGAATACAATGCGTGCAGTTCTGTGTTGTGTAACTTTCTCCATTCTCCTGTAACTTCATCCCTCTTAGCCCCAAATATTTTCCTTAGCACCTTATTCTCAAACACCCTGAACCTATGTTCCTCTCTCAGAGTGATAGTCCAAGTTTCACAACCATACAGAAGAACCGGTAATATAACTGTTTTATAAATTCCAACTTTCAGATTTTTCGACAGCAGACTGGATGATAAGAGCTTCTCAACCGAATAATAACACGCATTTCCCATATTTATTCTGCGTTTACCTCCCGAGTGTCATTTATATTTGTTACTGTTGCTCCAAGATATTTGAATTTTTCCACCTCTTCGAAGGATAAATCTCCAATTTTTATATTTCCATTTCGTACAATATTCTGGTCACGAGACATAATCATATACTTTGTCTTTTCGGGATTTACTTCCAAACCGATCGCTCTACTTGCTTCAAGTAAAATTTCCGTGTTTTCCCTAATCGTTTGTGTATTTTCTCCTAACATATTCACGTCATCCGCATAGACAAGAAGCTGATGTAACCCGTTCAATTCCAAACCCTGCCTGTTATCCTGAACTTTCCTAATGGCATATTCTAGAGCGAAGTTAAAAAGTAAAGGTGATAGTGCATCTCCTTGCTTTAGCCCGCAGTGAATTGGAAAAGCATTAGATAGAAACTGACCTATACGGACTCAAAGTCCTTTACAACATATAAACTACCACAAGAAACATTGCAGAATTTAATAAACATAAAATAAGGGAAATCGCACATCAAAAATCACCATCCACTTACTCACTTACTTACAAATGATTCTGAGAGAATCCGGAGGTTCACTGTCGCCAGAGGTCTGCATCGGACGTTTTCATTCGAGCGTTAAGTAGTTCATAGCATAATCTGACAGGTAGCGCACATGCATGATGGGTAAAGTTGTCGCGAGAGATAAATCCTCGAACGGTATAAGCCGAGCGTTAGACATTCGTTCTTGTTTTTTTTTTAGTAGGTTATTTTACGACGCTTTATCAACAGCTTTGGTTATTTAGCGTCTGAATGAGATGAAGGTGATAATGCCGGTGAAATGAGTCCGGGGTCCAACACCGTAAGTTACCCAGCATTTACTCATATTGGGTTGAGGGAAAACCCCGGAAAAAACCTCAACCAGGTAACTTGTCCCGACTGGGAATCGAACCCGGACCACCTGGTTTCGCGGCTAGACGTGCTAACCGTTACTCCGCAGGCGTGGACTCGTTCTTGTTACAGTGATGAACTGTGTAGTAATATCATAGATGTTTATCACTTCAAAACTTTGCAGTGTTTAACTAACCTCTCCACAGTACAACTACAAAACTTGCTTTAAAATGTAATATAAATGTTGTAGGGAAATGTCCCCCCCCCCACACAGGAGTGATTTTGTTTTTGCCATATCTGATAGATGTTATTGGATGTAAATATAATTATTATAAACGGAGAACACAATCACGATAATGCAAGAAATGTATCAAGTTTTCTAGTAATAATAATAATAATAATAATAATAATAATAATAATAATAATAATAATAATAATAATCTCTAATAATTAGTGTATCAATCTTTGCGTCTGTAACAGTTGTGCAGCATGATTATTCGTTTTATGCTCGACCATGCCGAAATGTAGTAATTATACACCTGGTAGCAGTCCTTTAATACATGTCATTAAAGTACACCTATTCATTAAAGTTCAGGTTTTCGATTATTCTCGGATATGCAATCGAAAGACAACGAGGGAAACGTCACGGAGGCTGGAAATCCAATACTGTCGCAGAAGGTTATGTTCTGTTACTATAATAATTAGCGTTAATTGTAAATAATATTCAAATAAATTCAATTTGTCATCTCGTTTTTCAATTCTAAATCAATTTCCAGGTTATATCAAAATTAGTTCATGTTATTCTCAAGATTACATCAAGGTCAATGACATTATTGTTTCTTGGAAAAAAATCAATATTTTCGCGTCTGCGCACATCTCACAATTTACGAGCTATGCATAAGGTCACTTCCGATCTCCAGTCAGATTCGAATAAAATGAATACTTCTGAATAATTTCAAGTTAGAAATATGGTCGAGCATAAAAAGTCGTATGAAACTTGTCTATAATGGTAATTAAGACGCTCGTATGAAAATTATGAAACTCGCTTGCGCTCGTTTCATAAAGAAACATACTCGCGTCTTAATTACTATCATTATAGGCTCGTTGTATAATGTACTATTATTATTTTTTCTGTGATGTTATCTCTGTACTAATATTGTTATTAATTTACTGCTATATAGCCTAATAATATTTTGTAAAACGTTTCTACATTGTCGCAGTATATAGGAGGAACACTATGTATGGACCTATGATATTATATATGTGGTATAATAACTGTATATCGAAATTTTTCATACTATTTTATTTATAACTTGATGTTACTGTTTTGGTACGTCCCATTAGACGTTTGTCATAAACGCAGAAAATAAAGCCTTATTTTTACCGTGTGAGCAAAACATATGTGTATCTTGTCTGTCGCCTTCCATAGAAGATAAGACATGTCGGTGAGATGACCTTGTACTGTGCTTCTATTTATTACGAGCGTATTACGACCGATCGTATCTCACTCGAGCGTGCGACATTCGACCGAGTTCAAACGAGCGATTTAACTCCAATGCAGCACTCTGATTGTCGCCCTCACATAAATCCGCCATCGGTCCCTATCCTGTGCAAGATTAATCCAGTCCCTACCATTATTATTATCCTACCCACCTCAAATCCATTTTAATGGCTTTGAAAAAAGAATTAAGTTAAGAAAATGCAAATTTGAGATATTATTTTTAATTTTAATTTTATTTATCTAGCTAGCTAGCTAGTGAGTGCAAATTAAATTTATAAAACAAAAATGTTTCTAGCCACTACCGTAAGAGCCAGGCTCGTGTACGGTGTGGTCTTAGTCAATAATATAACAAAAAATTTACAAGGACAATTTACTAAATACAGTAAGTAACTTAATTCAAACCAATAAATAACACACAAGAGAAAAAAAAGAAGAAAGAGAAAAAGAGAAAAAAACACATTTAATTAAATTGACAATCAGACAGAAGCAAGTGATATTCAATAAAAACATGAATATAGTCGACAGAAATAAAAGGTAAAAAAAAAATATACGCATTTGTTAACATTATATACCATGAATAATTTTATAAATTTATTTTTTAAAAGCTTCAATTTTAAAATATTTCAAATTCGGAAAATGGTTTGTAATTTCTTGGGCCGAAACTAGCACCATGTTTAAGAGCTGCACTTGTATGACATTTAGACTCAATTACTGTAGCTGCCATCTACTGAAATAGTTGTTAGGGGAAAGAACACCACAGGCCTATGTTATAACAGTGGAAAATTTCAGTGATTTTCATAAAATAACCATAGTTCAAAGGTTTGTTCTTGTGAGAACAGTCATTGTCCAGCCAGGAAGATGGTAGTATTTACAAATATCCCATTCATATCATCTTGAAACATTTATCCATGCAATTTTAAACTGTAGTAGATTGGCAGTACTGATTCTTACGTAAGCTGCAAAGCCACCCAGAGAAAAATATTTTAGCACGTGAATTGTATTAGCTATGGAGTCATCTTTAGGTGCAGAAGTAACCCCATGGAAGAAAAGTAAGCAACGGGAAAAGAAACAGAATATAATAAAGAAAAAGAAGATTAAAGGAGAGGCACATTTAGCCACAGCTGAATATTTTGTTCTTAAAACAACCGTTGTCCACAGTTACCTACACATATACATGTATTTCTATGAAAGAATTGAAGTTATAAAATTTATTTAATGTTATGATTACAGTTATTTCAATTAATAATAATACTACTTATTTACTTACTGGCTTTTAAGGAACCCGGAGGTTCATTGCCGCCCTCACATAAGCCCGCCATTGGTCCCTATCCTGAGCAAGATTAATCCAGTCTCTATCATCATATCTCACCTCACTCAAATCCATTTTAATATTATCTTCCCATCTACGTCTCGGCCTCCCCAAAGGTCTTTTCCCCTCTGGCCTCCCAACTAATACTTTGTATGCATTTCTGGATTCGCCCATACGTGCTACATGCCCTGTCCATCTCAAACGTCTGGATTTAATGTTCCTAATTATGTCAGGTGAAGGATACAATATGTTAAAAAAAAACCTTCAAATGTAGTATTTTCTGATCTTTTCTGAATATCAGTTTACTTTTTCCGAAATTGAGATTATTTTTTCTGAAATAGAAATTGAAAAGGTGTAGAGATTCAATTATTTGCTAATGGAGGCGAAGTGTAGCTTCGAAAAGATGTGTGATTCTTCGTCTATGACGAGTTGAATCAACCGAAATTTAACAAATATAATGAAACTCTTAAACTGCTCTACAGAAGAAGCCAGTAATTTTATTGTAGTCCGATATAGGGAAGAAAAGCTTCTACATAAGCGGGTTGGGACTTGATAGGGTGATAACAGCATCCCCGTCTTGTCTGACACCTGTCACGTTGCGGCTGACTTCCCTTCCCAGAAACTATGTAGCTAGATGTTGCAAGTTGCAGCTTTCTCTTAGCGCCGCCAGATGCGCTGTCAGCGATCGTAATGATGACAGGCGTTTGAAAACGATTAGGGGATGTGAATGACACATACATGTGATATAATTGTGACACTGAAAAGCAATTTAGGTATTGTTCAGTTATAGCTACAGGGTGTTTCGTAAAATGCTGAATCTATTTGATGGACGATTTCAGTCCTAAAATTATAGCAAAGATATACATAAACTTATTCTCGATATCGAGCACGGTGATGCATCTCTTTCTTGCATTGTTTTTTTTATATTCATAACAAAATATCTGTAGTAATGTCAGGCTTCGCTCGTGGATTTATCGGCAAATCTCAGACCTCGAGTGGGATTTATTAGGACTATTTCGTGAATAAAATAAAAATGTAAATAATATATCCCTAAAATTCGATCAAAAAATGTTAACAATTGTATATTAACGAATACTTAACCTATTCAGACATTGTGAACTTGAAATACTCGTACATGAATATCGATTACTGCAATAAAGAAATTCGACGTTATTATTCAGTAATGCCAATTGCGAAAAGCGAAATACAGGTTTAACAATGTTAATTACATGTACTGCACTTTTCTCTTAGTATTATAACATAAATACATTTTCATTATCTGCTGAAATCATAATTTAATTTAACAGTAAGAGTGAGGCCAGCTATATACCAATGCTTATGTATTCACAGCGAGACATGTTGCTACACAGTGAAGCCATCTCTGTATAGATAGGCCTAATTAAAACACGAATTTTATTACGCCATACGGAAGGCAGTTTGGTAAGAAGACATTATTACTATGCAAGGTCATTGGGTTTGCAATGCGATGATGTTACATAAATTTTAACATCTGACTTTCTATGAAATGTTTCATTTCATTCACAAGATACAATTTTATAGGCTACTTATAGGTTATGTTACCTGTGGGAGCAGGGCCAATGTCAGCTGTGTCTTATTTCGACCGTTACAAACAGTGCTACACGAAAGCATTTTTAATAGCTCGACAAACGCATTCTCGCTGTAGTGTGTAACGGAACTAAAGCTGCATCTACACAGTTCAATATTCCAATCGCGTATGCGTGCAATCTGGGAAGAATATTGAAAGAATCAAGTTTAAAAGGTACGTTCATTTAAGATGCATGAAGATTTTGTGTCTACATGGTGCGCCGTTTTGAACGTCGTCTTCACTGCGTAAATATATTAATTAATATTAAATATCAATCTTGCATTCATTGCTTTAAAGTTGAAAGAAAAGTTTAACCATGTAGTTGCATCTTAATGTATTCATGATCATCAATTCACGGGGAAACAGTTGGGGACAACGACTAAACAAAAGAACGACCATGCGATAAATTGATAGCGATAAATCTAGCTGGAAAAATGATCGCAAAGTGTGACTGTGATTGGTTGGAATTCAAAATTTCACTACATTTCATTGGTCGAAAATGGAATGACGTCATGTAAACGAAATAGTCCATGTAATATGTACTATTCAAAATTTTGTTTTGTAAATGGTAGACTTTGTCTTCTAGGCAATCCCTGTTTAGGGAAAGTATTTGATAATAATAATAATAATAATAATAATAATAATAATAATAATAATAATAATAATAATAATACCGTGTGTTTTATTTGATATTCATGTATGTATACATAATCCATATACCCAACATTTCAATGACTATTGTGTGGAAAACGTCGTGGCACATTAAATAGAGAATGGAACGAGACGGACCGCGAAGAAAACCACGAGATTCACAGTTAATCTTACATTTCTGTTTCTTCGGTACCGTGAGTGACGTTAGAGTGAACCTTTCATATCAAAACGTTGCCATATTTCTCCCTTTTATCTCGAACATTATACGTTTGACGTCAAAAATTCTCATGGCTATTGCGGTGCCCACATTCGGTGTGTTTTAATACTGTGGACAAGATCTAAACATCTCTAAAATAGTTATGCAAGAGATTATGGACAAACCCTTGACTCCCCTTACAGATATTTCTAACGATTACATTTTTCCTTTCTTTCGTTGTTTTGATTGGTCTCGTCTTAGAGTGCAATGTGGTGTGGTAGAGGGATATTCTTCATCTTATACAGTTTCAGTTGCTAGAAATTGGAACTCGCTTCCGAGTGATGTAAGGGGTTGTTGGACAATAACTTCATTTAGGTCAAAATTACATAAATTCTTACTTAACAGATTAATTACTGATTAATATTTGTTACTTATAATGAAACCAACATCTGTCCATTCTTATTATTATCATTAATTTCTCTAAATAGATTTACAAAACCTCTAATGGCAATTACATTAATATTCTCATTATAGAAATATATTTTAGATTTATATATATATTTTTTTTTTCTCCCTGTAACATAGTCCTAGTAAGCTTATATTAAATTAATTTTCATTTTACTAGCTATCTTAAATATTAAATTAATTATAATTGATTGAATTAAATTAGCTCATAAATTAAGTTACTACTTTACCTTATAGGTTTATCTAAATTTAAATAAATATGTAGTCTACTAGTCGTTAAAACTTAACTGAAGAATATTGCTGGAGAACCTTTTAAGTGTAGTGTAAATATTTGTAGTTTAAATATGTATTGTATTGATTAAGGCTGGTTGAGTGGAAGAGAAGGCCTTATGGCCTTAACTCTGGCAGCGAAAATAAAACATTATTATTATTATTATTATTATTATTATTATTATTATTATTATTATTATTATTATTATTATATGGCTAGGTCAAAAATAAGGTCACACATTGATCACTTCCTTGGTTAAGTGATCAGTGCAGGACCACAGCTGAGACAACACTGGATAACACATGACGAAGGATAAACACCTAGTTCATGGACGGAAGATAAATCTCTGCCATTGTGCACTCCTGTAATCGAACAATGAAATACTACTACTAAATTTGTTTGTATTTCGTTTGACATTTTTTTATACATACTTTGGGTCTATATTTATATATATTTTTTCCTTTTTTCAGGTATGTAAAATGCCGTAGTCAGGATAGGCCTACTGCATGTGTTTCATGAAACCGGTAAGAATTGATTTGAGTTTTCGTTATGATTTAGAAACAGCCTTCGACAAGACTAATTTAATTTCTCTTTCCATGTCAATTATTAGTATCTCTTAAGTTGATATGTTTTCTGTTAGTAGTAAACAGTAAATTCTTCTTAAGACATCCTACAAGTATCTTCGGAATAATACCTGTAGAAAACACAAGAAATACATAAAGAATATATATAAGTTATATAGGCCTATATATATATATATTGCCGAGATATATTTTTTGCTCTCAGCCTTACCGATTGTTTAACTTAATTACCCAAAAGCTAATTCACCGCATTTGAGCTAGTCTACCTCATGTAAGAATTTAAAAATGTAACATATTGCTAGTAACTTGCTAATGACTTCGAAATACTGTAACATACCGCGTGAACTAGAATCGTGGGCCATAATGTGACGGTAATTCCCCTTTGAGGAAAAAAATTTGCCCTATCGAGTTAACAAAAATAATATTAAATCATACTATGTCTTATTTCACTCCTTTATAGTCTTAGAAAATGGCCGACAAACAGAACATTACAATAGTGTGTGCTGTAATATTCGCAGAAGAGAAGCCACTATTAACAACATATGAATAAACCATGGCAAACCTAATTAGTATCTTCCAAACTGAACAAATGAAGGTACTGAATATAAATCATAGAGACAAAGCCCCCTTATTTCCGAATTATTTTATCACATTTCAAAAGTTGGTACAATTTGGGCCAATCCATTCCCAGCAGATTTTAGGTGTGTCCTTTTCTATCAGTTGTTCAAAGAACGGCCCCGCAATAGGCATCATGCCAATAGCTTAAACATTATTGTTAACAAACAAATACAACATACAGTAATGAATTCAAGCAATAATAAGGTTAATGTTGAGTCTTTAACATTTCGTATTACAATATTTTAGAATTGGCCTACAACATTATGGAATAATACAGAAATTAGTAAATAATATTTAAGCCTACGTCTACACCATGTTTATATTTATTGTGCAGTTCACATTATCCATTACACAAAACGATGGAATATTACTTCTATTGATTGTGGAAGTAGATATACATACCTGCGTTTGTTCTCCTTGTAAAACTTCTACAAACTTTCTACCCCCTTGGATCAACTCCCATGGCTTCGTTAAATTTATCTGATATCTTTTGGAACTTCAAAATATCCATCCAAATCTCTCACCATGATTTTCCATCTATCAACTGTTTCTGCATGAATAGCCCCGTAATGAGCGTAGTCCCTTATCAACTTCAAAAATGCATACGGAACAGTTCATTCTGAACATATTTCAGGAGTGTCTTTTTCTACCGGTTGTTCAATATGTATAATTTAATATTAATTTATTAAAAAATAATGAATTTCTTCATAATATGAAATAAAATATTTACATTACAAGAACTGAAAGGATTTTAAGAATTCATTTCGAAAAAAAAAAATCTTAACTCATCGATAAAACCTGACTTTCAGTGTTTGTAACGTAAATAAATATTTCGAACTACTAGGGTTTTATAATATAGGGTGATTCAGACCACACGTAACAGTCATTTATTTCGGAAACTAGTGCATTAAAATTTTCGAGAAAAAATATTTATTACTAAACCACATGTGAACTTTCACTTGAACTTTCATCACTCAGCCCTAACAGGAAGTACGGTCAGTGGCGTATCACTTTAAAATTTCAAATGGGAGTATGGGTCAAATAGGGTACCATTTCATAGAGCTCTTCAAAACAAACAACTTTCAAAGGAAACGTTTTTATTAATTCCTATTCTTTCAATGAGAAAACGTACGAAAAGACAAGGGTGATTCGGACCACACATGTCATTTATTTCGGAATCTAGAGCATGAAAATTTTCGAGACAAAAATATTTATTACGAAACCACATGTGAACTTTCACTTGAGCTTGATTTCGCCAATCAGCTCTAACAGGAAGTAGGGTCAGTGGCGTATCACTTTAAAAGAGCTGACATAAAACAGCGAATCCGGGAGACCTGCCAGTCACTTGACCACGCCGAAGTGTTACGAGTCACTGACAATGTTAGAAGAAGAGTACAGGTGTGTGCTGCTCAGAACGGCAGAGAGTTTGAACATTTATAAAAAAATAATGGAATTGTCCAGCCTTTCAGTAAAATGTCAACATTAATTGTCTTGTTTACATTTTCGTCTTTTAACATTTCTCAATATTGATGGCATTATCTTTTTGTACGTTTTCTCATTGAAAGAATAGGAATTAATAAAAACGTTTCCTATGAAAGTTGTTTGTTTTGAAGAGCTCTATGAAATGGTACCCTATTTGACCATACTCCCATTTGAAATTTTAAAGTGATACGCCACCGAATCTACTTCCTGTTAGAGCTGATTAATGAAATTAAACTCAAATAAAAGTTCACATGTGGTTTAGTAATAAGTATTTTTTCCTCGAAAATTTTAATGCACTAGTTTCCGAAATAAATGACTTACGGGTGGTCTGAATCACTCTGTATATATATATATATATATATTGATGTCTTTAAGTTACAATTTTAGATACTTGATGTTCGTAAATGTTTAATTATAAGCGACATACAGTACAGTTTCGCTCTATTTTGAACTCTCCGCTGTATAAACTGATACTCAATATGGAAGTTATAAATATAAGAACGTTATCTATCAGCCCTGGAGCAAGACAACCAATCTGAGTTGTAAACGCGCCCTCTTTATCACAGTTGTTGCACTGTTGGGACAGGTAATAACAGTAATACGCCATGTTGGGAACACCGTCCGCTCTCTTTTGTCATTGTGTGCTTTCACATTTCATATTCCATCCAGCTGTGCGTGAAATGAACTTGCTTATGTATGGGCGGTCTGAGGATAAAATGTAAATTACATTAGCTGCTCTTCTTCCATTTTATTTAAAGATAGATTTAAACCCTAAGTTTTTTTCTTGGCCTTTATTTGATCACATTGCATTACCTTTAATTGAATAAGCATCATCATTATTATTATCTGTAGTAAAGTCACGAGAGGTCTGAGATTTATGTGGGAAATCTCAGACCTCGAGTGACATTTATTAGGACTATTTCGTGAATAAAATAAAAATGTAAATAATATATCCCTAAAATTCGATCACAAAATGTTAATAATTGTTTATTAACGAATACTTAACCTATTCAGACATTGTGAAGTTGAAATACTCGTAGATGAATATCGATTACTGCAATAAAGAAATTCGACGTTATTATTCAGTAATGCCAATTGCGAAAAGCGAAATACTGGTTTAACAATGTTAATTATATGTACTGCACTTTTCTCTTATTATTATAACATAAATACATTTTCATTATCTGCTGAAATCATAATTTAATTTAACAGTAAGAGTGGAGACAGCTATATGCCAATGCTTATGTATTCACAGCGAGACATGTTGCTACACAGTGAAGCCATCTCTGTATAGAGAGGCCTAATTAAAACACGAATTTTATTACGCCATACGGAAGGCAGTTTGATAAAAAGACCTTATTATTACTATGCAAGGTCATTGGGTTTCATATGCGATGATGTTACATAAATTTGAACATCTGACTTTGTATTAAATATTTCATTTCATTCACAAGATACAATTTTATAGGCTACTTATAGGTTATGTTACCTGTGGGAGCAGGGCCAATGTCAGTTGTGTCTTATTTCGACCGTTACAATCAGTGCTACACGAAAGGATTTTTTATAGCTCGACAAACGCATTCTCGCTGTAGTGTGTAACGGAACTAAAACTGCATCTACACCGCAGGCAGTGATCAATGTTCCAATCGCGTATGCGTGCAATCTGGGAAGAATATTGAAATAATCAAGTTTAAAAGGTACGTTCAATTAAGATGTATGAAGATTTTGTGTCTACATGGTGCACTGTTTTGAACGTCGTCTTCACTACGTAAATATATTAATTAATATTAAATATCAATCTTGCATTCATTGCTTTAAAGTTGAAAGAAAAGTTTAACCGTGTAGTTGCATCTTAATATATTCATGATCATCAATTTACGGGGAAACAGTTGGCGACAACGACTAAACAAAAGAGCGACCATGCGATAAATTGATAGAGATAAATCTAGCTGCAGAAATTATCGCAAAGTGTGACTGTGATTGGTTGGAATTCCAAATTTCATTACACTTCATTGGTCGAAAATGGAATGACGTCATATAAACGAAATAGTCATCATAATTATGTAGAGGACTGATGACAGATCTGCATCCATGTCTCTGTATTTCATGATAATATGTTAGTTAATATCTCCTCCCATTGCAAAACACGAGCTGTTATGTTATTTTTAATATTGTCAATCCACTTCATTTGTGGTCTTTGTATGGGTTGTTTATATTTCAGTTTCAAATTTAACATTCTCCTAGGTAACCTGTCTTCGTCCATTCTTGTGATATGCGCAAACCATGAAGCATTATTCTTTCTTCACCCACTCTTTCCAACACAGTTTTATTTTTTATTCTGTCTGTCCATTTCACACGCTCCATCCTTCTCCATATCCACATTTTAAATGCTTCTAGTCGTTTCTCTTCACTTCGCCGTAATGTCCATGTTTCTGCCGTATTCAATGCACCACTCCACACAAAGCACTTCACTAATCTCTTCGTTTGGTATTTTTCTAGAGATCCGCAGAAGATGCTCTTTTTTTCTATTAAAAGCTTCCTTGGCCATTGCTATCCTCCTTTTGACTTCCTGGCAGCAGCTCATGTTACTGCTTATAGTACACCCCAGTATTTGAAGTTGTCCACTTGCTCTACTGTCTTATTTAGAATTCGCTAGTTTATCTTCTTTAGTTTTCTTACAATAATCTTGATGTTTGTATTATTCGCATTTATTTTTATTCCATATTTGTCGATATGTAATATATTATTGCTTAGATGTTATGGCAAGGCCTGTTACATGAATGTTTAATGGCCATAAAATAATAATAATAATAATAATAATAATAATAATAATAATAATAATAATAATAATAATAATAATTTATTTATTTATTATTAATATTTGTGTGCTGAACAACAGCCAGAGGCCAATTATAGTTCAGCACAATACACAAACAGAAGATACAAAGGTGCAAAACAAAAATAAATAATATCTTAAATAACAAAAACATACATGAATAAAATTGAGTACAAACAGTGAAAACTAATAATCAAAACGAAATTAAACCTTAAAAGGATCTAAATTGTGCCCATGTAAATTGGCATATTTTATGCATCTACAGACTGGAGAAAGTGATTTTGAATTTCGGTTATAAAACATTTTTTGAAATCTTAAACCTTTTGTAGGAATACGAAGGCTGATATTGTTTATGATAGACTCACAATCAATATCACCCTTGATAACTTTGCAAAAAAATTGATAATCAAGATTTAGACGTCTAGCATAAAGGCTACAACAGTTAAAATATTTACAGGTAATATCATAGTTAAAGTCAGTGGAATTGGGTATATATCGAAAAGCACATAAGGAAATAAATTTTCTTTGAATATTTTCCAATTTAACCGAATCGGTTGAAGTAATGGAATTCCAGACTACAGATGCATATTCAAGTTTAGAGCGAACCAAAGTAAAGTATAGAATTAATAGTGACTCAGGAGTAGAAAAAGAATAGGTTATAGACCTTATTAAACCAAGCATTCTTATTGAATGATTATAAATATATTGAACATGATCGTGAAAGTATAATTTAGAATCGAGTAGTACACCAAGATCTTTTATAGAATTTTTCCTAATAATACAGGTGTTATTAAAAGAATAATTAAATTTTATGGAAGTAGTTTTTCGAGAGTACGAAATGACAAAAGTTTTTGTTTCATTAATTTTCATTCCATTAATGTCAGACCAAAGTTCAATGGAGTTAATATCATTTTGAAGAGTTGGCAATCGGCAGAACTATTTGTTGAGCGAAAGATTTTGCGATCATCAGCAAATAACAGGTAGTTTGAACTTATTCTTTTACATATGTCATCAATAAATAATGAAAATAATAGATGGCCCAATGTAGATCCTTGGGGAACTCCACATAAACAATTAAATGGGTCCGAGAGAGAATCACCAAGACGAACACAACATTGTCTATTAGTTAAATAGTTTTCAAACCAGCTCACGTAGTTAGAAGAGAGACCAAAGTTTTTTAATTTATTTATCAGAATATTGTGAGGTACAACATCAAACGCTTTGCTAAAGTCTATATAAATTGAGTCAATTTGACTAATAATAATAATAATAATAATAATAATAATAATAATAATAATAATAATTAGCATTATCATCATCATCATCATTATTTTTATGACTAATGACATACATTTGGCATCGAAGTTTTTAACATTTCCAAACATTTTTCATCAACTCCAGATGGAAGATTGTTTTTCATTTACTATTTGTTATTTCAACATCTCATAATTTTCGTTTGTCTTGCTGTATAAGTCTATCCCACCCAATTCAATCCGCGGTATGTAAAATAGGTTTTTAAAGCAGTTCATGCATACATTTCAAACTTTATTTTACAGACTCATTCATTCACTCACTCACTCACTCACAGACTCACTCACTCACTCACTCACTCACTCACTCAATCATTCACTCACTCATTCACTCACTCATTCATTCATTCATTCATTCATTAATTAATTAATTCATTCATTCACTCACTCATTCATTCATTCATTCATTCACTCACTCACTCACAGACTCACTCACTCATTCATTCATTCATTCATTCATTCATTCATTCATTCATTCATTCATTCATTCATTCACTCATTAATTCATTCATTCATTCATAGTATTCTGCCCAAGGGCAGGTCTTTCACTGCAAACCCAGCATTCTCCAGTCTTTCCTATTTTCGGCCTTCCTCTTTGTCTCCTCATATGATCCATACATCTTAATGTCGTCTATCATCTGATATCTTCTACTACCTCGAACTCTTCTCCCGTTTACCATTCCTTCCAGTGCATCCTTCAGTAGGCAGTTTCTTCTCAGCCAGTGACCCAGCCAATTCCTTTTCCTCTTCCTGATCAGTTTCAGCATCATTCTTTCTTCACCCACTCTTTCCAACACAGCTTCGTTTCTTACTCTGTCTGCCACTTCACACACTCCATCATTCTCCATATCCACATTTAAAATGCTTCTAGTTGTTTCTCTTCACTTCGTCGTAATGTCCATGTTTTTGCCTCAATCATTGCAGCACTCCACACAAAGCACTTCACTAGTCTCTTCCTTAGTTATTTCTCCAGAGATCCGTAGAAGATGCTTCTTTTTCTATTAAAAGCTTCCTTTCCCATTGCTATCCTCCTTTTGACTTCCTGGTAGCAACTCATGTTATTGCTTACAGTACACCCCAAGTATTTGAAGCTGTCCACTTACTCTACTGCCTCATTTAGAATTCGCAAGTTTATCTTGACTCCTAATGATCCCATATTATCTGTGACTACGAAAAAATTGTTGAACAATTTAATTATATTTTAAAAAGATATTATTGGCAGTCTCTATTGCCTTGCGTTTGCCTTCCAACACGCAACAGAACGGCAGTATTCACGCGGAAAATAAATACTTTTCAGCACACAATCCGAACAGTACGCTCATTGATTCCACTTGTTTCGTTGGCGTCCGTAATGACCACTGCTCTCTATTCTTCATCTGACCCGTGTTGAGTGTGCTTGCGTACGATATTTCTGTAAAGTTAGTCAGCGGTAATTAAATTGCGCGGTATGGTTAAACGTTTATATGTCGGTTCATAGTTAAAGCCGTTTCTAACATTTAAAGTGGTTTCCATGGAAACGGAAGAGAAGGTAAGACGATCCATAGGGAAATATTGCCAGACAGTGATAAATGTTTTCCGATATCTCTCAAACCAAATGAAAGTAAATAATTCTATTAAAGGGTGATGTTACAGTACAAAATGTTCAGATATAGTCGTTTATTCAATTAGGAGGGAGTTTCAGAATGGTACTAGATGGATTTCTGATAAGAAACACCAACGAGAAGCCAGTAAAAAACGATACAGAAGTACAAATATAATAAGATGGTATACAGCAGTGTACGTTGTACTGTCCATATGATAATGTTGGTAATAACTCATCAATCTCAGTAGTATTTTTCCAGAATATGATGCGGATACTTTTATTAAGGCTATGGATCTGTGAAATTTCTAACTTCTACATTTTTACACCAATTAATCTGAAACTTTTACCACATATTTCTTACAATGTGGACATGCAATACACAAATTTTCACTTTGATATTCAAATTAGTTTACTTTATGATACATTTTTGTTGTTGTTTTTTTAATACCTACTGAATTATAATTGTCCCAATTTTCAAAGTTTACATAATTTTTCTTTAAATTGATGTTCAATTCTGTGGCTGGGAGGAAAAAGATCTTAAGTATTTTTTTTTTGAAAATGAGATTTTTATATATTCTGAAAGCGGATAGAATTCTCCACAATCTGGTAAATCGGCTAAAGTCAAATAAGACTCCTGACTGGGTTTATAGGGCATTACCAAATGTCCTAAGTACTTTTTGAATCGAGCACACACAGAATAAAGGACTTAAGAATATTTAATACTTTATTCCTTACAAACATCACATGTTTACTTTCCACACTTCCCTATTAAAAAGGTCTAACTTGTATTTTAGCCATTTTATCACATACTGATGCCCTTTCCTTTTAAAACTTTAAGCACCAGGGTAAACAGTCCTATAATTGTTTAAGACCCATTTTTCATTCCTAATAATTTACATTTCTGATTTGTTTTGACAATGAAAAGGTCTTATGTTTAAATACTCCCTTCTACTCAGTTTGGGTTCTAGTTTTAAAAGGGCTTAAGTGCGACTATTTTTGTGCATAATGAAGAAAATTGTTAAATGAGCAACATTATCTATTTTAGAAGAAATATAAACAAATAATATCCAGGAAAACCTCTTAATTAAAAAGAAACTCTATAATTAACACCAATTTCAGTCTTTCTACTGCTCTCCTGAAAAGTATAAAATTTTTACTTAAGATCTTTTTCCTCCCGGCTACAGAATTTATTCCTGACAGATATATGTAAAATATGACACATGGTACGATGGAAAGAGAAACTAAATTTTTTTGTTATATTGGTGAACCTGTCGCATATTTATTAATTTCGTTGCCAGGGGACGATATAACAGAAAAAATGGCTGCAAACGAAGACAGGAGCGCATTTTGTGTGCTAGATTTTCACATATCCCAGTGTGTTGTCAGCCGTGAAAAGTTGTATGGCCCTTTCTTTTTTGTCGAGGCGACAGTCACAGGTAATTCGTACCTAGACATGTTACAGTTATGGCTTCTTCCACAACTGGAACAGGACATCGAAGTTCTCATTTTTCAGCAGGATGGGGCACCACCCCATTACCACTTAGATGTCAGAAACGAACTGAACACACGACTTCCAAGGAGATGGATTGGACGTGCTGGCCGTGAAGATTTAGAATGTTTTCATTGGCCTCCACGTTCCCCCGACTTCACTCGTGATTTTTTTCTGTGGGGTTTTATAAAACAAGTGTATCAGCCACCATTACCACCTAACATTGAGGATCTTCGTGTCCGCATCACAGTGGCCATTGCACTGGTGGATGGTCCAATGCTACAACGTGTATGGCAGGAAATTGACTACAGACTTGATGTGTGTCGTGTGATACAAGGAGCTCACATTGAGCAAATGTGACTTACGTACGGTTGTGAACCAAATGTTTCTCTTTCTGTTTCATGTTTCATGTTTTCCAGTGAAAAAATTAAAAAAAAATTGTTAGAGTTTCTGTTTCTGTTGATACCAATTTCATGTTTTCTAATTTTTTGATGATTTAAGAGTAGCACATGTGATTTAACCGAATGGATAACAAAAATATTTGAGTTTCTCTTTCCATTGATACCTATATCATGTTTCTAAGTGTCTCCTAACGATAGTTATCCAAGTTTGTAATCGGAAAGATCGTTTATAGTAACACATTATTCACTATTCACTATTTACGTAAATGACATCCCTTCGACTCTACTGCACTATAAGCATCACCTCTACGCAGACGATTTACAAATCTATATCCACACAACCCCTGACTCGCTCAATGACGCAATACACAATCTTAACGAGGACCTTGAATCTATATCTGCATGGGCCAGAAAGTTTGGTTTGACTCTCAATGCAAGAAAATCACAAGCAATCCTAGTGAGACATCAACGTCTATTATGCAACATTACTCCTGCTCTTCCAGTCAAGTTAAACGACACAATAATCCCTTTTGCTTCCTGTGTTAAAAACCTTGGAGTTTACTTTGATAAGGATTTAAACTGGAATAACCAAGTAACCCATATTGCCAAAAAAGTTCTTTCCATACTACATTCCTTAAACAACATTCGAAAATTCCTCCAGCTATCACTCAAGAAAATACTAGTGGAAACACTAGTAATGCCCCACTTCGATTATTGTGATTTTCTACTGACTGACCTCAATGTCAACCAGTCGCAAAAATTACAACGTGTTCATAGTTCTTGTGTTCGCTTCGTCTGCGATGTCCGTCGCGCTGACCACATTACCCCATCCTTCCAAACTCTAAACTGGCTACGGCTTAACGAACGTAGAAATTTTCATTCTCTTGTTTTCCTTTTCCAAGTCCTTCACACCTCTACACCTACCTACCTTGCCTCCAGTTTCAGTTACCTGTCATCATATCATAATCTCTTCACACGCACGCAAAATAGCCGCATACTAGCCATACCAACACATAAGACATCATCGTATTCATCATCATACACAATCTCGCTCTCGCGCTTGTGGAATACCCTACCCAGTGACATCAGAGACTGTCGGAATTTAGTAGCGTTCAAAAGCAAACTTATTAAGCATTTTCTTACTGCGTAGAGTAGGTTTAATTTTTACTTGATTAATAAAAGAAATGCTTCTCTCTTCTTAACTTTTACAATAAACTGTCTAGCTTTTATTAATCAGTTAATCTTTTAGTACTTTGATTTTTATTGTATTTGTAAATTTAATATTAATTGTAATTATAATTGTATTCTTAATATTGCAGTTGTAATCCCCTGGTAGAGGGGAAGAGAAGGCCTGATGGCCTTATCTCTACCAGGTTAAATAAATAAATTAATTAATTACTTGCGATGGCAGAGGATATTTATAAGAGGTTCGCTGAACTTCGATCTTTGTGAAAAAGGTTACTTGAGTCCAGAGAGTTTGGGAACCAATAATTTAGATGAAGCTCATTTCGTGGATGTTTGTGACGTTGGTAACATTGAATGAATGACCAGCAGCATGCAAGCATTTTCCTACATTCCGCGTTGCTTACACTTGACTGCTTTTATCCGTCTTCGAAATGGAGACCGGAGAAAAATTTCTCTAATAATTTTAATCTCTTGGTGCTGAAATACAACGTCACATGCTTCCTTGCTTTCACCTGTCTATTTAACGAGTGTACAACCGGACACAAACTTACCTCGTATTTCCTGATTGACTTCCGCTAACAGCTGCGTCACTTCCTCAACGCGGTCCGACACAAGACGCAGCGTCACGTTGACGGGCTGTGACGCCTCGGTGTCGTGTAGCGTCACCAGCACCGCCGTGGTCCGGCCTGGAGCTGCCACCTCGGGCGTCACGATCGAGAACCCCCTGCAACAAGCAAATGTGGTTGAAACAGATAACACATTGATTTCAATGTTGAAATGACAGAGGGTTTGAGTTTCTTCCCTAAGAAATTTGAAGGGGTGGGGGAACAAAAGGGCAATCAACAGAAGTGGTTGAGGGATCTCGGAGGTATGGAAGAGGGAAGAATCTCTCTAGAGAAATAATAAATTATAAAAGAAAAGAGGGTGGAAAGCTGGCATAAACTTTGGGAACAGGCAACTAGTAAGAGGAGAAATGTCTGGAAATTAGGGTAAGAAAAATGTGAAGAAATGGCGACGAGACGAGTTGAACACGATAAAAAATAATGGAAAAGAAGAATAACAATAAAATGAACAAGTGAAACGAGAAGACCGTTCTGATTATGGTAGAATGTTGTAATTTATTTGACGATTCTTCCAACTGCAGTGTTTATTCGGGTGGAAATTTCAGCGCGGGCCTTAAAAAGTTGCGTGTAACTCTCTAGTAGGGATAGAGTTCTCTTCCTGCCTTGTAGCCAACGTGGGTATCTCCCAGCTCTTTTTCTCCTGCCACAGAAAGCCATGCTAAGCATTTTAAAGCAATTTAAAATCCATCCTTCTAGGACGGATTTGGAACCAAGGACATTCCATCAAACTGCTGTCAGGGTAACCTCTAGGACACTTGAAGTCACACATTACAAATCGCAAGATACATAGCTTTACTATGTTGCATATTTTTACATGGAACTACATGTCCTTGTTATTCTGTTATGCTATTTTATTCTCCTCGCCTTCTTGTGTTTCACTTGTTCTCCTAGTCTTCTACTTGTTCCATCTCTGTATTCCCTTTGTTATCTTTGTATTGTCCTTGTTATCTTTGTATTGTCCTTATTCTCTCTGTATTCTCTTTGTTATCTTGTATTGTCCTTATTCTCTCTGTATTCCCTTTGTTATCTTTGTATTGTCCTTGTTATCTTTGTATTGTCCTTATTCTCTCTGTATTCCCTTTGTTATCTTTGTATTGTCCTTGTTATCTTTGTATTGTTCTTGTTCTCTTTGTATTGCCCTTGTTCTCTTTGTATTGTCCTTGTTCTCTTTGTATTGTCCTTGTTCTCTTTGTATTGTCCTTGTTCTCTTTGTATTGTCCTTGTTATCTTCGTATTGTCCTTGTTCTCTTTGTATTGTCCTTGTTCTCTTTGTATTGTCCTTGTTCTCTTTGTATTGTCCTTGTTCTCTTTGTATTGTCCTTGTTATCTTTGTATTGTCCTTGTTCTCTTTGTATTGTCCTTGTTCTCTTTGTATTGTCCTTGTTCTCTTTGTATTGTCCTTGTTCTCTTTGTATTGTCCTTGTTCTCTTTGTATTGTCCTTATTCTCTCTGTATTCCCTTTGTTATCTTGTATTGTCCTTATTCTATCTGCATTCCCTTTGTTATCTTTGTATTGTCCTTGTTACCTTTGTATTGTCCTTGTTCTCTTTGTTTTGTCCTTGTTCTCTTTGTATTGTCCTTGTTCTCTTTATATTGTCCTTATTCTCTTTGTATTGTCCTTGTTATCTGTGTATTGTCTTTATTCTCTCTGTATTCCCTTTGTTATCTTTGTATTGTCCTTATTCTCTGTATTCCCTTTGTTATCTTTGTATTGTCCTTATTCTCTGTATTCCCTTTGTTATCTTTGTATTGTCCTTGTTATATTTTTATTGTCCTTATTGTCTTTGTATTCTCCTTGTTATCTTTTTATTGTCCTTATTCTCTTTGTATTGTCCTTATTCTCTTAGTATTGTCCTTGTTATCTTTGTATTGTCCTTGTTCTCTTTGTATTGTCCTTATTCTCTTAGTATTGTCCTTGTTATCTTTGTATTGTCCTTGTTCTCTTTGTATTGTCCTTGTTCTCTTTGTATTGTCCTTGTTCTCTTTGTATTGTCCTTATTCTCTTTGTATTGTCCTTGTTCTCTTTGTATTGTCCTTGTTCTCTTTGTATTGTCCTTGTTCTCTTTGTATTGTCCTTGTTCTCTTTGTATTGTCCTTGTTATCTTTGTATTGTCTTTGTTCTCTTTGTATTGTCCTTGTTCTCTTTGTATTGTCCTTGTTCTCTTTGTATTGTCCTTGTTATCTTTGTATTGTCCTTGTTCTCTTTGTATTGTCCTTGTTCTCTTTGTATTGTCCTTGTTATCTTTGTATTCTCCTTATTCTCTCTGTATTCACCTTGTTATCTTTGTCTTCTCCTTGTTATTACCATTTGCCTTGTTCTTTTTTATTCCCTTATTCTCTTTGTATTTCTCTCGTTCTCTTTTTATCTCCCTTATTCTCCTTTTATTCCTCTTCTTCTCCTGTATTTCCCTTGTTCTGTTTCTATTCTCATTTTTCTCCTTTTCGTATTCCATTTATTCTCCTTGTATGTGTCTTGTCTGCTTGTTTGTTTTGAAACGTGTAGAGTTCAAAAGTAGAAAAATAAGTAACCAGAGTCTTTGGTACACTTTTTATAAAATGAAAAACATGGTTTTGAAAATATTTTAAAAATTTTTGTTCTTCACCCCTTTAACTTCTGTATCTAAAGTTTCTTCATAAAACTAGAAATAGGACATTTACAATCAGTATTTCATACTTCCTACTGACTTTGTAGGCCTATTGCAAAACCTGCATTTTGTGTGCATTACAGAAAGTGAAAACTCATTTGTCCGTTTGGATCGATTGATTTGTTTTCTGTAAGAATTACCCTGATTTTTTTAAACCAGCAATCCTATTTATTGAAACAGCTGCTGGTGTTTATTTACCACAGTAGTTCACGAAATATCCAGCTTTCAATCCATATAAAATGCACTTCATTAGTACGAAGCTGTGTTCAATGAAGTGTTAGTGCATGTATTGTCACTCCCTAACACATGGGCTCCTGGCTTCACAGCTCTTAATGTCTACTTAAGCAAGCCCATATTCCCCAGTAGCTTACATCGTATTCATTCATAAATTCCGCAGAATAAAAGCCCTCCTGATTTATGCGCTTGTAGTAAGATTCCATACCTTTCCTTTTGTGGGCGAGAAGAAAGAACTGAAGGGAAAATGGAACGAGGTCGAAGGACTTAATTGTATAAAGATGAAGACGAGGATGATGAAGGTGCGAAAAGGGCGGAGGTGAAGGGGTGGAGCGGGGTAGTCTGTGTGATGAGATGGAGGGGGGGATCTGGAAATATCGCACAAGCAGATCAGGCGGGAAAATGAGGAGATGTTATGCAGTAGATCAGAAGCGATTCTGAGGGACCAGCAAGGTAGAAGGAAGGTGCCCTGGCCGTTCAGAGCCCCGAGTTCGTTAAATATTTATCAGACTGGGTTTACAGCGGGCGAGCGCGATGTTGTACATGACAGACGAAGCTGTGTGAGTTCGAATCCCACAAAGGGCAGAGACAGATGCCCTCAATTTGTTGACCTGTGCTGTGTTTGCATGGTGTTGACCCAACGTTAGGAGTTGAACGTGTACGTTTAATGACAGACCGAGACATTTCATGAGAAAACTACTTTCCCACGAGACTCTAACCAAAGACTCCAGACGTGATATGATGCTCTAGACCAGTCATATTCAACCTTTTTTCTCCGTGTACCTTCAGAGATACTTTTCCACTCAAGCTTGTATACCCCCAAAGTTGTTATTTATTTATTTAAATCCACCACCAACAGAAGCAGGCTTCCAATTTACAGGTGGCTTACATAGATACATACACAAAATACATAATAAGAAAAAAAAAACAAAACAGACAACACAAACGAAAGAAAGAAAATACATAAGGTAATAGATGCTAGAATATAATATTGCAGTTACTATAGTGCCAAATGTCAATATAATGATGCAAAATTATTTAAAAACTAGAGTAAAAACTTTATACTACACTTCTTCATAATTTAAATATCTAAGGAAATACAATTCTTTTTAATATTGTATGACATTTTTAAACTGTTAAACTGAAATCTAATTGAGAATCACAGTTTAAAGATAGAGAGTTGTAAGTATTACACATAACAAACAATGGAGAGTTCTTGAAGAAAACAGTTCTAGGATTGGGAATAACAAAAGGTTGCCTGTGACGTAATTCTGTTCTTTTTACATTGAACTGAAGGAATTTAAGAAAATCACAGTTATTCAATATACCGTTAACAGTCTTATAGAGTAAAATTTGACTATTTATTTATCGTCGAGATTTTAAAGTTTCATAATTAAATTAAAAAAGTAACTGGTTATATGAAATTTGCTTGTCATAAGACGACACGTGATGTTTTTTAAAATATAAATAACGTAATAGTAATATACGTTACAAGAGCGGTATGTTGACGTTTTCACGTTCGAGGAAAAGATTGAAAAAGCGAAACGTAGTTGAGCTTTTTTAATTTCCGAGAACATGAAAACAAACATACCGCTCGTGTATGCTACATTATTTTGTGCGAAGATCGTTATTACATACCTGAAAGGGGAATTTCTAATTAGTCGCAATGAAATCTCCATGTTGGTTTCTGGTTAATGACGGCAACTTCGGAAAACCAAAATATCTTTCTTCAACTTTGTTGCTATAAAATGTTTTCTGTGTTTACTATACTCCAGCAGGCTGTGATATACGTCTGTCTTTTTTTTCCCCCAGTCTATAAATGCGAACTTAAAACAAACGGTAAGGTTATGTAATGATTTATTTTTCATTTTAATATTTTAACAATATTATTTATATAACATATTGCAGTAATAACATCGGCATCTGGAATCTTGCTGATTTTTTCACGGCTTCCTTAATGTTACTTGTATCAGTAATGCAATAAGTTTCGTGGAGTAGTAGACTTTACTTAATTTTTGCAAATATTTAAAAACAATAATTAACATTGCAATTTAGGTGAAATTGCAGTGGTAAGTTTCCAATTTATGATTATTACTATGTTAAACGTCTCTAAAAATAATATGTTAAAAGCCTAAAGCAGTAAAATGAATGTCGCGCTTAAGCGGTAAGAAGAGGGAAATTGTTATGTGTGTTACGTTGGGAATACTGAATGTGGTATTTCACACTTACCGCGTATTGGTTCTGTGCGGAAAGCAAACAAATACGCACGATCTCGCACAAAAATCTTTTCTGTATCCTTTCTATTTGCATCTGATGGGACTGGAACTGAGGTGCCCATATTACAGACGCATACTCTAGCTTACTCCTAACTAGGGTTTTATATAGAGTATCAATGGTATTTATATTTTTTAATTCTTTTGTATTTCTGATTGTAAATCCTAATTTTCTATATGAATCAATTACCACGTCATTTAAGTGCATTTTAAAACATAAGTTGTGTGTAAAATAAATACCCTAATCCTTAAATGATTCTACTCTAGGTAACTTCATACCATTAATTTCATACGAATTTTGAGCAACTGTCTTATTTTTAGAATACGTCATAAAGCAACATTTATTAAGATTTAACTGAAGAAAATTATTATTATTATTATTATTATTATTATTATTAGTATCATTATTATTATGATTATTTCAGGCACGGGCACGGTAGGAGAAGTAAGGAGTCCAAATAAAGAGTAGAGAGCATGAAAACAGGTTTGATAGAAGCAGTGGTAGGTCATTCATAATACAGCACACAACGTTTTGTATTAACATTTGTTTCAAGCATAAATTTTGGTATATTTATGAAATGGCGTATTGTTAAATATTAACAGAATAATTATATATTGTTGTTTAGTCAACTATCCGAAGATAGATCTGAACCTCACAAGTGATACGAAGAAGGCAGTAGGCTACTTTGTGAGGCGACTATAGATTTTAATTATTTTAAATTTTAATTTTAATCATATACAGTACCATAACACAGTACAACGTTCAAACTAAACCGTCGAAGAATCCTAATAAATTAATTAAATGTCTTAGCTGTTGCAATGCAATATACTTTCATGAAATATTATTACTTACGTACTTATGACTTTTAAGGGTCCCGGAGGTTCATTGCCGCCCTTACATAAGCCCCTCATAGGTCCCTATCCTGTGCAAGATTAATCCAGTCTCTACCATATCACACCGCCATCAAATCCATTTTAGTATTATCCTCCCATCTACGTCTCGGCCTCCCCAAAGGTCTTTTCCCTATAGCCTCCCAACTAACACTCTATTTGCATTTCTGGATTCGCCCATATGTGCTAATTGCCCTGACCATTTTAAAAGTCCTGATTATGTCAGATGAAGAATACAATGCGTGTAGTTCTGCGTTGTGTAACTTTCTCCAGTCTTTTGTAACTTTATCCCTTTTAGTGCAAATATTTTCCTAAGTACCTTATTCTCAAACACCCTTAATCTCTGTTTCTCTCTCAAAGTGAGATTCCAAGTTCCACAACCACACAGAACAAGTGGTAATATAACTGTTTTATAAATTCTAACTTTCAACGTTTTTGAAAGCAGACTGGATGACAAAAGCTTCTCAACCGAATAATAACACGCATTTCATATATTTATTCTGAGTTTAATTTCCTCCCGAGTATTATTTATATTTCTTCCTGTTCCTCCAAGATATTTGAATTTTTCCGCCTTTTGAAAGGATAAATTTCCTATTTTTATATTTCCATTGCGTACAATATTCTGGTCACGAGACATGATCATATACTTCCTCTTTTCGGGATTTACTTCAAAAACCTATCCCTTTACTTCCTTCAAGTAAAATTTCCGTGTTTTCCCTAATCGTTTGTGGATTTTCTCCTAACATATTCACGTCATCCGCATAGACAAGAAGCTGATGTAACCCGTTCAATTCCAAACCCTTCATGAAATATTTGCTTATTTTAAATTGTACATACCCCCTAAGAATTCTTCGCGTACCCCAAGGGTTTCGCGTTCCCTCAGTTGAATACCACTGTCCTAGGCCACGACACTTCGGCACGGAACAGACATTCATAGAATCATAGTACAAATTGTAGCTGTACTTACAGAAATCAAGAACTTGGATACTCTAGAATAGTAAAATGTAAAGAAAGTTGGCGACAGAAATAGATTTCCTCAGACGTTGAGCTAGAATTTTCAAATTAAACAATAAGGATTAAGGTAATAGGAGAATATAATATTGTAAAAGAAATAGAAGAATGACCGATGCTGCTATTGTCTGCAAACGTCATGCGGCCTGACAATGGAGATTCTACATTAGAGCCCGCCATCACGAAGAAAGGAGTTACCAAAGACTTATTTGAAGATTGAGATTGACGTCAATGTGTAAAAGCGAAAGATGAAATCCATTGATTGGATGCTCCATTGAGTTGTGGACAGATGAAACTGTCAACAGATAGCCTGAACTAAAATGGATGCCGTATATATTGAATAAATCTGAAATGTATGTTGTTGTTATTATTATTATTATTATTATTATTATTATTATTATTATTATTATTATTATTATTATTTATATCGACTTTAGCAAAGCGTTTGATGTTGTACCTCACAATATTCTGATAAATAAATTAAAAAACTTTGGTCTCTCTTCTAACTGCGTGAGCTGGTTTGAAAACTATTTAACTAATAGACAATGTTCTGTTCGTCTTGGTGATTCTCTCTCGGACCCATTTAATTGTTTATGTGGAGTTCCCCAAGGATCTACATTGGGCCCTCTATTATTTTTATTATTTATAGATGACATATGTAAAAGAATAAGTTCAAACTACCTGTTATTTGCTGATGATCTCAAAATCTTTCGCTCAATAAATAGTTCTGCCGATTGCCAAACTCTTCAAAATGATATTAACTCCATTGAACTTTGGTCTGACATTAATGGAATGAAAATTAATGAAACAAAAACTTTTGTCATTTCGTACTCTCGAAAAACTACTTCCATAAAATTTAATTATTCTTTTAATAACGCCTGTATTATTAGGAAAAATTCTATAAAAGATCTTGGTGTACTACTCGATTCTAAATTATACTTTCACGATCATGTTCAATATATTTGTAATAATTCAGTAAGAATGCTTGGTTTAATAAGGTCTATAACCTATTCTTTTTCTACTCCTGAGTCACTATTAATTCTATACTTTACTTTGGTTCGCTCTAAACTTGAATATGCATCTGTAGCCTGGAATTCCATTACTTCAACCGATTCGGTTAAATTGGAAAATATTCAAAGAAAATTTATTTCCTTATGTGCTTTTCGATATATACCCAATTCCACTGACTTTAACTATGATATTACCTGTAAATATTTTAACTGTTGTAGCCTTTATGCTAGACGCCTAAATCTTGATTATCAATTTTTTTGCAAAGTTATCAAGGGTGATATTGATTGTGAGTCTATCATAAACAATATCAGCCTTCGTATTCCTACAAAAGGTTTAAGATTTCAAAAAATTTTTTATAACCGAAATTCAAAATCACTTTCTCCGGTCTGTAGATGCATAAAATATGCCAATTTGCATGGCCACAATTTAGATCCTTTTAAGGTTTAGTTTCGTTTTGATTATTAGTTTTTACTGTTTGTACTCAATTGTATTCATGTATGTTTTTGTTATTTAAGATATTATTTATTTTTGTTTTGCACCTTTGTATCTTCTGTTTGTGTATTGTGCTGAACTATAATTGGCCTCTGGCTGTTGTTCAGCACACAAATATTAATAATAAATAATAAATAAATAAATAAATAAATAAATAAATAAATAAATAAATAAATCAATAAATAAATAAATAAATAAATAAATTATTATTGGTATTTCACATCAGTTATTCATAGATTTCAAAAAACCATATGACTGGGTTAAGAGAGAAGTTTTATTTAACATTCTTATTGAATTTGGTATTCCCAAGAAACTAGTTCGATTAATTAAAATGTGTCTCAGTGAAACATACAGCAGAGTCCGTATACGCCAAATTCTGTCTGATGCGTTTCCAATTCACTGCGGTCTAAAGCAAGGAGATGCACTATCACCTTTACTTTTTAACTTTGATCTAGAATATGCCATTAGGAAAGTTCAGGATAACATAGAGGGTTTGGAGTTGAACGGGTTACATCAGTTTCTTGTCTATGCGGATGACGTGAATATGTTAGGAGAAAATCCACAAACGATTAGGGAAAACACGGAAATTTTACTTGAAGCAAGTAAAGCGATAGGTTTTGAAGTAAACCGAGAAAAGACGAAGTATATGATTATGTCTCGTGACTAGAATATTGCACGAAATGGAAATATAAAAATTGGAAATTTATCCTTCGAAGAGGTGGAAAAATTCAAATATCTTGGAGCAACGGTAACTAATATAAATGACATTCGGGAGGAAATTAAACGCAGAATAAATATGTGAAATGCCTGTTATTATTCGGTTGAGAAGCTTTTGTCATCTAGTCTGCTGTCAAAAAATCTGAAGGTTAGAATTCATAAAACAGTCATATTACCGGTTGTTCTGTATGGTTGTCAAACTTGGACTCTCACTTTGAGAGAGGAACAGAGATTAATAGTGTCTGAGAATAAGGTTCTTAGGAAAATATTTGAGGCTAAGACGGATGAAGTTACAGGAGAATGGAGAAAGTTACACAACGCAGAACTGCACGCATTGTATTCTTCATCTGACATAATTAGGAACATTAAATCCAGACGTTAGAGATGGTCAGGACATGTAACACGTATGGGCGAATCCAGAAATGCATATAGAGTGTTAGTTGGGAGGCCGGAGGGGAAAAAGACCTTTTGGGAGGCCGAGATGTAGATGGGAGGATAATATTAAAATGGATTTGTGGGATGTGGTATATGATGATAGAGAGTGGATTAGTCTTGCTCAGGATAGGGACCAATAGCGGGCTTATGTGAGCGCGGCAATGAACCGGCGGGTTTCTTAAAAACCATTTGTAAGTATTATTGGTGTTTCTTATACAGCCTTGATTTAATACGAAAGTTCCTCATCGTGTTTGTGTAGCGTGGTAGAATGAAAGTAGACGAAACGTTGCCAATTTCTAGAACGGTAAGAATGTCGGAATAGGAGAGAGAAAGAGGGTAGTAGCGAAAAGAAAGTGAAGGGAACAAATTGTAGAATTAGTGGAAGCCAGAAGTAAAGAGAACGAAAAAAGGGGGAGGTGGGAAGAGAAGAGAAAATAGGGGAAAGAAAAAATTATTATGAAAGACATAGGCTATTGAAATACGAAAAGGGGAATGGATAAAGAGAGAAACTAAGAGATGTATGAAGACTTTCTGATAGCGAAAATAGAGGAAGAGTGTAGGAGGAAGATATAGAAAGCCACGTCAGCAATTTCGTGGAGAGAGATTCACTAGTTGTGCAATGCACTGTAGACGAACCCCTGTTTGAACCTAATGACCATTTAATCTAGAAAGAGCTGAGGATAAAGCAAACACCAGAGATATCAGGACGCGCGCTATCTGTCTGCAGGGCGAGAGGGATTAGAAAGACAGTCCGAAGACCCTCGGTGCGATCTGACGGGAGATAGCGTCACACCATCACAGAGGGCGCAGACACTGTCTCTGTCATTAAAGGAGCTGGCGATCCGTTCTTTACTTTAAGAGTTGTCAGTGGAATAAAGGGTAGGTTAGATTTTGGATTAATGTTAAGTGAATATGAGTAGCGCTATATTTTCCGAAATTGAATCAATATTGACTGCATATTTTAATTAACTTACTTACAAATGACTTTTAGGAACCCGCAGGTTCATTGCCGCCCTCACTTAAGCTCGTCAACGGTCCCTATCCTGAGCAAGAATAATCCAGTCTCTACCATCATATCCCACCTCCCTCAAATCCATTTTACTATTATCCTCCCATCTACGTCTCGATCCCTTAAAGGTCTTTTTCCCTCCGGCCTCCCAACTAACACTCTATATGTATTTCTGGATTCGCCCATACGTGCTACATGTCCTGCCCATCTGAAACGTCTGGATTTAATGTACCTAATTATGTCAGGTGAAGAATACAATGCGTGCAGTTCTGTGTTGCGTAACTTTCTCCATTCTCCTGTAAGCACTTTATTCTCCAACACTCTTAGCCTCTGTTCCTCTCTGAAAGTGAAGTTTCACAACCATACAAAACGACCGGTAATATAATTGTTTTATAAATTCTTTCAGCGTTTTGGACAGCAGACTGGATGACAAAAGCTTCTCAATCGAATAATAACAGGCATTTCCCATATTTATTCAGCGTTTAATTTCCTCCCGAGTGTCATTTATATTTGTTATTATTGCTCCAAGATATTTGAATTTTTCCACCTCTTCGAAGGATAAATCTCCAATTTTTATATTTCCATTTCGTACAATATTCTCGTCACGAGACATAATCATATACTTTGTCTTTTCCGGATTTATTTCCGAATCTATCTCTTTACTTGCTTCAAGTAAAATTCCCGTGTTTTCCCTAATCGTTTGTGGATTTTCTCCTAACATATTCACGTCATCCGCATAGACAAGCAGCTGATGTAACCCGTTCAATTCCAAACCCTCTCTGTTATCCTGGACTTTCCTAATGGTATACTCTAGAGCAAAGTTAAAAAGTAAAGGTGATAGTGCATCTCCTTGCTTTAGCCCGCAGTGAATTGGAAACGCACCAGTTTCCCTAGAAAATTAAGGCGTATGGTATTACCGGCATTAGTTAATGGGAACAGAACTCTCTTGCAACAGGACATTGGGAGACCCCACATCTCTCGAATTACTATGGAGAAAATCCAGGAATTGGAAGGAGTCGAACTGTTACCACACCCGGCATATTATAGCTCCGATCTTGCGCCTTCAAATTATAGTTTGTTTCTATCCATGGTTTACATCCTGTGAGGAAGATATTTCCAACCTTTGGAAGTCATTGCAATGGTTATCACCGAATTCTCATAAGCAACTACCAACTGGTATCATCGCGGGAGAACAAACATGGCTGAAAGTGACTCAAATACTGTAGGATCTAATGACCTTTACTTTGAAGATTAGGTTAATATCTTGTCACAATATATTCCAACAAGAATTTTGCTTCAAAACCAACATTATTTACGATACAGTATCTGTAGTACGTAGGGGCCTAGTAGTATTTTTAACTGTTTTTTCATGTGCAGACGTAATTAATTGTCGAAATTTAGTGCGGGATAATAATAATAATAATAATAATAATAATAATAATAATAATAATAATAATAATAATAACAATATTAATTATAATAATGATAATGATAATATTAATATTAATGATAAAAATGATAATGATAATAATAATTATAATACTATTACTAATAATAATATTAATGACAATAATAATAATAGTATTAATAGTAACAAAATTAATGATAATAATGATAACAATAATACCTAATATTGATGATAGTAATGGTAACGATAATAATAATACAAATAATGATAATAATAATATTAATAATAATAATAACAATAATAGTTACTTACAAATGGGTTTTAAGGAACCTGCAGGTTCATTGCCGCCCTCACATAAGCCAGCCATTGGTCCCTATCCTGTTGCAAGATTAATCCAGTCTCTACCATCATATCCCACCTCCCTCAAATCCATTATAATATTGTCTGCCCATCTGCGCCTCAGTCTCCCCAAAGGTCTTTTTCCCTCCGGCCTCCCAACTAACACTCTATATGCATTTCTGGATTCGCCCATACGTGGTACATGCCCTGCCCATCTCAAACGTCTGGATTTAATGTTCCTAATTATGTCAGGTGAAGAATACAATGCGTGCAGTTCTGTGTTGTGTAACTTTCTCCATTCTCCTGTAACTTCATCCTTCTTAGCCCCAAATATTTTCCTGAGCACCTTATTCTCAAACACCCTTAACCTATGTTCCGCTCTCAAAGTCAGAGTTCAAGTTTCACAACAATAACATTAATAATAATAATAATAATAATAATAATAATAATAATAATAATAATATAATCCATCCGCCATTACTTCTTTCCTCCATTCAGTACATAATCACTTCTTGCTCCCACAATCAGCCATCGTCACTTCCTCGTTCCCACGAGTCCTAAATTCACCAGAATATGGGAGAGGCAAGTTAATTCCTGATTATTTCATTTCTTAGACAATCTCGCAGCGTCACTATGGTTACACTCGTCTCGGATTTCTGCTGCCTGAATTAATTTACGAATAAGGAAAGAACGCTCCGAGAGTAAGTTTCGTGAACTATCGATTTGCGAACGAACATCTCTGAGCGGGTCTCCGTGACTGCAGGAATTGAAATCTCGTCCACGAGTTTCCAGTCCAATTGGCAATGCTGTCCCATTGCAGAGGTGTCCTCCTTGAAGGAAGAGATACAGTTCTCCTCATAAATATTCCGCACACTCTCGTTTTATACACACTTAATTTCTTTTTCTGCCTGCGTAGATCTTGTATGCAGTGCGTATCTTATAATAGTAATAATAATAATAATAATAATAATAATAATAATAATAATAATAATAATAATAATAATAATAAAAATAATTTATTTATTTATTTTATTTACTAATATTTATTGGGGTAGCTCAGTTGGTAGAGCAGCTGGCTACGGACTGGAAGATCCGGGGTTCGATCCCAGGTGGTGACAGGATTTTTTCTCGTTGCCAAACTTTCAGAACGGCCCCGAGGTTCACTCAGCCTCCTATAAAATTGAGTACCGGGTCTTTCCCGGGGGTAAAAGGCGGTCAGAGCGTGGTGCCGACCACACCACCTCATTCTAGTGCCGAGGTCATGGAAAGCATGGGGCTCTACCTCCATGCCCCCCAAGTGCCTTCATGGCATGTTACGGGGATACCTTTACCTTTTTACTAATATTTATTGTGCTGTACAACAGCCAAGGGCCAATAACAGTTCAGCACAAGATAAAAGTCGCCAAAGATAGACAAATACAAATAAACAATAATGACAAAATATAGATAACAAAGAACAGTGCATACAAATAATTATTAAAATTAGTACAATGAGATAATTAAAATAATGACAAATAAAATGAATTACAAATGAATTAATGAAATAATAAATGAAGAATGGAATCATATAAGTAATATTACAAAGATATTCAAATGACGAGAATATTATGATACATATCTAAACAAATGGTATAAATTAATAAAACTGATATAAAAACTCAAAAAGTATATACTACATTTTAAATGGATCCAAGTTCAATCCATGCAAATTAGTATATTTAATACATCTGCAGACCGGAGACAGAGATTTAGAATTCCTATTATAAAACATTTTCGGGAGGAAATTAAACACAGAATAAATATGGGAAATGTTTGTTATTATTCGGTTGAGAAGCTTTTATCATCCAGCCTGCTGTCAAAAAATCTGAAAGTTAGAATTTATAAAACAGTTATATTACCGGTTGTTCTTTATGGTTGTGAAACTTTGACTCTCACTCTGAGAGAGGAACATAGGTTAAGGGTGTTTGAGAATAAGGTGCTTAGGAAAATATTTAGGACTAAGAGGGATAACGTTACAGGAGAATGGAGAAAGTTACACAACACAGAATTGCACGCATTGTATTCTTCACCTGACGTAATTAGAAACATGAAATCCAGACGTTTGAGATGGGCAGGGCATGTAGCACGTATGGGCGAATCCAGAAATGCATATAGAGTGTTAGTTGGGAGGCCGGAGGGAAAAAGACCTTTAGGGAGGCCGAGACGTGAATGGGAAGATAATATTAAAATGGATTTGAGGGAGGTGGGATATGATGATAGAGAATGAATTAATCTTACTCAGGATAGGGACCAATGACGGGCTTATGTGAGGGCGGCAATGAACCTCCGAGTTCCTTAAAAGCCATTAAGTAAGTATTATAAAACATTTTATGAAGTCTTAAACCCTTAGCAGGAATACGAAGACTGATATTGCTTATGAATGATTCACAATCAATGTCACCCTTAATGACTTTACAAAAAAATAAATAATCAAGATCATGACGTCTGGTAAATAAACTACCGCAATTGAAATATTTGCAATTAATCTCATATTTATAATCGATATTTGGTAAAAATCTATAAGAACACAAGGAAATAAATTTCCTTTGAATATTCTCCAATTTAGCCCTGTCAGTGAAAGTAATGGAGTTCCATACAATATATGCATTTTCTAGCTTGGATCTGACCAATGTATAGCATAAAATTAATAAACACATAGGAGTAGAAAAAGAATAAGTTATAGATCGAATTAGACCAAGCATCCTTAATGAATGGGTATAAATATATTGCACATGACCATAGAAATATAATTTTCAATTAAGTAAGACACCAAAATCTCTAATACAATCTTTTCTAGTAATTATGGTATTACTAAGAGCATAATTAAATTTTAGGGAAGTAGTATTCCGAGAGAAGGAAATAACAAAAGTTTTGGATTGATTAATTTTCATTGCATTTTCAACAGACCATTGTGAAATTGAATTAATATCATTTTGTAGAATTTGACAATCAGCCGAACTATTAATTTTACGAAAGATTTTGAGATCATCCGCAAATAAAAGGCAGCTAGAACTTATTCTTTTACTTATATCATTTATAAATAATTAAAATAGGAGAGGTCTCAATGTAGACCCTTGAGGAACTCCACATAAACTATTAAATGGAACCGATGATAATAATAATAATAATAATAATAATAATAATAATAATAATAATAATAATAATAATAATAATAATGTTTTATGTGTATGCCAGTATAATCATTATTTATTTCAACTTCGTCAGTGCTCAATATGATACCGATATTTTCTTTTACATCTTTGCACTGTGTCATAAATGCAAATACATACTTGGTAATAGTAAAAGTCATGAGCAACCCATTGTTATAAAACTTAATTTTAATTTTTTTAGACAATTTTTAATTTTATTGGGTTATTTTACGACGCTGTATCAACATCTAGGTTATTTAGCGTCTGAATGAAATGAAAGTGATAATGCCGGTGAAATGAGTCCGGGGTCCAGCACCGAAAGTTACCCAGCATTTGCTCGTATTGGGTTGAGGGAAAACCCCGGAAAAAACCTCAACCAGGTAACTTGCCCCGACCGGGAATCGAACCCGGGCCACCTGGTTTCGCGGCCAGACGCGCTGACCGTTACTCCACAGGTGTGGACGTTTTAGACAAACCAGGTACATCATTTTAATATACAGACTTTTCTGTCACTTTTCAACATAGTCTCCATTTCTTTGCACACATTTTCCCCGCCGTTCTGTAAGTTTGAACGTTCCCTTGCTGTAGAAGTCCGTTTCAACTTCCCGAAGACATTGACGCACTGCTTTCCGGATGTCCTCCAGCGTCTCGTAGCGTTGGCCTCGCAGCTGCTCCTTTACAGAACCGAAAAGATGGTAGTCGGAGAGTGCCAAGTCGGGACTGTAGGGAGATTGCGGAAACGTTTCCCGCCCAAATGTTCTGATTTTCTCCACGGTGACACGATCAGTGTGAGGCCACGCGTTATCGTGTTGCAGGATGATCTTCTTTCCAGGGCGTTTCTCGCGCAATGCACGACGGAGCTTCAAAACTGTCTGAATATAGCGGACAGCATTTATGGTCTGTCCAGGTTCAAGAAATTCAACCAAAATGCATCCCAGAACTCATCAACTCTTTCCTTGTTGCTTTCCGTGGAGGCTCATCTTGGATGCTCTTCGAAATGTTTCACCATCTCCTAACACTGCTGGCGCCCATGCACACATCTCCGTATGCACGCTGAAGTCTGAGGTGAATTTCAGCACCAGATTTTTCTTCTTTAACAAGGAATTTAATGACGGCACGCTGTCGAAACAAACCATCGTCGTCGATCATTTTACAAACATTGTCTGTAGTAGTAGTAGTAATAATAATAATACTTACTTACTTACTGGCTTTTAAGGAACCCGGAAGTTCATTGCCGCCCTCACATAAGCCCGCCATTGGTCCCTTTTCTGAGCAAGATTAATCTAGTCTCTATCATCATATCCCACCTCCCTCAAATCCATTTTAATATTATCTTCCCATCTACGTCTCGGTCTCCCTAAAGGTCTTTTTCCCTCCGGCCTCCCAAGTAACACTCTACTGTATATGCATTTCTGGATTCGCCCATACGTGCTACATGCCCTGTCCATCTCAAACGTGTGGATTTAGTGTTCCTAATTATGTCAGGTGAAGAATACAATGCGTGAAGTTCTGTGCAATAATAATAATAATAATAATAATAATAATAATAATAATAATAATAATAATAATTCATTTTCAAAGATATTTTTCTTAAATAGAGTAACTATTTCACCTAGTACACGACATAAACCTCCACAGATACACATCATGCACAGCGTGACCCGCCGAAGTGGTATGCAGCTTGAAAATGGGTCATAGTCCTAAGATCTATCCGCAATATGCAGAAACCCGAATAACGTAAGTGAAGTGGGTAGGCATTGGATACACACATACATACACACAGTTTCCATAAGTATCGTCGTATATCGTCATGCTTATTATACTTTTTCCTTTCGTTTTATTGACTATTACACTTTTACTACGTCACACTACTTTTGACCAATAAAACGGTACGAAAGGACGTCTTCCAACCAACCATGGCTGCTTATCGCACAATTTTATCGCGTCCCTAGCATTTGTTTAATTTTATCGCATCCCTAGAATTTGTTTATTTTTATCACTACCCTAGCATTTGTTTCTTTGTTTGCCAACATTTCAAACTGCACTAGTCTGGACGTCGAAAAAAAAAAACAGAAAATTACAGACCACTCCAGTGGATGCACAGGACTTTCACATAGGACTCGCATTGGCATTCAAGAACAAGAATTAATAAAGATCACTGGTCATAATGTGAAGAGCACCATTCGGAAAACCTGAATAAGTTGAGAGATACACCATGTACATCAACTAGTTCACTTCTTTTACGCACACGTCCAATATAACATCAAGTGAACCACCAATCACTAAAACATTCAAATTTGAAAATTGTACTTTCAATAATTGTTTCTTTTAAAATTATTCGTGTTTATTTTTTATTTCATCATCGTTAATTAAAACGTTTCTTGTTTATTTCATCATCCCTAATTAAAACTTTCCTAACACATATTTATATTATTTAGGTTAGGTTTGTTATAGCTTCTGCTATAATACGATATTATAGATAGTCACGTATCAGAGATTGTTGAATACTAAGATTTATTGAAAATCGTCTGTCAAGTGACGTTGATTACTGGGATCCGGATAATTAAAGTGGAATGCAAATGTTTTAATAAAAATGAAACTGAATCAACAAAGCCTTCTTGACTAGTAACCAACGAGTTAGATACTAGTATTTAACTCGTTGTTAGTGACCGTCCACAGAGTTCAATGAAGATTCCATAGTTGGCACAACTGATAACAAGAAAACATAATCATAAGACACTACTGCCATCTAGCTGAATGTTGAGATGGTACTATAATACATTTGAAGACAGTTGTATTTTCGTAAGTCAATTAATATTTTATTGTATTAGAGTACTTCGTTACTTCTAATCTTTATATACTTTCTTCTAATCGTGTAATAGTCAATTAAATCCCACTCGAGTTTTGATTTTCTCTAGATAAATCAAAACCTCTAGTGAGATTACTGTTGGTAATTCTGTCTATTGCTTAATATGTTAATATTGGTTAAATAGAAGATATAATTAATAATGATCAAATTTTTTCAAAAATATGGAGAAAACCGTCGAAATATGTATTTCCTGCAAAATATGAACATCGGTTCCCGCTTTTATTTGCAAGGCATTACCAAAACGTAACAATGTCTATTTCACTATAGATCTCATTACCAATCCCATCACGCAGGTCCTTTGTGCATCACTGGCTTTGACACTCTTTGTAACGAACTCCTCAATTGGCTCAGTACTTTTTTTTATACAACAATGCGAACATATTTATTCGTAGCAGTATAAAGGGAAGGGGTGGGGGGAGACACGCACTAAATCAACTGATTTTGTGTGTTTGAACAGCCAAATTTGCTTGCGTCGCTTTTGCGCCGCAGATGTGGCCTGTCAGGTTGGCGATACTGACAATGCTGATTAGCCCGCTACCTGGTGGCTGCGTGATGAACCACTCTTGCGTGTGTTGGGTCAGTTAGCTTAACAGGATAGCAGGAGCCGTCAGTGGAACAACAAAAACAGCTCACAAATTAAATAAGTGCTAGATCCCTGACACGTCCTTCTTCCACTCCCGAGTTCTTGTTTGCTACACTCCAATTTATTGAATTGCTGCAGCGGATCCCTGCGGCAGTGGCGGCCAGTCCTCTTGTTGACAGTGGCGGTCAGTCATGATACAATTTTCCCGCTCAAACTTTTCTTATTGCCAGATCGTAATTTTCAGTAAATTTTTTGACGACTCTTCTTCTTTTCGAAGACTTGGGGTCCAGATTGCTTCCAGTTCCAAATTGTGTTACGTCCATTACTTATTTTTCCCTGTGATCAGAAAATGTGGAATTATTTCCGGAAGGGTTTAACTCTTATGATTAAGAACCGGATTTTTTTATATTTGTACATTTTTTGCTGTATCAGACATCGCTGAAACTTGATGTGATAATTTATGATGTTTATGAGCGTAATTCGGAAGTTTTATTTTACATACAAATTTGTACTTACGGCGTTGCAATATGAAACCAGAACGAAAATACATAAAACGCAAATATTTTATTGTTTTCTTTTTTTGTTTTTAAATCGCATTTTAATTAAAAATGTGTGCAACAACTTTTTAAATGAAAATGCATAAAAATTACAATTTTGTATTTCTTGCTCATATCGTATTTGCGAAGCAATATGTAAGGTGTTTCCAGATGTATACAGTAAACTAAACTTGAGTTCGTAGTAACTTGTAAAGCGAAAATTAAATAGTTTATACAAGATGTTAAGAAAAATGTATCCACTATTTTAAGAGGTGCTAGTATGCATCAAAACAAGAAAAAAAGTCTAATAAACATGAGTTCTACAACACATACTTTCTGAGATCTGGGTTCGATCCCGGGCCAGGTCGATGGCATTTAAGTGTGCTTAAATGCGACAGGCTCATGTCAGTAGATTTACTGGCATGTAAAAGAACTCCTGCGGGACAAAATTCCGGCACATCCGGCGACGCTGATATAACCTCTGCAGTTGCGAGCGTCGTTAAATAAAATATAACATATAATATCTAAACACTTGTTCATAGGAGATGCTCAATGTGACGTCCATTCATGGCAATGCATTCCTCTGCCCTTCGGCGTAAGGAATCACACATTCTTTGAAATTAACCTGGTTGTTCTTGATAACCAAAAGTCTAGGGGATTTAGATTTGAGGAACGAGCAGGCCAAGGTGTGGGGCCTCCCCAATCAATCCAGCAGTTCTGAAATGTCAGCGTCAGGTGTTCACGCTCATTGCGGAGAAAATGTGCTGGTGTGCCATCGTGCATGGACCACATCTGTAGTCTTTCCTGACATGGCACATACTCCAGCAAGGTAGGCAATACGTTAATAAGAAAGTCCTGAGAACGAGCCCCAGTTAATCTCTGTGGTAGCACATATGGCCCTTAATCTATCGCCAAGAACGCCTGCCCATACGTTGATTGAGAATCGGTGCTGATGCCTTGTTTCTTCAACTGCATGGGGATTTTCATCATGCTATTACGAAAATTCACAACACCATCTCTGCTGAACCCCGCTCATATCCGCAACTAGACTTTTCTTTTCAGTATTCCTTGCGACGTATCAGTATTCCATCCCAGGGGTGTCAACTACGGTATGATTATCTGGTAGTCTGCTGCATTGGATGGCAGAAAAATGCATTGCCATGGATGGACGTCACATTGCGCACCTCTATGAAGAAGTATTCAGATCTCGGAAAGTATGTGTTATAGGACTCATGTTTATTAGAATTTTTTTCTTGTTTTGATGCATACTATCACCTCCTAAAATATTGGATACTTTTTTTAACACCCTGTATGCATGAAAAGTTACTTTGTTAATGATGAAGAGTTATAATTACAACATTTTGAAAGACAATTAACATATATTTGTTTCTGAGATTACAGGGTATTTTTATTACATTTTTCTTAACGAAATATCAAGTCAATTTTTATTTTCTTTTTAGTTTACACGCTTTAACATCTCTGGTCATATCGTATATTTAGTTTCTGTGGGTATACCAGTAGGCCGTTTTTACTCCTGTGCGTTCCTATTTCTATTGTGTGTTGTAGATGCTTGTGTTCATGTAACTGATTTTAGATTTTGATTAATGTTTATGATATTGGCGATTTAGGCGGTGATGAATCATGGCATGTAAATTTCCAACCCGACATTTGCCTTTGTGACTGAGGGAAACCATGAGCGAGGTGGTATTTGGCGGGATAACGCAATGATTCGCATGGGATTACCTGACATTATCCTTACAGTGAGGAAAATGTGTAAGGAAAAATTCAACCAAGTAATCAGCCCAAGCAGGAATCGACCCGACGCCCGATTGGAGCTCCTGATCACCAGACAAACGCGATACCGCCTGAGCTACGTCGAAGACTTTGTTTACATTGAAGAAAAGTCCACTGGCGAAGTGGCAAATGTGATAGTGCGTAGAAACCGAAGCATTTGAGGATAATAGCCTACACAGCTGTTTTGCTCGCCACAAATCCCAGCGGTCTAATGAGAATCGAACCCAATACACCCGATGAGAAGCACACAGTTTAATGAACTATGGACTGACTATTAGCGTGGGTAAATAACATTCGCAGTCTGTGGAGATGTCTCTGTGTACATGGAAGCCACGGGCTGAGCTCGATTCCAGCTTCGGTCACACGGATGTTTGTAGGCTGTGTGTCGTGCTGACCGACGTCACCATGGCCTCGAGGTGTGCTCCAGTGTTATTTTGAGATAGCCTAAAATAAGGGCTGCTATGGAGGCAGTACATCCGAGAAAAATAATGGGAGAAATTGAAGGGTTCCATCCAAAAAAGGGGTGACTACACTTTTTTTGTGAAATTAATGTTTTTCTTGTTTCAAAAGTTAAAAAATAAGTGGTTTCGAGCATTTGGTAGTAAGTTACAGTAGAACTGAAGCTGAACTAACAATCGTTTCGTTGCAAAAAGGAGGCAACTCCTGGAGCTATCTATACAGGGTCAACCGTAAGTAGTGTCATTAATTTCAGGGTGTTACTCTTTGAGATATTTCAAACAAAGAAGTTAAATGCAATTTTGTTCGTTTTTGCTTCCATTTCGAGATGAAAATTACTATGTATGGGACATTTCATGGAGTGTTTTGGAAAAGCCGTTGATTTAATTTACCATGCTCAGTCAATTTAAGAGAGCAGTGTATTATGATAATGGATTATTGAAAGAATTTTAGCTTTGTCCTTTAAGTGTGCAAAAATTTAATCCGAACAAATATAACTTTTCGTTCTGCAAAGTTATTTTAAAATGTTAGATTTGTTCGGATCTAATTTCTACACATTTAAAAGACATTGATTGAGCATATTGGGATTTAAATCAATGGTTTACTCAAAATACGCTACGAAATGTTTCACATAAAACAAACGAAAAAAGAGCTAAATTGTATTAAACTTTTTTGTTTGGAATATCTCAAAGAATAACCCTTCGAAATTAAATACATTACTTACTGTTCATTCTGTATGTATGTATGTATGTATGTATGTATGTATGTATGTATGTATGTATGTATGTATGTATGTATGTATGTATGTATGTATGTATGTATGTATGTATGTATGTATGTATGTATGTATGTATGTATGTATGTATGTATGTATGTATGTATGTATGTAGTCTATATATGTATGTATGTACTGTATGTATGTAGTCTATGTATGTATGTACTGTATGTATGTATGTATATAGTCTATGTATGTGTGTATGTATGCATGTATGTAGTCTATGTATGTATGTATGTACTGTATGTATGTATGTATGTATGTATGTATGTATGTATGTATGTATGTATGTATGTATGTATGTATGTATGTATGTATGTATGTATGTAGTCTATGTATGTATGTAGTCTATGTATGTATGTATGTACTGTATGTATGTATGTATGTACTGTATGTATGTAGTCTATGTGTGTATGTATGTATGTATGTAATCGATGTATGTATGTATGTAGTCTATGTATGTACTGTATGTATGTATGATGCATGTATGTATGTATGTATGTATGTATGTATGTATGTATGTGTAGGTAGTTTCTTCTTAGTCAGTGACCCAACTAATTCCTTTTTCTCTTCCTGTTTCAATATCATTCTTTCTTCACCCACTCTTTCCAACACAGCTTCATTTCTTATTCTGTCTGTCCACTTCACACGCTCAATTCTTCTCCATATCTACATTTCAAATGCTCCTAGTCGCTTCTCTTCACTTCGTCATAATGTCCATGTTTCTACCCTCTTACAATGCTACACTCCACACAAAGCACTTCACTAGTCTCTTACTTATTTTTTTTTCCAAGGTCCGCAGGTGATGTTTCTTTTTCTATTAAAACTTTCCTTTGCCATTGCTATCCTTATACAGGGTGTTTCCGGGCTGGTGTTACAAATTACATGGATGATGGGGAAGAGCACATGTATCAATTTGAGATAAGGAACTCTGGTCCGGAAGTGACTGAGTCGAAAGTTACAAGCAAAAATAATTGTGTGGAAATGGAATTGTAATTTGGCACCACGTGCCCTCCTTCCCTTAACCTTTGGAACAGTCATGGAAAGATGTCTCCTACGTGGGTACTTGTCGCGATACAATCTGTGAGCTTGTCTACTGTTCCCATTGGCTCATCCGTATTCGAAATTCAGGTCTGCTTATTCCGCTCTCGTGTACTCCTCCATTTCACTAGGACTGATCGACTGGACACTGCAACTTGTACACATACACTGCTGTCTACAGACGTGCATATCAGGACCGACCATGTCCGTTACACATTACGCTATCTGCATTGCTTTAGTGTAGTTTCCTGTCCCCACCCCTCAGACAGCGCACTGAATGGAATACTGTAAGTAGACAACGTAAACAACGTCAGATGAATACAGTATGTGTAAGATGTACAGATAAATACACATAAATAAGGTGTACAGAGGAATAAAGTGATTTCATTTCCACTAGCCCGGAAACACCCTGTATGAAGTACATATCGAATTTTATTGCAAAAATGGGCTAGTTCCATTATTTGTTTATATTTAACGCCCTTTAATTACAGATTGTAATAAATGAGTGAGTGATAAAATGAAACTCCTAGATAACCAGGACATACTCTGAAGAAGAAAAGGAGGGCAGTTAAAATTTGAAATTTTTAGAATGTTTTTTGTTCTTTTCCACAATTTTGCAAAAGTGGAGCTACGTCATTTTTGCACGGAACCCTTCAATTACTGTATTACCTACGGGTTATTTGCAAAGAAATAATTGCTATACCATGCAAGGCAGTTTTTTCTCGTATGCCCTGTACTTTTCACTGCCTTAATTAAAACAGTTTTGGAAGTTTTTCGCTATCTGCTGCTATCCATATGCAGGAAACAATACCGCTCCTTAATGTTATAGCAAAAGAAAATCGATCGCTCTCCTGGAGTTCGAAGCTAATTGCTTCAAGTTTCATTACCTCCCAGATTTTCTTACAAGTGCACTCAGAAAGATCTGCTCCAAAAGACGATGCATGTAGTTTTCAATTTACAATTCAAATGAAGATACGACGATCCAAGTTTCGCGCACAGTACTAAGAAAACATAAATCTGTGATTAGTTAGCGAAGTTACAGACTAGAATGTATGCGGCTGTTAGGGAACTCGCCGCTATACTGTCTAACTCTAGTGTAAGGGGCAGAAAGAAAAGAAGTTAATTTTTAATAGAAATAATATAAAATGAGTGTGATAAAGTTTGAGATTAGAGTCACTCTAAAGCAGTACTGGAAACAAGATTATATGTCCGAAGAGAGATCTGAATCTCACAAGTGATACCAACAAGGCACCACTTATGAGTCAACTAGGCCAGGTGATAATGGGGTAGAGTGGCCATTCCTTTCCTCTTCCATTGCATACATCACTGACTAGTTACATATTACAGTAGTCATTCTAACAGTATTTTTTTTTATAAATTTCAGCAAGAGCTGTTTGTAATTTTGTTGAATTTATATAAAATAGTCCACATCTGTGGAGTAACGGTCAGAGCGTCTGGCCGCGAAACCAAATGGCCCGGCTTCGATTCCCGATCGGGGTAAGTTACCTGGTTGAGGTTTTTTCCGGGGTTTTCCCTCAACCCAATATGAGCAAATGCTGGGTAACTTTCGGTGCTGGACCCTGGACTCATTTCACCGGCATTATCACCTTCATCTCATTCAGACGCTAAATAACCTAAGATGTTGATAAAGCGTCGTAAAATAACCTACTAAAATTATATAAAATATAAAATTACGCATTTGAAATTAAAAAAAAAAGAATAAATTGTCCAGTTTATAATTTATTTAAAAATATTGGATATAAAATTAATGAAATATTGTGTATAAAATGCAATGAAATGAAATGAATCACATGTGGGAAATGTTTCATTTTTTATTTTTGTTTGGTAGAAAGTGAGAAAACGGGATGTAATTAAACATTGCAATGATGGGGTGTTCGAATCTCATTTCTCCGTCATAAGAGCAACGCAGAGAAGTGTAGGTGTTTAGTTTATTTAAGGGGTTAGGTACAGCTTACAGCAGTAAAATTTTTGGAAATATTCAACATTTTTTTCCTCCATTATTGTATCTTGTACAGTAATGAAAATTGGTATGTGTAAAACACTGTCCTTCTGCTATATGAAACAAATACTTTTACAATTTAAACAAATTACTTATATACATATTTTTTCAAAACTCAAAATGTGCAGTTCACTGTGCAGTGATGAAGCGTTTCCCTCATAACTCATAAACTTGTTAACTTTTTCATGTTCTCTATATTTTATTTTATTGCTGAAACTCATGTTTACAATATCATGCTCTTTCAACTACATTCCTTAATAAATAATTTTTTTTTTAAATTTTTGTGTTAGAAGAAAATACTGATATTTCACCATTTTGTAAAATGAATTTATTTTACATCAGACAATCTATCAAAGGTACACACAAGAAATTTCATCACAGAATGTTGGGTAGTTTTTGAGTTCTGTAGCAAACACTTTATCACTGCACAGTGAACTGAATTTTGAAAAAAAAATGTAAATAACTTTTTAAATTGTAAAAATATATTTTTTTCATAAGGGTGTTTGAGAATAAGGTGCTTAGGAAAATATTTGGGGCTAAGAGGGATGAAGTTACAGGAGAATGGAGAAAGTTACACAACACAGAACTGCACGCATTGTATTCTTCACCTGACATAATTAGGAACATTAAATGCAGACGTTTGAGATGGGCAGAGCATGTAGCACGTATAGAGTGTTATTTGGGAGACCGGAGGTAAAAAGACCTTTAGAGAGGCCGAGACGTAGATGGGAAGATAATATTAAAATGTATTTGAGGGAGGTGGGATATGATAATAGAGAATGGATTAATCTTGCTCAGGATAGGGACCGATGGCGGGCTTATGTGAGGGCGGCAATGAACCTCCGGGTTCCTTAAAAGCCGGTAAGTAAGTAAGTAAGTAAGTATAGCAGAAGGACAGTGTTTTACACATACTAATTTTCGTTATAAGATTAAAAATCAGAAACAAAATTTGTACCAACATATTACAAGAATGACTAATGACAGATTAGCAAAACAAATTATGGATTATGCACCAACAGGATATAGAAATGTTGGAAGACCGAAAATAGGAGGGGCAGATGATTTAAGCCTTGAAGACGGAACAGGCCACTAGGCCTAATCCCTGTAGCTGAAGATGAAAAAGAAGAATTTTCATTATTGTACAAGATACAGTAATGGAGGATAAAAATTATGAATATTTCCAAATTTTTACTGCTCTAAGCTCTATCTAACCCCTTAAAGCGGTTTGCAGAATTTGTCTTGACTCCAGTTTTCTGGTCCTTCGGTGGAGAAACTGTACTGGCGCTTTTCCTCTTCCCTACATGAGCGGAGAAAGGACTTCCTTTGTCACCACGTTATGAATTGCTCCAGGGTTCATTCTGTTTTTATACGGAGAAGTTGATCACTTTCCTCCCATGTAATAAGCCAAGAAGAGTTTTCTATTACGGAGATGATTTATTGCAAGGGTGCACACTTCACGTTCTAGTTCAAGTTGTCACTGTGCCACTGAAAGGTAAAAGCGTCGGCTTGGTATATCGCAGATCCTCGCTCAAATCCCGGTAAGTTTAAGAGAAATTTGTGTTGGACAAAGACGCTATTTTGGGTAGGTTTTCGCGCCGAAGGTTTATTTATTTCATCAGCGTACCACCACTTTTCGAGTCTTCGTTTGGGGTCAAATGATCAGGAATTAATCTTTCGCGCGATACATCTGCATTGCGGTGCAGATTTAGAGCCGATTTATGTTATTAAATTACAAACTGAAAACAATTTTTTTATTATGCACAATTATTACAAGGTACATTAATAAAAGCAATTCTCGAAAATTTCACTAGATACATCTCTTGCTGAACGTAAAATTGAGAAAATATATACATTACAGAAGGAAAAATTTAGAAGGTACATTTTTTATTGCACGAACAATTAAGAGAATTGATTTCTTATTGCACGAGTAATTGTGATGATTCATTTCTATAACACGAGCAATTAAAATGTTTCAATTCTTATTGGACGAAAAAACAAATGATTAATTTCTTATTGCATGAAAAATTGAAATGTTTAATTTATTATTGCACTAAAAATTAAGATGATTAATTTTTTATGATACGAAAAATAGAGATGATGAGCCTAATTTCTTATTGCATGAAAAATTAAGATAATTAATTTCTTACAGCACGAAAAATTGAGATGATTAATTTCTTGAAGTACAAAAAATTGACATGATTAATTTATTATTACACGAAAAATTACGATGATTAATTTCGTACAGCACGAAAAATTGAGATGATTAATTTCTTAAAGTACGAAAAATTGAGATGATTAATGCATTATTACACGAAAAATTACGATGATTAATTTCTTACAGCACGAAAAATTGAGATGATTAATTTATTAAAGTAAGTACGAAAAATTGAGATGATTAATTTATTAATGCATAACAAATTAAGATGATTAATATCTTATGATACGAAAAATTGAGATGATGAGCCTAATTTCTTATTGCATGAAAAATTAAGGTAATTAATTTCTTACAGCACGAAAAATTGAGATGATTAATTTCTTAAAGTACGAAAAATTGACATGATTAATTTATTATTACACGAAAAATTACTATGATTAATTTCTTACAGCACGAAAAATTGAGATGATCAATTTCTTAAAGTACGAAAAATTGAGATGATTAATTTATTATTACAGGAAAAATTACGATGATTAATTTCTTACAGCACGAAAAATTGAGATGATTAATTTCTTAAAGTACGAAAAATTGAGATAATTAATTTATTATTACACGAAAAATTACGATGATTAATTTCTTACAGCACGAAAAATTAAGATTAATTTCTTGAAGTACGAAAAATTGAGATGATTAATTTCTTAAAGTACGAAAAATTGAGATGATTAATTTATTATTACACGAAAAATTACGATGATTAATTTCTTACAGCACGTAAAATTGAGATGATTAGTTTCTTAAATTACGAAAAATTGAGATGATTAATTTCTTAAAGTACGAAAAATTGAGATGATTAATTTATTATTACACGAAAAATTACGATGATTAATTTCTTACACCACGTAAAATTGAGATGATTAGTTTCTTAAAGTACGAAAAATTGATATGATTAATTTATTATTGCACGAAAAATTACGACGATTAATTTCTTACAGCACGAAAAATTGAGATGATTAATTTATTATTACACGAAGAATTACGATGATTAATTTATTATTACACGAAGAATTGCGATGATTAATTTATTATTACACGAAGAATTAAATTGGTTAATTTATTATTACACGAAGAATTGAGATGATTAATTTATTATTACACGAAGAATTACGATGATTAATTTATTATTACACGAAGAATTACGATGATTAATTTATTATTACACGAAGAATTGCGATGAATAATTTATTATTACACGAAGAATTACGATGATTAATTTATTATTACACGAAGAATTGCGATGATTAATTTATTATTACACGAAGAATTAAATTGGTTAATTTATTATTACACGAAGAATTGAGATGATTAATTTATTATTACACGAAGAATTACGATGATTAATTTATTATTACACGAAGAATTACGATGATTAATTTATTATTACACGAAGAATTACGATGATTAATTTATTATTACACGAAAAATTGCGATGATTAATTTATTATTACACGAAGAATTACGATGATTAATTTATTATTACACGAAGAATTGCGATGATTAATTTATTATTACACGAAGAATTAAATTGGTTAATTTATTATTACACGAAGAATTGAGATGATTAATTTATTATTACACGAAGAATTACGATGATTAATTTATTATTACACGAAGAATTACGATGATTAATTTATTATTACACGAAGAATTACGATGATTAATTTATTATTACACGAAGAATTGCGATGATTAATTTATTATTACACGAAGAATTACGATGATTAATTTATTATTACACGAAAAATTGCGATGATTAATTTATTATTACACGAAGAATTACGATGATTAATTTATTATTACACGAAGAATTAAATTGGTTAATTTATTATTACACGAAGAATTGAGATGATTAATTTAGTATTACACGAAGAATTGCGATGATTAATTTATTATTACACGAAGAATTGCGATGATTAATTTATTATTACACGAAGAATTAAATTGGTTAATTTATTATTACACGAAGAATTGAGATGATTAATTTATTATTACACGAAGAATTACGATGATTAATTTATTATTACACGAAGAATTGCGATGATTAATTTATTATTACACGAAGAATTAAATTGGTTAATTTATTATTACACGAAGAATTGAGATGATTAATTTATTATTACACGAAGAATTACGATGATTAATTTATTATTACACGAAGAATTGAGATGATTAATTTATTATTACACGAAAAATTGCGATGATTAATTTATTATTACACGAAAAATTGCGATGATTAATTTGTTACAGTGCGAAAAATTGAGATGATTAATTTCTTTAAGTACGAAAAATTAAAATTGAATTTATTGTGCTGCTGATTTACAATATGTATTTGTTATTGCACGAAAAATTGCGAAGATTAATTTCTTACAGCGCGAAAAATTGAGATTAGTTTCTTGAAGTACGAAAAATTGAGATGATTAATTTCTTTAAGTACGAAAAATTGAGATGATTAATTTCTTGAAGTACGAAAAATTGAGATGATTAATTTCTTGAAGTACGAAAAATTGAGATGATTAATTTCTTGTTGCGCGGAAAATTGAAGTGACATGTTTCCTATTGTACAAAAAATTTACGACATCCTTTATGTAATGCACGAGTAATGTAGGAAATATACTTTTTTAATGCTCTAGAAACTTAGAATATTTATTGATGAATTGACCAAACCTTTAAAATTGAATTTATTGTGCTGCTGATTTACAATATGTATTTGTTCTTGCATTAAAATTTATAAATTATCTAAATGTCAAAATCACCGGTGTTAACGAACACTTTCTCGCCTCAATCCTTTCAAATTTGAAGTAAGAGTGGCCCCTACACATTCACAAACACTGGTTCTCTCTGATCTTGTGGTCAACATGACACAATACCACACATTACAGAAGTCGAGCAATACTTCTGTTATAGGAGAAACATCTCTTCGCTTCTCTATCTTGCCTTTCAGCCAGAACACTACCGCTTGCTTGCTTGGGGGAGAGCGGCATTCACACGAGGTGCAGATAGGCAAATATCTCGTGTTTTACAAGTTTGCTCGTCTGACAGCGGTGCGAGCGGGAGCTCATCCGTTATCCTGTAAGATATTGCTGGCAGCATCCAATCCATCACGGCTATCGGTCACACAGCATCGGGGGGGGGGGGGAGGCTTTGGTTATTCCCCCACGCCTGGGTCCACGGGGTCATCGGGACGCGGCTCCGGTGAAATGCAATAAATCGGAAGTGACGAGAGAGGAGACAGACCGAAGGAGATTCTGCGCAGAGCGACTCAGCTGATGTGTTCCCACAGACTGATTCTCTTGGGCTTCCGGTGGACAAAGGGAAGCACGCAGCTGAGAGCGAAGTCTCCAGCTTTCCTTTCCGAGGACTTAGATTCTATTCCTTGCGTTGCCTTGGTTGGAATAATGCTTACTGTGGCAGAGATCGGAGAAGTAGGGAGAGGAAATCGTGCTTCAGAGCTGAGTTCCTAAGGCGAATTTTGTAATGGTAGTAGTAGTGGCAGTAGTAATACTAGTGGCAGTAGTAGTAGTAATAGTGGCAGTAGTAGTACTAGTGGCAGTAGTAGTACTAGTGACAAGCAGTAGCAGTGGTAGTACTAGTGGCAGTAGTAGCGACAGTAGTAGTAATAGTGGCAGTAGCACTAGTGGCAGTAGTAGCAGTACTAGTGGCAGTAGTAGCAGTAGTTGTAGTGGTAGCAATAGTAGTGGTAGTAGTAGTAGCAGCAGTACTAGTGGCAGTAGTATTAGTAGTAGTAGTGGCAGTACTATTAGTACTACTAATGGCAGTAGTAGTACTAGTGGCAGTAGTATTAGTAGTAGTAGTGGCAGTACTATTAGTACTACTAATGGCAGTAGTAGTACTAGTGGCAGTAGTATTAGTAGTAGTAGTGGCAGTACTATTAGTACTACTAATGGCAGTAGTAGTACTAGTGGCAGTAGTAGTAGCAGCATCAGTAGTACTAGTGGCAGTAGCAGTAGTAGCAGTACTGTGGCAGTAGTAGTACTAGTGGCAGTAGAAAAGTACTAGTCGCAGTAGAAAAGTACTAGTGGCAGTAGTAATGGTAGTAGCATCAGTAGTACTAGTGGCAGTAGCAGTAGTAGTACTGTGGCAGTAGTAGTATCAGTAGTAGCACTAGTGGCAGTAGTAGCAGTAGTAATGATGGTAGTAGAAGTACTGGTGGCAGTAGTAGTAGCAGTACTAGTGCCAGTAGTAGTAGTACTAATTGCAGTAGTAGTAGTGGCAGTGGTGGTAGAAGTAGTAGCAGTAGTAGTACTAGTGGCAGTAGTAGTACTAGTTGCAGTAGTAGTAACAGTGACAGTGGTGGTAGTAGTAGTAGCAGTAGTAGTACTAATGGCAGTAGTAGTAGCACTAGTGACAGTAGTAGTAGTAGTAGTTGCAGTAGTAGTGGCAGTGGTGGTAGTAGTCGTAGTATCAGTAGTACTAGTGGCAGTAGTAGTAGAAGCAGTAGTAGTACTAGTGGCAGTAGTAGTAGTATTAGTAGTACTAATTGCAGTAGTAGTAGTGGCAGTGGTAGTAGTAGTAGTAGTACTAGTGGCAGTAGTAGTAGACTAGCAGTAGTAGTAGTAGTAGTGGCAGTGGTGGTAGTAGTAGTACTAGTGGCAGTAGTAGTACTAGTTGCAGTAGTAGTACTAGTTGCAGTAGTAGTAGTACTAGTGGCAGTAGTAGTACTAGTTGTAGTAGTAGTAGTGGCAGTGGTGATAGTAGTAGTAGTAGTAGTAGCAGTAGTAGTACTAGTGGCAGTAGTAGTAGTAGCAATAGTAGTACTAGTGGCAGTAGTAGTAGCAGTAGTAGTACTAGTGGCAGTAGTAGTAGCAGTAGTAGTACTAGTGGCTGTAGTAGCAGTAGTAGTGGTGGTAGTGGCAGTAGTAGTAGTAGTGGCAGTAGTAGTAGACTAGCAGTAGTAGTGGCAGTGGTGGTAGTGGTAGTAGTAGTGGCAGTAGTAGTAGTTGCAGTAGTAGTACTAGTGGCAGTAGTAGTAGCAGTAACAGTAGTATTTATTATAACAGTATTGATACGAGTAGACTAATAGATGTAAAACACAGTACCGGGGTGTGCTGAGACAGACCGCAGCGTGAAGCTAGTATGATCGATGTACACCTAACTTGTATTCAAAGTACCCAAACACTGGACTATATTCATAAAAAATGCAGGGAAGTGTGTTATTTATTAGTTCGTGTATTTTTCTTTTGTAAAATAGGCCTAAGTAATTTTCGATTTAATAAAATCATTTGGAACTTTGCATGGATTATAGTTAATTTTTTAATTCCTGAAACAGTTTGCATATAAATGAATGGATAAATTTCCGATAATTCGCTAATAATATTACAGAAAATAATTAACTCTGTTCGACGAACCAAACGTAATTTTTCCAGGTTGTATTTGTTTGTTCGGGAGAGATAATGATTTAATTATTTCGCTCCAAATAACTAGAAATTGAAGCAATACATGTGTATTGTGAAGGTATCTGGACTAGGTATAATTAACTGTTGATGGTTAATGGTGTACTGCAGCAGCAAAATTTTGAGCACTGTAATTAGACTGTTGAAATGGTATAAATCGTACAGATATTCAGAACTGAAACCGGCGGATATTTATATTAACATTAACACTTTCCATATTGCAGTATAAGTAGATGCTAATACCACTCCTCTTTTTGATTGCAGGTGTTTCGCGATGTAGTACGTAAACGTACACATACGAAACTAATATGTGGTCACAAACGGCTCTATTGTTTTTTTGCCAAAGAGTTCACAGTTGAAGATATGTTGCTCTCACAGTGATGGTAAACATTTCTTAATGTCTCAGAAGATATTAATTTTAGGACCCATGTTTATAGAACTTTTATTTCTTGTTTTAAAGCATACTATCTCCTCTCTAAATAATGAAAACTTTTTTCAGAACTGTATATACTATATACAGGGTGATTCACGAGGATTTACCGTCCCCTACAGAGCTTATTTCTGAAAACATTCTGAGAAAAAAAAAGTCATATAAACATGAGTCCTAATCTCAATATTTTCAGAGTTGCACTAATTTGAAGTTGTTAGTAAAATACCTTTTTTCTTTAGTATTTTAAGGGTAAAAAAATATTACAAATAGAGAATGAACTATTCAGGAGTATCATTTCTTTAATTGTCTAGTGTTCTGAAGCTAAAAAATATGTTGTTAATTGTTTTGTACAGATTTTGTTTTCAATTTTTTTAACTAAAAATGATATCATTCTTACGCACTTACTTGTTACAAATCACACGACTTTAGGAACTTGATTCTTTACAGTTTAATTATGCATCCTAATGTGCAGTCTTAAAGAATTTACAAGAGTGGCGTGATTTGTAACAATTATTGTGATCAATGCGTAAGAAAATGTAATTTTGTAGTTAGAAATCGAAAAAAAAATTCCATACGAAGCAACTATTTATTTATTTATTTTATTTATTAATTTAATTAATTAATTAATTTTATTTATTTAATTAATTAATTAATTAATTAATTAATTTTATTTATCTATTTATTTATTTATTTATTTATTTATTCTGGTGTAGTTAAGGCCATTAGGCCTTCTCTTCCACAACACCAGGAATACAAATACAATAATAGAAATAAACAGAAAAAATATACTTACAAAATAAAGCTACACAAAAAATAAAGAGAGAGAGAGAGAAAAACACTATAAACAAAGTAAAACCACACAAAAATATACACAGGTTGCAGTCACACAAACTTTAAATGGAACTATGGAATTCACAACACATTTCTAGCTTCAGAATACTGGCTGATTAAAGAAATGATACTCCTGAATAGTTCATTCTTTATCTGTAATATCCTTTTACCCTTAAAACTCAAGAATATTGGTATTTTACAAACAACTTCAAAATAAATGTAATTATAAAAATGCTGAGATTAGGACAGATGTTTATATGACCTTTTTGCTCAGAATGTCTTCGGAAATAAGCTCCGTAAGAGACATTAAATCCTTGTGAATCACCCTGTATATGTGCGAACTCATCTTGTGTATAGGAATAGATTCAACGTTTTTTTTTATTGGACATGATGTAAATATTTCCATGATAACCAGTATAATTACCGTTCCACAAAATGTTTACTTTTTTCTATTAATGTAGGTCGAATGTTGACATTATACGTGAAAATATGTTCAAATACAGTGATGCGAATTTTATTGTAAATTATTGTAAAGATGATTGTATTCTGTTAGTTATTAAGCAAAGATGGCAGACCGTCATTGTGGTGGGCAGGAGTACAAAGGTACGTGCTGTCCCTCGAATTTGTTATTTATTTGATTAATAATGGTACTTTTTATCATTATCTGTAAATCATTACTGCCCTCTGTCTCTAATTTTAATTAATATATTCAGAAGACTATTTCAATCATACTGTATGTATATCAACAAATTCTCCAATGGAGTGTAAGAATCCAATGAATTTTAACCAATCAGATTCATGTCGATTCCATATTGTCACTATTGTCTTGTCGCTAATGACTCGATTGTTCTTACAAATCAGAGAGGAACGCCATAACCTAATTATTATTAAAATCGTGTGCATTGGCAGCACTGAATAGGTAGATATAGGCTACAACGCTATTGCTCACTCAGTTGTCACCGGCATTGTTGTGCGTGGCGACACAATCTGAAACACGGAGGTTTCATCCGCATTGATTGCAGTCCACATCCGGGATTATAAGCTGGCTGGAATTAATAAAATCACGCGTCCTATAATCTAAATTACACTGAAATTTTAACAACAGGCATTATTTTTAATCTTCTTCCTGTTAAATTGTTTAATTCTCGTTTTTGGGGCCAGACTGAACGTCCAAAATCACATACCGTACAGCTTATTATTTTTTTCCCGCTCAAAATGTTTATCCTCTATCGCAAATGTTTTGAAATATGAAAATAATTTACATTTTACAAATCATCTTCGAATTGTGAAGTATCCACTCTTAGGTAAGAAGGTTACAAAGCAAAGATTAATAAAAATTTGTCTGACCAAAAATATGGATTACCCAACAAATTTAATTTATACAGATTTTAATGTATTGCCTATTGCAGAAATTTATAAATATAGTTTACTAACTTACTACCACAGAAATCAAATAAAACATAAATCTAATCGACATGAATATCGTACTCGAAGACAAAAGTCTACTTTCCCATTAATTGAGCCTAAATGTCATACAAGTGCAGCTCTTAAACATGGTGCTAGTTTCGGCCGAAGACTTTATAACAAAATTACAAACCATTTTCCACATTTGAAATATTTTAAAATTGAAGCTTTTAAAAAAGAAATTTATAAAATTATCCATGATATATAATATTAACAAATGTATTTTTTACCTTTTATTTCTGTCGACTATATTCATGTTTTTATTGAATATCACTGGCTTCTGTCGGATTGTCAATTTATATTAAATGTGTATTTTTCTCTCTTTTTCTCTTTCTTCTTTATTCTTGCTCTTGTGTTGTATTTATTGGTTTGAATTAAGTTACTTACTGTATTTAGTAAACTGTCTTTGTAAATGTTATGCTATATTATTGACAAAGACCACGCCGTACACGAGCCTGGCTCTTACGGTAGTGGCTAGAAACATTTTTGTTTTCATCATCATCATCATCATCATCATCATCATCATCATCATCATCATCATCATCATCATCATCATCATCATCATCATCATCATCATCGTCCTTGCAGGTATTAGGCCTAGTGGCCTGCTACAGTCTCCGTCCATCTTTTCAGGGGGCGTCCCAAAGATCGTCTTCCATTTGGTAAGTTATATAGCGGAGAATTTGTCTTGGGAGTCTGGAACGGTCCATTCTATTGACATGGTTAAGCCATTTTTGTCTATAGTGGTTGAGATGTTCATAAATATATGTAATTTTCAATTCTTTTGTAATTAGTTCATTCCTTTTGCGGTCAAGCAAGCTGTAGCCGGCAGTCCTCCTTAGAAATCTCATTTCCGCAGTTGTTAGGCGTTGAACATCTGAGTTTCGGACAGTCCAGGCCTCACTACCATACATGAGGACAGGTCTTGCTAGAACTTTATATGCTTTTAACCTGGTATGTTTTTGGGTTTTCATGGTTGTGAAAACCTGGTTGATGGTTCTTAAGGCTCCATTAAAATGTTGAATATTTTCAGATATATCAGTAACACGTAAATATGTCAAATTATAACCTAAATATTTAAATGAGTTTACCTGTTCTAACGTATGGGTTCCAATGCAAATTTTACTCCTAACTGGCTGTTTACCTTGGAACGCCATAATTTTTGTTTTGTTTGGGGAAATTTTCATATTGAAATTTTGTGCTATTATATTCAGGTGATGTATTCAGTATTGCAGCTCGTCTTCATTAGTAGCAAAAAGAACCTGATAGTCTGCATATAATAATGTATCTAGAGTACAATTTCGGAAGAGCGGGATGTTTCCATGAATTGTTAGTCGCCAATGTTATTTGTTTTGTCATTTTTGTTTTATAAATGTAATTTGTACTCACTAGCTAGCTAGTTAAATGAAATTAATAATAATTAATAATTTTAAATGCTATAGGCATTATAGGCACTGTTCTTGGCTTCAATTATCAAGAACTGATTAAAACGTGAACGTTAATTTGATGCAAACGTTTGCACAGGATTAAAAAATTTGTAATATCATCCACGATGGGAACAAACATGATCGCAAAGATACATGGTAACCATGGAAACATAACAACGAAGTTATTTCATCATATTCTCTTGTATATTTCAGCGCTATATGACTATGTAGGCCTATTATTTTAAATTCACATAGACATAAACACGAAAATTTAGAGTTTGTTGTGAGATACAGTAAGCCCCATTTTTGGTCGATAGTGTTTTTAACAACCTTACCGATGTTGTTGGTAGGCCTTGTAAGTTAAACGTACAACACACATGCTGTAATAAATAAATCAACTTTTATTTATTTACTTAAAATTAACGAACTATCAGTGTCGAGTACCACTATGTGCTATGAGGGAATAACTAAATATCTTATTATACCTGTACGCTTTCTAAATTAATTTATTGGAGTGGAGATTTGTAAGGGAACAGGAATTAGTGTAGATATGACGTAAGCGTGGCAACAATTTCTGACGACTTCCGGTTGTTGCTCTGAGCGCCACTCCCAGGGTCGTAACCTATGTGGGTATGCAATTTATTTACACTGATGTATAATTAATGTATCACCTACAGACATTTTATATATGCTATTTATTGATATTGATGTATAATACTGATGTGTCACCTATCTACTTCTTTGACGACAAAACTAAAGTTTCTTTAATTTATTTTGTTACAACATTTTCACAATCGCCGCCGAATAGTAATAAATGAATAACATCTATTGACAAATACGAATAATAACAAATGAATAACACCTATCGACAATTACGACTAATAACAAATGAATTACACCTATCGACAAATACGAATAATAGCAAATGAATAACACCTATCGACAAAAATACGAATAATAACAAATGAATAACACCTATCGACAAATACGAATAATAACAAATGAATAACACCTATAGACAAATACGAATAATAACAAATGAATTACACCAATCGACAAATACGACTAATAACAAATGAATAACACCAGTCGACAAATACGAATGATAACAAATGACAAAAATACGACTAATAACAAATGAATTACACCTATCGACAAATACGAATAATAGCAAATGAATAACACCTATCGACAAAAATACGAATAATAACAAATGAATAACACCTATCGACAAAAATACGAATAATAACAAATGAATTACACCAATCGACAAATACGACTAATAACAAATGAATAACACCAATCGACAAATACGAATAATAACAAATGAATAACACCTATCGACAAATACGAATAATAACAAATGAATAACACCTATCGACAAATACGAATAATAACAAATGAATAACACCTATCGACAAATACGAATAATAACAAATGAATTACACCTATCGACAAATACGAATAATAACAAATGAATAACACCTATCGACAAATACGAATAATAACAAATGAATAACACCTATCGACAAATACGAATAATAACAAATGAATAACACCTATAGACAAATACGAATAATAACAAATGAATAACACCTATCGACAAATACGAATAATAACAAATGAATAACACCTATAGACAAATACGAATAATAACAAATGAATTACACCAATCGACAAATAACAAACGGCGATCGCACATGAAGATGTTAGCGTTCAAAAACAAAATATTAATTTAAATTTAAACCTATTAATAATAATAATTCATTTTTTATTAAGTTCGGCCAAAATATAGTATGCAATACATGTATTAAGTGCATAACAGAACCTCGGAAATAAAGAAGACTCCACTTCGTCTCGTCTTTAACTTTTCCTCCATTCTGTTGTAACGCACTTACCACGCTTGTATCGCAATATACTACTACAATGATTTATGTGATTTATTAAACAACATGTAATCATATAGCGCTGATGATGAAATGACGTCGTTGTTATGTTTCCATGGTTACCAAGTATCTCTGAGGTTATGTTTGTGTTGCCATGGTGTATGATGATATGATTTTTTTTATTTTACATTAACGTTTTAAATTTAAAGTTAACGCTTACGATATGTGAAGATTAAGGTACTGTTACTAAAATTTTCATTATCGAAGTTATATTTATGAAGTATACCTATAATGTAATACATCTGTATTATCTGTTCGGCTATCTATTATACAAGACTTGAAAGCATATAGATTTAACCTCCCAACAGCAAAACAAAATTCTGGGAAGAGTGAGTGAATGTAATTACTTGATGTACAACCTATCTTTTCAATCTGAAAGGGATATCTTCCAGAAAATCAACAAATACATTAAAACTATTAGTTTAATCAATAGTGTTTTCAAGACTGTATTTGTTTAAGGCTGTATAATATTCTCGCAAGACCAGTTTTCTCTTATGGAAGTGAGGTATGGACCTTAAGAGCTCATGATATTAGCAGAATCAGAACATTTGAGATGAGACTCATGAGGAGGACTGCGGGACACATTAAATTCGACAACAAGCGAAATGAGGGTGTCATGGAGGAACTCAAGGCTGTACTAGTGATGGAATACATTTGGCGATATGAAGAAAACTGAAAAAATCCACTTAACAGAAAGAGCAACAACATAATTTCGAAATAAATTTTATATTATCCACCTAGGGGAAAAAGATCCATTGGCAGATCTCAAGAGATGGACAGAAAAGAAGACCGTAACAGGCCATTTGCTCTAATACTCGCCAGGATGATGATGATGATGATGATGATGATGTAATACATGATGGTACTGGTAATGTTTATTACAATGAAGATGTGGAACATGATAATAAACACAATTATGAAGACTATTTCGTTTATATGACGTCATTTCATTTTCGACCACTGAAGTGTAATGAAATTTTGAATTCCAACCAATCACAGTCATACCTCGCAATAATTGTTGCAGCTCGATTTATCACTTCAATTTATCGCATGGTCGTTCTTTTCTTTAGTTATTGTCGCCAACTGTTTCCCCGTAAATTGAGGAGCATGAATCCATTGTACTAAATAAAGTGCGAAATCCTACTTCCACATCTACATCTTCATCTTCTAATTCCATGCCCATTGTATCCTTCAAAACAATTGTTCGTTTAATTAATGTATTAATCAGGTTATTATTTTGTAATTATATTATAAAATGTTTGAATTAATTTATGATTTCAGCAGATAATGAAAACAACAAGAGAAAAGGGTAGTACATGTAATTAAGATTGTTAAACCTGTATTTCGCTTTTCTCAATTGGTATTACTGAATAACATCCAATTTATTTATTGCAGTAATCGTTATTCAACTATTTCGACTAAACAATGTCTGAATAGGTTAAGTATTCATAAATATAGAATCTATACTAATAATAAATCTGTAGCCGAAATTTTTCTGGTAATTTTCGATTTTCAAAAAATAACTGGTCCTAACATATATAATTAACCACCCTGAAACCGAAAATCGCATTTTTGAAATTTTTGTTTGTATGTCTGTCTGTATGTTTGTTACCTTTTCACGCGATAATGGCTGAACCGATTTATATGAAAATTGGAATATAAATTAAGTTCGTTGTAACTTAGATTTTAGGCTATATGGCATTCAAAATACTATATTTAAAAGGGGGGTTATAAGGGGGCCTGAATTAAATAAATCGAAATATCTCGCTTATTATTGATTTTTGTGAAAAATGTTACATAACAAAAGTTTCTTTTAAAATTATTTCCGATAAGTTTTATTCTTTACAAAATTTTGATAGGACTGATATTTAATGAGATAAATGAGTTTTAAAATTAAAATAACGCCATCTAAGACGGTGCAATGAATTAAGAACAAATGACTTCGTCTATAAGGGGCCTTGGACAACAACAATCGAAACAGGGGCCTTGGACATCAACAATCGAAAGCTATTAAACATAGCCTACAGAGAATGTTTCTGTGTTTGTATGACGTAATATCAGAAGCTAAATTAACCAATTTGTATAATTAATTATTATTTCACCATTGGAAAGTGTAGTTTCTCTAGATGGACATAATGCTATAATGTTATTACAGTAACGTCTGAGTAAATCGAGGACAGGTAAGATTAAAATAGCTTCTTATGCACAGAAAATTTGATAGGCTATTTTGTACATTCGTTTTCTGTATTTCTTAAAATAATATTTATGTACACTCATTTTAATCTCAGAGAATTAACGAACAACGAGAGTGTATTGATTTAGTATGCAGTAATAGTACGTTAGCTTAGCAATCCATTATTTTATAATTCAAATTTTAACTATGCTCAATTGAATCGTGTTAAAATACATAAAATATATGTGTAATAAATGCAATGCAAAAAAAAATTGGGTAATGAGCGAAGCAGATTACCTTGCGCTGTTGTAAAAGTTGTTCCCTGGATCAAACGTCCTATTTTAATTATGTAATTACTTTATATTTATTTCTAACAGGTGCAGCGGAGCGCACGGGTACGGCTAGTTACTAATATTTTGTGAGCGAATTTTAGGGATATATTATTTACCTTTTTATTTTATTCACGAAATAGTCCTAATAAATGTCACTCGAGGCCTGAGATTTCCCAGATAAATCCACTCGCGAAATTTCATACCTCTTGTGACATTACTATAGATAATTCTAATTAAAACAGGAAAGATGAATTTGAAGACGACTGCGTTTATGAACTGATGAAGTTGATTGATATTGTTATTGAAGAGTTTAACAATTAAAACGTGCATTTATACCAGAAGAAGTCATAACAGAGCGGCCCAGTTCCCAGGAAGCCTGGCTTCATAAATGTGTCTGTAGCATTACGTCGACCACTGAACGCAGTAAAACTCTTCGCCGCCGCGCAGTTTTATGGCGCAAGTAAAAACATTCTTTCTGCATTCAGCTTTCGGCACTCTGGAGTAAGTAGATTTTTATTCATGAGATCTAGACTAGAATATAATTCCAGGCCACGTTTAAACACGCCACCTCCACTAGACGATGTCTTTTTCTTTAGTTTTGATTTCTATCTGGGTATTTTTCTTCTTCTTCTTCTTATTCATTATCCAATATTATAATTACAGTGCTTGTCAGAGGAGAAGGAATTTAAAATTATTATTTCTGTTCGTCTGTGTGACGAGAAAAACACGATATTTCAGCGAAATATACGTGAATTATTTACCATATTATTTGCATAATAAATGTATATTGCATGCTCATGAGCTGTGATTAGGAACTGTATTTTGTCCCAAGCGTATGGAGATGAAATTAATTGTTCATGGACTATATTGACGTGACGTCATGTTTGGCGCGTGCAACGGGTACTACCAGGGAACACTTGCATCTTGTTTTTTGCTGCAGTTGACGTTCTATCCGTGATTAAAAACTAGACCTCGTGAACTGTTTACAATGAATTATAGTGATAAAGACTGATACTACGATGATCTTTCCTACAATTAAATTATTTGTACATTTATTTGATTGATTTATTTTTATTGGCAGAGTTAAGACCAAAAGGCCTTCTTTTCCACTTCTTTTCCACTCAGTATAAAAATAGATAGCAAATGTAAATAACAGCAATACAGGAAACAATAAAATAATAATAATATTAATAATTTTTTTTTCGTTGTTGGTAACTCTGTAGCATCTATTAGATGCTTTATGGTTGTGCTAACAGATGGAGTTACTTGTCAACAATGTGACGCTGAAACGTGTGTTCAGGTTACTGCCCAGCGACAGTCCTGATGTATTTTTATATTTGTGATGATTGGTTAATTAATATTAACCCGGTACACTCACAATCACACTCACATTCATACAAATTTCCAGACTGTAGACACCTAGGGAATTCCTCTTCTTCAAGAAAAATTCCCGAGAGCCGAACCCGGGAATCGATTGTGTTGGTCATAATTTAATTTTATCAAAATTAGAATTTTATGGTATTCGAGGGAACACACTAAATATTTTTAGAACCTATCTTCATGGGAGAAGTCAATTAGTTGCTATAGGTGAAAATTGGTCAAGTCTCACCACTACACATTATGGGGTTCCTCAAGGGTCAATAATTGGTCCCCTATTATTTTTAATAGCAATAAATGATCTTCCAGAATTCATAAGCAATAACAATTATGTATGCAGATGACACTACTTTCCTATGTTCTTCCTCTGCTCTAAATCAATTACATGCTCTCAACAACGACACTCTATCACAGACGGCTTTATGGTTTGAATCTAATGGCTTCTTGCTTAATCAAGAAAAAACCATCAACTTAACTTTCAGCCTAAACTATCTAATAAATAAGGACAACAAACTCAACTACACAAAATTTCTGGGACTTTTTATAGACTCCAGTTTAACATGGGATAAGCACATCGAGTACATATGCACAAAGCTGTCAAGAGTTTTATATTTGCTAAAGAAATTATCTACTTGCATTTCTCAAAATTATTTAAGATGTGCCTACTTTTCTTTCTTTCAGTCGATAATTCGATATGCCCTAATTTTCTGGGGAAATGGAACCAAAATTGGAAGCGTCTTGATTTTACAAAAGAAGGCCATTAGAATTTTATGTAAATCAAATTATCTGGAACATTGTCGGCCACTTTTCAGACAATCACGGATTTTAACAATCATAAATCTGTATATATATATGATCTAGTACTTTACACTAGACAAAATATCGACAATTACTCATTAGTGGCCAATATACATGATCATGAAATTAGAAATAGTGAACAAATTAATATTCCATATTGTACATTACACAAGAGCAATACAAACTTTTTAATTATGGGGATGAAATTATATAATAAGCTCCCCAGTCAATATTATAAATTACCAATCAATAGTTTCAAAAATAGATTTTACAATTAGTTATTAAATAATCCTTTTTATTCCGTTGCTGAGTTTTTCAACAAAAATTTGTATGACATTGTATTTTAATAAATAAGTTTTAATTGCAATTTAGTTAGTTTTCTACAATTTAACAGTTTAAAATTATTTCATGTTTTCATTGTATTACTTAAATTTTACTGTTCCTGTTATTAGTGTTTTTGTAAATCTATTTATGTCTTTTTTTCAATGTATTCTGACGAAGCCTAAAACTCTATGTCTAATGGCCAAATAAATTGAATTGAATTGAAATCGAACCTGGAACCTCCTGATCTGGAAGCCAGCATGCTGACCAGCAGACCACGGAGGCAGTCATTAATAATAATAATAGTAATAATAATAATAATAATAATAATAATAATAATTTATTTATTTATTAATTTTACTATTATTTATTGTGCTATACAACAGCCAGAGGCCAATAACAGTTGAACACAAAGCATAATTTTATTACAATATGACAAAAATTAATAATGAAAAAAATTATAATAAAATTGCATAAAAATAATTATTACACATAAACACAATTACAATTAATGACAATAATGCCAATGAACGGACGGAATAATGGATAATTTTAAAATACATTGTCAAGAATAACTCAATAAAACAATTGTAACATCAATAATAGATGAATAGTATAAATAAATATTTAAAAATTTAATAAAATCAATTCTAAACAAGACATAAATTAGAAATACTTATTAATAACAAAATTACATACAACTAAATGAAATAAATACTACACATTGAATGGATCCAAATTTAATTCATGCTAATTGGCATATTTTATACAGACGTGGACAAATTATTAGACTAAAACATTTTCCTTGGAAATATAATATAATTCGTCATATCAACTATCAATCTAATTCACAGAGTCTCTATTGTTGTAAATATGATAGTTTACATCTTCTAGTATATTTTTCCAACGATTAAGTATATTTTGTCTGGCTGTGTTGGTACAACTGGTATTTTAATTATATACTGCAGAAGATATTCAACAGTCTGTTCTCCCATGGCCTGCAAGAAGACCGGACATGAACGAAATTAAAAATCTGTGGTCTATACTGAAGGAAAAAGTGAACAAAAAGAGGCTTACAACAAAACATGGACTCATTTAAGCACTGTCTGGTATCTGGCTAAATGATGCTGGTATTTAAAGAAAGCGTCAAACTTTGGTTTCCAGCATCCCTGACAAAATCAACGTGTTAATAAAGAACAAGGGAATGTTCACAAAATATTAGTAACCTCTAGACTCAATTTTCTGTTCATTATATCTGTGCAAAATACATTTTTGTTCGTTATTTCTGCCGATAAATACAGCCTTGTTGCACATATAATTAATTTAGTCTAATAATTTGTCCACGTCTGTACGTCTGCAGTCCGGAGAAAGAGATTTTGAGTTTCTAGTGTAAACATTTTTTTTTTAAATCTTAATCCTTTTGTCGGAATTCGAAGACTGATATTGCTTAAGAAGTATTCACAATCAATATCACCCTTAATTACCTTACAAAAAAATAAACAATCAAGATCTTGACGTCTGGCAAGTAGACTGCAATAATTAAAATATTTATTCAAATCTGGCTTTCAGGTAAAACTCCCTGTGAAGCAGACTTGAATAATTTCAAGGAAAAAATTGTTCTGGAGCCGGGTATCGATCCCGGGACCCTTCGCTTAGAGCGCGAATGCTCTACCGACTGAGCTAACCAGGAACTACACCCGACACGGGTAGCTCAATCGGTAGAGCACTCGTGTCGGTTATAGTTCCTGGGTAGCTCAGTCGGTAGAGCATTCGTGCGCTAAGCGAAGGGTTCCGGGATCGATACCCGGCCCCGGAACAATTTTCCCTTGAAATTATTCAATTAAAATATTTGCAGTTAATCTGATAATTATTATAATAAGAATTAGGTAAATATCTATAAGAACAGAAGGAAATAATTTTTGTTTGAATATTTTCCAATTTATCCGAGTCAGTGGATGTAATGTTATTCCAGACAACAGATGTAGGTAGTGTCGTTCTCTACATCTAATGTGGACATGAGAGAGGATTTTCTGCGTGGAGGAAAATGGTCATTGACTGCCACACTATCTTCATGCGGACAATATAGAAATCATGCTTAGTTTACATTTTAGTATGCTGATAAGTGTAAGCAAAAAAGAAAAAGGCGACGAAAGTTTTATATCAGACATAACATTATTACATTTAATTGACAGCATAAGTAATTTCTCGAAATAACAACCGCATTCACAACTTATTTCACGAAATACTTACTGGCTTTTAAAGAAACTGAAGGTTCATTGCCGCCCTCACATAAGCCCGCCATTGGTCTCTATCCTGAGCAAGATTAATCCAGTCTCTATCATTATACCCCACCTCCCTCAAATCCATTTTAATATTATCTTCCCATCTACGTCTCGGCCACCCCAAAGGTCTTTTCCCCTCTGGCCTCCCAACTAACACTCTATATGCATTTCTGGATTCGCCCATACATGCTACATGCTCTGCCCATCTCAAACGTCTGGATTTAATGTTCCTAATTATGTCAGGTGAAGGATGCAATGCTTGTAGCTCTGCGTTGTGTAACTTTCTCCATTCTCCTGTAACTTCATCCCTCTTAGCCCCAAATATTTTCCTAAGAACCTTATTCTCAAAAACCCTCAATCTCTGTTCCTCTCTCAAAGTGAGAGTCCAAGTTTCACAGCCATACAGAACAACCGGTAATATAACTGTTTTATAAATTCTAACTTTCAGATATTTTGACAGTAGACTAGATGACAAAAGCTTCTCAACCGAATAATAACAGGCATTTCCCATATTTATTCTGCGTTTAATTTCCTCCCGAGTGTCATTTATATTTGTTACTGTTGATCCAAGATATCTGAATTTTTCCACCTCTTCGAAGGATAAATCTCCAACTTTTATAGTTGCATTTCGTACAATATTCTGATCACGAGACATAATCATATACTTAGTCTTTTCGGGGTTTACTTCCAACCCTATCTCTTTACTTGCTTCAAGTAGAATTCCCGCGTTTTCCCTAATCGTTTGTGGATTTTCTCCTAACATATTCACGTCATCCGCATAAACAAGAAGCTGATGTACGCTATCCCGTTCAATTCCAAACCCTCTGTGTTATCCTGAACTTTCCTAATGGCATATTCTAGAGCGAAGTTAAAAATATTTCACGAAATACCCACCGAAATAGAGACAAGTTTACACACAAATCCATTTTTATTTCACCAAAAACTACGGTCGCTATTTATTACAGAAAATGAATTCATTGTTACGTTCTCATTCCACAGCCTACTAAAATCCACTCGTACACGTGACCAACCTATGTAATAGGAGTCATTTAACACGAGTTATTTTCAAAGAGTAAAGAAGGTAATTAAATCGTATTTAATAAAGTCTCTTTTACTCATACAATTTACATTTAATGCATTACTACCAACTTACAGAGCATACTTCGTACCCAGTGAAAGGAAATAGTTTTTGTGCGAGATCGTGCGTATTTGCTTGTTTTCCGCACAAAACCAATACGCGGTAAGTGTGAAATACCACATTCAGTATTCCCAACCTAACACACATAACAATTTCCCTCTTCTTACCGCTTAAGCGCGACATTCATTTTACTGCTTTAGGCTTTTAACATATTATTTTTAGAGACGTTTAACATAGTAATAATTATAAATTGGAAACTTACCACTGCAATTTCACCTAAATTGCACTGTTAATTATTGCTTTTAAATATTTGCAAAAATTAAGTAAAGTCTACAACACCACAAGAGTTACTGCATTTGTAATGCAAGTAACATTAAGGAAGCCATGAAAAAATCAACAAGATTCCAGATGCCGATGTTATTACTGCAATATGTTATATAAATAATATTGTTAAAATATTAAAATGGAAAATAAATCATTACATAACCTTACCGTTTCTTTTAAGTTCGCATTTATTGACTGGGGGAAAAAATACACGTATATCACGGCCTGCTGGAATATAGTAAACACAGAAAACATTTTATAGCAACAATGTTGAAGATAGATATTTTAGTTTTTAAAAGTTGCCGTCATTGAACACAAAGCAAGATGGAGATTTCATTGCAACTAATTAGAAATTCCTCTTTCAGGTATGTAATAAACGATCTTCGCACAAAATAATGTACGATACACGAGCGGTATGTTTGTTTTCATGTTCTCGGAAATTAAAAAATAACATACCGCTCTTGTAACGCATATTACTATTGTAAAGATGCCATCACTAAGTTTGACTCGCACATCGGGGCTGACTACGACATAACTCAGATATAGACACGCATGTAGTCGTAACTAAATTTCCCTTTAGGAATTCTTGCGGAAAGCATGACGTAACGCGCTTTGATACAAGTTGAGGCATGTCAGTCAACAGCTACATAGATGCTGTAAATGTCACTAGTCACTAGCGTGACCTTTAAAACGTCCACTTCAAAACTAAAGAAGATTCCAAATAAACATGGCTCTAGGAAGGATGGTAAGGGTTTTGTAACGTTGAATAATGTTATTTTTCGAGGGTCACTAGGATGAAACGCACAGATTTTCGCTTAACATTCACGAAACTCCGTCTTTGGATCTTAATAACTTCATACCTATAGGAACATTTTATATGTAAATCATAGAATTCAGTGTTACTATAAATGATCTTTCCGATTACAAACTTGAATAACTATCGTTAGGAGACACTTAGAAACATGATATTGGTGCAATGGAAAGAGAAACTCAAATATTTTTTGTTATCCATTCGGTTAAATCACATGTGCTATTCTTACGGGGAGAGAACGATATTTTTTAGGAAAAAATGAGTAAATTAAAAAAAAAATCTTTAGAATACTCTGTAATAAGTATGGAATGCATTGCTTAACATTTTGTGGGTATTTGTGCCCTTAGCGCCATTTTTAAACTTCCTGCGCTCTGGAGTTTTAAATCACACGTCCCCTTTCATTGTTGTTTCCGGTAAATTAAATAAAAAGAAAAAAAGAAAAAAATCTTTGAAATACTCTTTGATATGTGTGGAATGCATTGCATAGCATTTTATGGGTATTTGTGCCCTTATCAGATGTTGAGACGCCAATTTTAAATTTCCTGCGCTCTAGAGTTTTAAATCACACGACACCTTTACCGTTGTTTCCGGTAACTTCATTTTTTTGCGACATTGCCAGACAAAAATGGATATAATTTCTGAACTATTAAAGATACATGCATGAAATTTGGAACACACATTCTTTAGTCTATTAGGAAACGTTTCTCTGTAACAGAATTTTGTTAATAGATTTATTTGTTAAAATATGTCCGTTTGTTTGCGAAAAAGGAAATCAAAAAAGTGTTATTAAAATTTAATTGTTTATTTTACAAACGTAGGGACCAATATCAAAATTCTGTTAGACAGATTGTAGAACATACTTTTGCAAGGACATTGCAAAAAACTGTTTGAATCTATCTTTAAAAATGGTTTAGATATATCGGTTTTAGTAAAATCCTGCATTGGGTATTTTTTTTTTCAAATCTGGGCCCCCAAATAATTTTTTTTCAAAATATTTATATTTGGTTGATTTGCTACAGCTATGAGTTCTGTACATACAACAAATTAAAATTTTACACGAAATAGGAAAAAAGTTAAAAATAATACCATCCTCTCCCCTTAAATCAGCAAAAATTAGAAAACATGAAATTGTTATCAACAGAAACAGAAACTCCAACAATTTTTAATTTTCTTCACTGGAAAACATAAAACATGAAACAGAAAGAGAAACATTTGGTTCACAACCGTAAGTAGGGTCCACACCTGTGGAGTAACGGTTAGCGCGTCTGGCCGCGAAACCAGGTGGCCCGGGTTCGATTCCCGGTCGGGACAAGTTACCTGGTTGAGGTTTTTTCCGGGGTTTTCCCTCAACCCAATATGAGCAAATGCTGGGTAACTTTCGGTGCTGGACCCTGGACTCATTTCACCGGCATTATCATCTTCATCTCATTCAGACGCTAAATAACCTAAGGTGTTGATAAAGCGTCGTAAAATAACCTACTAAAATAAAAAAAACCGTAAGTAAGTCACATGTGCTCAATGTGAGCTCCTTGTGTCACACGACACACATCAAGTCTGTAGTCAATTTCCTGCCATACACGTTATAGCATTGGACCATCCACCAGTGCAAAGGCCTCTGTGATGCGGACACGAAGATCCTCAATGTTAGGTGGTAATGGTGGCTGATACACTTGTTGTTTTATAAAACCCCACAGAAAAAAATCACAAGGAATGAGGTCGGGGGAACGTGGAGGCCAATGCAAACATTATAAATCTTCACGGCCAGCACGTCCAATCCATCTCCTTGGAAGTCGTGTATTCAGTTCGTTTCTGATATCTAAGTGGTAATGGGGTGGTGCCCCATCCTGCTGAAAAATGAGACCTTCGATGTCCTGTTTCAGTTGTGGAAGAAGCCATAACTGTAACATGTCTAGGTACGAATTACCTGTGACTGTCGCCTCGACAAAAAAGAAAGGGCCATGCACCTTTTCACATCTTATAGCACAACACACGTTCACTTTGGGGAGTCGCGTACATGTTCCACATAACTGTTAGGATTTTCCAAAGCGCATATCCTGACATTGTGTTTGTGCACTTTTCCTGACAGATGGAAAGTGACTTCGTCACTAAACACCAATGATTGGATGAAATCTTCAGTTTCCATTCTGAGTTGCATCTCCTCACAGAAAGACTTTCGCTTGGCTTTGTCGTCTGGTTTCAGAGCCTGCAACAATTGCAGACGGTATGGATGGAACTTCGTTTGTAGCTATTTTTCTGTTATATCGTCTCCTAGCAACGAAATGAATAAATATGCGATAGGTTCACCAACATAACAAAAATTATTTGAGTTCCTCTTTTCATTGATACCAATATCATGCTTCAAAGTTTCTCCTAACGATAGTTATTAAAGTTTGTAATTGGAAAGATCATTTGTGCGAGATCGTGCGTATTTGCTTGCTTTCCGCACAAAACCAATACACGGTAAGTGTGAAATACCACATTCAGTATTTTCAACGTAACACACATAACAATTTCCCTCTTCTTACCGCTTAAGCGCCATATTCATTTTACTGCTTTAGGCTTTTAACATATTATTTTTAGAGACGTTTAACATAGTAATAATTATAAATTGGAAACTTACCACTGCAATTTCACCTAAATTGCAATGTTAATTATTGTTTTTAAATACTTGCAAAAATTAAGTAAAGTCTACTACTCCACGAAACTTATTGCATTCCTGATACAAGTAACATTAAGGAAGCCGTGAAAAAATCAACAAGATTCCAGATGCCGATGTTATTACTGCAATATGTTATATAAATAATATTGTTAAAATATTAAAATGAAAATAAATCATTACATAACCTTACCGTTTGTTTTAAGTTCGCATTTATAAACTGGGAGAAAAAAAAATACAGACTTATGTCACGGCCTGCTGGAGCATAGTAAACACAGAAAACATTTTATAGCAACAATGTTGAAGATATTTTGGTTTTCCGAAGTTGCCGTCATTGAACAGAAACCAAGATGGAGATTTCATTGCAACTAATTAGAAATTCGTCTTTCAGGTATGTAATAAACGATCTTCGTACAAAATAATGTACGATACACGAGCGGTATGTTTGTTTTCATGTTCTCGGAAATTAAAAAAGCTCAACTACGTTTCGCTTTTTCAATCTTTTCGTCGAACATGAAAACATCAACATACCGCTCTTGTAACGCATATTACTATTAGGTAACACTGTACACTTATTTTATTTCCGAAATATTTCGCTGTGTGTGACAGAATAGATTACACCATAACTCTCTAATTGGTTAAAATGCAAAATATACTTTACTGCAAGGAACATAGCCTACTTCCTTTCATAGCCGTCTATCTTAACAGACTATCACTGCACATGGATTTGACGTGTTGACCGCACATCTTATTCAGATTCACCTTCTGTAGTGCGGGTGGTATCACAGGTATTTCCGCATCTACAGTTTTCCTATAATCCTTCCAGTTTTACATTTCATAACCTTGCTGTTACTATATGCCGCTAATTTTTTGTATTCGTCTGCCTACTGTATGCACTGACGTTCAGAGATACCTGACTCCTACTAATCGATAGTGATCGATAATTTGTTCGTGTGATCACAGTCTACTACAGACGTGGACAAATTATTAACAAAATTGACGATTTTTATGACAATTCTGTTTACAAAATTTGACTTTTCAATTTAGACTACATTTGACAATTCTGCATATTTCCATCATTACAGTAGAGAGAAATATGCAAAAATGTCAACTGTAGTTTGAATTGAAGAGTCAAGTTTTGTAAAAATATATAATAAAAATCTTCTATTTTGCTAATAATTTGTAAATTAGCAAAAATGTCAACTGCAGTGAAGAGACATATTTTGTAAAAATATAAAACAAAAATCTTCAGTTTTGCTAATAATTTGGAAATATCCAAAATGTCAATTGTAGTCCAAATTGAAGAATCGAATTTTGTAAAGTATACAATAAAAACCTTCAGTTTTGCTAATAATTTGTAAATATGCAAAAATATGAAATGCAGTCCAAATTGAAGAGTTAAATTTTGAAAAATACACAATAGAAATCTTCAATTTGGCTAATTATTTGGAAATACACAAAAATGTCAACTGTAGTCTAAATTGAAGAATCATATTTTGTAAAAATATATAATAAAAATCTTCCCGAATAACGTGTTGATCGAAGTCGTCCACTTCAACTTTACACAAGTCTAATTCTGGAATGAAATAATATGTTTAGTAGAACTATAAGAAAATAATAACTTGCAACAGTAATTCATTATGTCGTTCACAGTACACACACTATTGTAAATAACTATTATAGCAATAATTTCTAAACATTACATAACTATTCTTTCCCGGAGTAATGTGGGGTTCATTCGGTTATAATTCAATATTATTTTTAATTCTCTTCACGGAACTAATACTTTTGCCAGAGTATTTAGCCGCTCTCTCTTATTCCTTAGCAAGAGGTTCCAGCAAATATTTGTTTAATTTTTCCTCCTCGCAACGCTTAATTTTATTATATTTGCGATAATTTCTCTTTCTCGGCTATGGATAACAGCGTTACTTTTTCTCCGCGGTGATGTGATTTCACCATAATTACTACCCTGTGGTTGCTGCTCCATGTTAACACTACTGGTACGCAGTGAAGGAAATAGTTCTATGTTTCTTGACAAGAGATTATGCTGCGGAGCATGCGCAAACAACTCAGTTGGCTCCACCCGCGTTACGCGCTTCCTTCCCTCTACCCCTCTGTCCCCGCTCAGAAGTTTCAAGATAACTTGCATTAATAGTAGACACGTTGTACCGGTGTTGCCATATCTCTAACTCTGATCCTGACGTCACGAAACTTTGTGTCGCTGCTGTCTGCTGTACTGTAACGCACAGTTCCAAACGTCCCGAGAGAGAGAGAGAGAGAGAGAGAGAGAGAGAGAGAGAGAGAGAGAGAGAGAGAGAGAGGTTCACAAGGATGCGTGTTACGGAAGGAAAAACCGTGATTTCATTCACAACTGTTCAAAATCGGACACATGTATAGATGAACTTTTTTCTTCACAATAGTGTCAGGCATCAGATCCTGGAGTATTCTACAATCTGCGTGAATCACCCTGTGAATAGAATGTCTTTTGTATGCAATTTAGAACAAGAAAATTGTCGTCTTATTAATGTGCATAATAAATGATTGAATGTAAGCCTATGTATGTCCTTAAATTATAGTTCAAGAAAATAAACTGTACAGCAGAAAGCACACTGTTCTTTATTAAACTTGCTTGACTTATGGACTAAAACGTGGTTCAGAAAATTATGTCAAATGATTCTGAGATCATTTTATGAATCGCATTTTTCTTCATATGTCAAAGATATTCAACACAGAATAGTTTTATCGCATTCCTGAAAAAAAAAAAAAAAATCTCAGGAGAGTTTTTTTTTTTTTAATTTCCAGCTATATAACAACTTAGATACATCATGGGTCAGTAACAAGACCATCTCTATACACCATTGAAAGACGTACCGGAAATCGAGCTTGGATTTTTTTTTATTTTAGTAGGATATTTTACGACGCTTTATCAACATCTAAGGTCTGAATGTGATGAAGGTGATAATGCCGGTGAAATGAGTCCGGGGTCCAGCACCGAAAGTTACCCAGCATTTGCTCATATTGGGTTGAGGGAAAACCCCGGAAAAAACCTCAACCAGGTAACTTGTCCCGACCGGGAATCGAACCCGGACCACCTGGTTTCGCGGCCAGACGTGCTGACCGTTCCTCCACAGGTGTGGACTCGAGCTTGGATTTATAGCCAGAAATGTTACCAACTAAGATGTCAACGGAGGACTAATTCATTCAGGCATCTGATAACAGCTACACGCACAAAGACGAGTGCGTATACACACACAGGCACGCTGGAACTATTTCACACAGGTGGTTGTGGGTAGATTTGATATTCAGATACTGCGTACGTATTCATTAGTCAAGCTCGAATGCCAACAGAAGCCACACGGCGCATTGTGAAAATGTAATACAGGTTGAAACAGAGTTGTGTAGCTACGAATGAAGATACACTGATAGCGATTGATATATACAGGGACATCATTTTATTTTTACTTGCATTTTTATTGTACCTGCATTTCAGAATGTACTTCACTCTCACCCCTTCACTAATGTCCTTGCTCCCGTCAGACACACAAACTTACGGCCGCTGTTGCATTCGAAGTCTTCAAGCAGTGAAGTAAACACTGCAGTGTATAGTGTGTTTCATAAATATGATTGCGTTTTCTATAGAAGAAAGAACCTATATTAATAATATCGTACTAAAAAATTATATTCAAGAAACGATAAATTCAATTTCAGAGAATATGCTTCAAAATGTTTTTAATAATATGCGTACTGAATTGAAGCCTGCATTGTAATGAACGGCAACCATTTTCAGCAACTTGTTTAAAAATTCAGATTAGCTTTTTTTGAATTGAGGTGGCTAGAAGCAAAGGAATGCTAGTGACATTTGTAATAACATGAGTTAAGTGCATCCAGTGTGAGCAAAAGTATCTAAAATTTTAGTGGCAAAGGGATATTTTAATCGCATCACACATTAAAAATTAATAAAAAATTTCACCGATTTTACGAAAGCTTAAATATTGAAACCCCATTTTCTCAAAAGTAACTTAAGGGCACTTACAGCCCTTTACTTATGACCCCCTCAATTTAATTGCACTCTCTATATTGTATAACATCAATAATTAATATGCTAAATAAAGTAGACATTACATAACGAACATAGCCGCCTGAAAAGTTGAGTTTTTGAAAAAAAATGTTACTACTCTACTGTATTTTGATAAATTCCGTAAAATTGATGATCAAACTGAAAGTCGTAATCTCGTATTTCCCTACAACATAAATGGATACACTACTTTTCTCCCTCCTATACCTAGTAAAATGATTTGTTTACATATTGCACTAGTAACATAAAACTCCTGTAATGGAAGGTGGCAACAGTGTTTCCGAGTATAGCCAGGTTAATGTTAAAAATGTTGGTAAAAATAAAGTGATGTCCCTGTACAATGTTGCAAAGAAAACAGTACCGGTATGTATTTATACAGGGTGATTCAGGAAGTATAACCCAAGCTTTATGAACCAATTCTGTACGTAAGTTTGAGAAAATATGTCCGACAAAATCAATATTAAAGGAACTACAACTGTTGAAGAAGTTGAGAGAAGAATTATGGCGAGAGGGTAGTTAAATTTGAACTTTTTCCCTAACCCATTCACTATTGAATCGGTTTTTTGAGAAACCCCTTAAGTAACGAAATAAAAAGTTTTGGGGAAGCACGAAAAACTGTACATCTTCATTACAGCTGATTTCCCAATTTCTAATAAAGTATTGGTGGCTACTTTCGCTGATAACACTGCTATTCTTGCTTCACATGAAGATCCATCAACAGCATCTGAAAACCTGCGGAATGAATTTAAAGAAACGGAAGACTGGCTAACTAAATGGAGAATACAAGCGAGTGAAAACAAATCAGTTCATGTTACTTTTGGAACCAGAACTGAAAACTGTCCTCCTCTAACACTTTACAACAAAGAACTTCCTGCAGCAGACGATGTTAAATATTTAGGTATGCATTTATATCGCCGATTAACATGGCGTAAACATATTGGAACTAAACGTAAAGAATTAAATTTTAAAACATCAAAAATCTATTGGTTATTGGGACCTAAATCAAAACTGTCATTAGAAAAAACTTCTTGTTTACAAAGTCATACTAAAACCAATCTGGACATACGGAATCCAACTGTGGGGAGCTGCTATCAACTCAAACATTGAAATACTGCAGAGGTATCAGTCCAAAACTTTACGTTCCATTGTCACTGCACCATGGTATGTCCGTAATGATGTCATTCATCGTGACCTCAACATTTCAACTATGAAAGAAGAAATCTTTAAGTTCAGTAAAAAATACCTGCACCGATTAAATCAACATCCGAATCATCATGCATTAAATTTGCTGGATAATAGTCAAACAATAAGAAGACTTAAAAGGACCAATGCTCTTGACCTTCCATTCATTTTTACTACAGCTATTTGAAACATTGTTATTTTTCTTTTGGAGTCATGGGTAACATCTCCACTCATGTCGTATTCTTTTACAATATTTACTTATTGTCTCTTGTAGACAGATTGTAAATGTGGCAGGTGTTAAATAAAAAAAAATCTTGATTACACAACTTTTAACACTGTATCACTTGGGAATATGTATGATAAGACTTTCCTGTGTTAAACTTCAGCGTATCTCGTTTACATGTTTCGACCTATTTATGGGTCATCCTCAGAACTGGTCGTTGTTGGTCTTGGCGCCACTTGTTCTGTTTCCTGTGAGAGTGTGTTGGTGTTTTATAGTGCAGAGTCAAAGAGTGTGTGTGTTTTGAAGTTGAGTTGTGTGTTGAGAATTTCGTTGGGGTGTGTTTTCGTGTGTCTGTATATTTCATATTGTTCTAATGTGTTTATTTTCTGGCTTTCTGGTTGGATGTGTAGTATTTCCATGTCTGTGTTGATGTCTCTGTGGGTGTGGTTAGCATTTGTGACGTGTTCTGCATATGTGGAGGTGTTTTGTAATTTTGTTATGGCTGTGATGTGTTCTTTGTAACGTGTTTGAAACGATCTGCCTGTCTGTCCTATGTAGAAGTTGTTGCAGGTGTTACATTTGAGTCTGTATACACCTGTGTGGTTGTATTTGTTTGTTTGTGTTGTTTGTGTGTTGAAATGTTTTTGTAGAGTGTTATTTGTTCTGTATGCGATGTTGTAATTTAATTTCTTGAATGAGGTTGCAATTTTGTGTGTGTTTTTGTTTTCGCATGTTAGTGTGATGTATTTTTTGTGTTCTTTTGTTTGTGTTGTATTCTTATGTTTTTTGTGATTATGTTTTGTCTTACGTATTAATATTGTCTATTATTTTAGGGTTGTATCCGTTTTCTTGTGCTATGTATTTGATTGTGTTTAGCTCTTCGTTGTAATCCTGTTGGTTCATTGGTATGTTGAGTAGTCTCAACACACAACTCTACTTCAAAACACACACTCGCATTGAATTACAATAAATGCGAAGCAATGATATTTACTTTGTGTCGTCCTGCTAATCCTCCATGCATAAATCTTTCAACCAACGTGATACCGTGGAAGCCAAAGGATGAAGCTGTAAAATATCTTGGAGTGCACTTAGATCGCCGTCTGTCATGGAAACATCACATCAAAAACAAACTTAAATTGGCCTACTCAAGACTCGCTAAATTATATCCGCTCCTCAACAAGAAATCATGTCTAAAGCTACAAAATTGCATGCTACTTTACACATCTCTATTACGACCTCTACTGCTTTATGCCCGTCCTGTCTGGGGAGGAGCTGCAATAAGTGAAATTAAACACATCCAGTCATTTCAAAATAAAGTCCTACGAATTTCACTCAATTCTCCTTGGTTTGTCCGTAACAGCCAACTACACAGAGAAACTGGTATTGACACAATCAAACAGTTTATTCATTCACAAGCTAAGAAGTTTTATAACAACATAGAAAATGTTCCAGGTGCCATCCACTACTCTCTTGGAAGGAAGTCCACATTTCCCACCAGAATCAAGAGCCGACTTCCATTGGACCTCATATTATAATCAAAATTTATCATCACACCAACCTATGTAAATAATTATTTATTAACAATTATTTTTGTTCAGTGAGGAAGCCCAATCTAGGCTGCCCTCAATTCAGTGTCATTATTGTATTTATATTTTATTTAGAAATGATCTGTATAGATCTAAATGCGCTGATCGATCAATAAATTATTAAAAAAAAACACACACACTTTGACTCTACACTATACCACACGAACGCACCCTCACAGGAAACAGAACAAGAGGCGCCAAAACCAACAACGACCAGTTCTGAGGATGACCCTTAAATAGGTCGAAACATGTAAACGGGGTACGTTGAAGTTTAACACAGGAAAGTCTTATCATACATATTCCGAAACAAAAAAGTTTATGCTCGACCATGCCGAAATGTAGTAATTATACACCTAGTAGCAGTCCTTTAATGCATGTCATTAAAGTACACCTACTCATTAAAGTACAGGTGTTCAGCCAATGACAAGTCAGCTTTGTACCGTTATAAAACCTCAGCCAATGACAAGTCAGCTTTGTACCGTTATAAAACCGCAAGTATCGATTATTCTCGGATATGCAATCGAAAGAGAATTAGCGAAAAGTCACGGAGGCTGGAAATCCAATACTGTCGCAGAAGGTTATGTTGTGTTACTATAATAATTAGCGTTAATTATAAATAATATTCAAATAAATTCAATTTGTCATCTCGTTTTTCAATGTCTAATTTAATTTCAATGTTATATCAAAGTTAATATTTAGTTTACTCTCTAGGTTCTTATAGGCTATCAAGGTCAATGTGGACATCTGTTCCTCGGAAAAAATCAATACTTTAGCGTCTCCGCACATCTCACAATTTACGAGGCATTGCTCAAGGTCAGTTAGATACAAATAAAATGAATAATTTCAAGTTAGAAATATGGTCAAGCATAAAAAGTCGTATGAAACTCGCCTATAATGGTAATTAAGAAGCTCGTATGAAAATTATGAAACTCGCTTGCGCTGGTTTCAGAAACACCCATACTCGCTTCTTAATTACTATCATTATAGGCTCGTTGCATAATGTACTATTAAAATAAATGCTTGGGTTAAGAAATGGAATACTTGAAATGGGGAATGTTGGTAAGGTGAGGTGCTTCGAGTGCTGACTGTATCTTATATAGAAATACTTGCGTGTGGTAAATACGATAGCCATCATTACCAACCCGTGGAATGACAGACCCACCCCTTATCCCGCCGGCGACGCATTGCTGAAAACTGCCGCTCAATTAGACCGTCCCGCAATACGCCATATGTTGGATAAGTTTGGAAGCTGCGACAGATGGAACGGTTAAAATTGGAACTTTGCTGGCTGGCGCTGTTTTTACTGATTGCGGATTCAACAGCCCGCCGCCCAATGGGATAATTTAAAGGTAATTGAATTTAAAGTCGTCTTGCACGTTGAATATTATTGCACCTTCAGTTTACAGGCAGGTCTCGATACCTGCAGCTCGCCTTATACAGTTATCACCCAGGATTTTATTACTGCATTCGTAGCATTGAAAGGAAGCCAGTCAAAAGACCAGGAACTTAACGATGTCAGTTGTCAGCAACGATATTGCTTTAATGTCATTCTTTTTTTCTTAGCTCGTTTCTTCATGTATCTTTTCCTTTCTTTAATCTCTATTAATTTACTTTCATTTCACTCCTTGTTGTCGCTTATTCTCTTTATTTTTGCCTTCTCTCTTTATTCTTGCTTTTTCTCTTTATTCTTGCTTTTTCTCTTTATTCTTGCTTTTCCTCTTTATTCTTGCTTTTTCTCTTTATTCTTGCTTTTTCTCTTTATTCTTGCTTTCTCTCTTTATTCTTGCTTTTCTTGCTTTTTCTCTTTATTCTTGCTTTTTCTATTTATTCTTGCTTTCTCTCTTTATTCTTGCTTTTTCTCTTTATTCTTGTTTTCTCTCTTTATTCTTGCTTTTTCTATTTATTCTTGCTTTCTCTCTTTATTCTTGCTTTTTCTCTTTATTCTTGCTTTTTCTATTTATTCTTGCTTTTTCTATTTAATCTTGCATCCTCTCTTTGTTCTTGATTTCTGTCTTTATTCTTGATTTCTCTGTTTATTCTTGATTTCTCTCTTTCTTCTTCCTTTCTTACTTTTTACTTTCCCTTATTCTTGCTTTCTCTCTTCTTGCTTTTTCTCTTTATTCTTCCTTTTTCTCTTTCTTCTTGCATTCTCTCTTTGTTCTTGATTTCTGTCTTTATTCTTGATTTCTCTGTTTATTCTTGATTTCTCTCTTTATTCTTGCTTTCTCTCCTTCTTCCTTTCTTTCTCTTTATTTTCCCTTATTCTTGCTTTCTCTCTTCTTGCTTTTTCTCTTTATTCTTGCTTTCTCTCTTCTTGATTTTCTCTTTATTCTTGCTTTCTCTCTCCTTGCTTTTTCTTTTTATTCTTGATTTCTCTCTTTCTTCTTGCTCTCTCTCTTTCTTCTTGCATTCTCTTTTTGTTCTTGCTTTCTCCGTTTGTTCTTGCCTTCTCTCTTATTTCTGCATTTTTATCTTTATTCTTAGTTTTCTATCATTTTGTATTTCTTTATTCTTACTTTCTTCCTTAGTTTTCCATTTCTCTGTTTTCTTGCTTTCTATATTTGTTGCCCATTTCTTTTTTTATTCTTGCTTTCTCTGTTCGCTTAAGTTTTTAATTTTTTTTTCTGTTTTGTTATATCTTTGATTTTTGGTCCCTCTTAATTCTATTTTCTTTGTTCCTCTTTCTTTTCCCTTTCATCTTTACTGTCTCTCTTTCGTTCTTTTTTCTTTTCTCATCGCCGTTAAATTATGAGCAAATCATTTCTTTCATTTGTAGTATTTTTTTTTTTTCGTATATGTTTCTCTATTTCACTTTACAAATCCATATTTTTTTTCCTTATTTGCTTCATTCTTGCTTCTTTAGGACAATAATATTCAATACAATTTCATTCCTTACTTCCTCTCTTTATTAATTACATTTACCTCCGCAGTTACTGCACTGCATTAGTTCTATTTTCTCTCTATTGTTTACGATCTGCTTTTGTTTTTAAATTATTGAAAAATTTTTTCTAGTTCTCTTAACGTTTATTACAGTCCTCCTCGTTTCGTCCCTCGGTCTTCCATTATTTCTCTCTTTTTTTAAATCTCCCTTCTTTTCTGATGGCTGGCCGCATGTATGGACAACACGAAGGTTGTCATGACAGAAACAAAATGGATTCGTATTCTATGCCACGAAGTCGAAATTGTGCGTATGGCAGTTTGACAGTGCTTATCCCTGCGCTGTCAAACTTGAACCGCAGTATCTGGACGTCCCGAATTGCAGAATATTTCACGCCGAGATTTTCAATTTTGTCAAGTCTTACGCTGGTATCTCTGATTACAGTTAACAATAAATACATCTATGACGTAGACATTTACAAGGCTTTATATTTTTAGAATAGGGTTTAGTATCGGTACGTTACGGGTGGGGGAGGAATCGCAGAAGAAAATGTCGCCCAAAAGTGGATCGCGCCTTTAGGCAGTTTGAGAACGACTGTTATACAGGGTGTATCTAAATTGGTGTCAAATATTTCGGGGACATGTTCCTAACACCAAAACATTACAAAAAGTTCATATGAACATTGGTCTCAAAATAATTTATTTCAGAGTTTCAAGACAAAATTTAATTTTACAAAAATCGCTCGGAGTGGCTTCCTCCTGCTTCGATGTGTCCCCTAAACCTGCGTTACATGCTCTGGCGTGCTCTGTTGAAAATTTCTGGAGTGTTTCGTATTTCGTGAAATCCATTTGGATACGCTCTCACAATATCAACATTAAGTACAGGAGTCGCATAAACCAGAGACTTTAATGTCCCCAGACGAAGAAATCCATTGGATTCAAATCAGGCGATCGAGCAGGCCATGCAATGAATCCCCTTCGACCAATACATCTTTGGGGAAATCGATCATTAAAAAAATTACGAACTATCAGACTGAAATGAGCTGGAGCAGCATCGTGTTAAAACACATTCGTTGGATGACGTCCAGAAGCACATCATCAATTAAATGATGCAAATCATTTCGTTCTGTTCACTCACAGAATACATTTTCTTCTAATTTCTTCGCTCTAAAAAATACAAACAAACAAAAAACCATCAAACAATCAGCGGTCAATGAAGGGACAAATCATTTAATAACTCCCTAACGAATGGTTTTCAGACCCATGTTCTTATTAACGTTTTTAATTGTTTTGATGTTAGAAACACGTCCCCGAAATATTTGACACCAATTTAGATACACCCTGTATAGACTGAACTGAGGCTGAAATATTACTCTCAATAGTGTTACTGGCATAAAGCGACGCAGTTGAACAAATTTGTACAAAGTTTTACGTAAATTAAAACATAAGTAATTTATTTGAAAATTACATTTTAAGTCGGTGATCAACAAGATCTCCCAGCTAGGTCCAATGGACCCGTCGACCAACAGCAGGTGTTGTCCTCCAGACATTCTGGGGGTTGTGTGTGAATGAAGTAGCCACCAAAACGTTAAAATATGGTGTTCACTTAAATCGGCTACAACTTGCCATAGACCTGTTACTAAATCTACGTATTACTCTGTGAAAAGATTTATTAAATCTACATACTTAGACTTCAACAAACAAAATTTGATAACACAATCTCAAGGGCCAAAATGGAACTCTCTACATCTTAATCCACAGTTAATTCCCGATCTACCACGAAAATCGTGTGTAGCTGCATTTAGATTGGCAACAGGCCATGATTGTTTGGCCAAACACCTGCATAGAATTGCAATATATCAGTCCCCTAACTGCCCATTGTGCACCTCAAACCAAGAAATGGATTCGGAACACCTCAAAATCTGTGCTTCAGTGGCTGACCATGATAATACCTTTGAAAAATATTGGAGTGCAAGAGGTCAAATGACTTTATTGTCAAACGCCTGGCATTAGAAAACAACAACAACATTATAAGTTCTGTTTGATGAAGATAGCTAAATATTTCACATGGGTTGATATTACAAAAAAGTGTTCTCAGTTTTCCACTTCCTAACTGACATAAAATATCTCCTCCCCTTTTTTCTAAAAAAAAAAAATCATTATCCAGACTCTTATTATGCCATTAGCCGTACCCGTGCGCTCCGCTGCACCCGTTAGAAATAAATATAAAGTAATTACATAATTAAAATAGGACATTTAATCCAGGGAACATTCGTGTTTGATAGAAGGATAAATCGTTTAATATGTTACTTAATTTAAATTGTGTTTAAAATATTAAAATACGATCATTTTGATCCAGAGACCACTCATTTGGTGCAATGACAATTCCTTTAACATGTTTCTTAATTGTTATTACCAATTATTTTTGGAAAAGCGAAAATTAACAGAAAAATTTTGGCTACAGATTTATTATTATGTTTATATTATATTATATTATATTATATTATATTATATTATATTATATTATATTATGAAAAAGTGTGTTGATAACGGATGTACTCGAATTAGGAAGTTTTTAATTTGTTGTGGGAGCTCTTGAATCTCAGGAGGAACAACTTTTACAACAGCGCAACATAATCTGCTTGGCTCATTACCCAATTTTTTTGCATTGCATTTATTGCATATATCTTTTATGTATTTTAACACGATTCAATTGAGCATAGTTAAAATTTGAATTATAAAATAATGGATTGCTAAGCTAACGTACTATTACTGCATACTAAATCAATACACTCTCGTTGTTCGTTAATTCTCTGAGATAAAAATGAATATGTTCATAAACATTATTATAAGAAATACAGGAAATAAATATACAGAATAACCTATCAAGTTTTCTGTGCATAAGAAGCTATTTTAATCTTACCTGTCCTCAATTCACTCACAAGTTACTGTAATAACATTATAGCATTATGTCCATCCAGAGAAACTACACTTTCCAATGATGAAATAATAATTAATTATACAAATCGGTTAATTTAGCTTCCTATATTACTTCATACAAAGACAGAAACATTGTCTGTAGGCTATGTTTCATAGCTTTCGATTGTTGTGTCCAAGGCCCCTTATAGACGAAGTCATTTGTTTTTTATTTCAATACACCGCCTTAGATGGCAGTTATTTTAATTTTAAAACTCATTTATCTCATTAAATATCAGTCCTATCAAAATTTTTCAGAGAATAAAAGCTTATCAGAAATCGTTTTTAAAGAAACTTAAGGTATGTAACATATTTCACAAAAATTAATAATAAGCGAGATATTTCGATTTATTTAATTCAGGCCCCCTTATAACCCCCCTTTTAAATAATGTATTTTGAATGCCATATAGCCTATAATCTAAGTTACAACGAACTTAATTTATATTCCAATTTTCATCGAAATCGGTTCAGCCATTATCGCGTGAAAAGGTAACAAACATACAGACAGACAGACAGACAGACAGACAAAGACTTCAAAAAAGCGATTTTCGGTTTCAGGGTGTTAGGACCAATTATTTTTGGAAAATCGAAAATCACCAGAAAAATTTCGGCTACAGATTTATTATTAGTATAGATAAGTGCAGCGGAGCGCACTGGTACGTCTAGTAATTAAATAAAAAAATAAATAAAAAAATAAATAAATAAGTAAATAAGTATATAATTAAATAAATAAATAAGTAAATAAATAAATACATAAATAAGTAAATAAATAAATAAGTAAATAAATAAATAAGTAAATAAATACATAAATAAGTAAATAAATAAATAAGTAAATAAATAAATAAGTAAATAAATAAATACGTAAATAAATAAGTAAATAAATAACTAAATAAATAAGTAAATAAATAAATAAGTAAATAAATAAATAATTAATTAAGTAATTAAATAAGTAAGTAAATAACTAAATAAGTAAACAACTAAATAAGTAAATTAATAAATAGATAAATAAGTAAATAAATAAATAAGTAAATAAATAAATAGATAAATAAGTAAATAAATAAATAAGTAAATAAATAAATAAGTAAATAAATAAATACATAAATAAGTAAATAAATAAATAAGTAAATAAATAAATACGTAAATAAATAAGTAAATAAATAACTAAATAAATAAGTAAATAAATAACTAAATAAATAAATAAATAATTAATTAAGTAAGTAAATAAATAAGTAAGTAAATAACTAAATAAGTAAACAACTAAATAAGTAAATAAATAAATAGATAAATATTTCACATGGGTTAATATTACAAAAAAAGTGTTCTCAGTTTTCTATGTCCTAACCAACATAAAACATCTCCTCTCCTTTTCTCTAAAAAATCCTTATCCAAACGTTATAATGCCGTTATTTGATTACTGCGATGTTCTATTAACTGATATAACTTCAAAATTAGCCATAAAGCTACGGCGTGTCCATAATATGTGCATTAGATTTATATGCGCCATTCGGAAATATTGGTTCCGCGAATTGAGAAACCAGAAAACTACATTCACTCTCGCTGCTGAAACAAATCTTTCTCATTTCTTGTCCATCTTACCTGTCTTGTCGGTTTCAGAACCTCTCATCTCTTCACAGTTTTGGCACCCGGTCTCAACAAGAAACTACTATTCTTGCACCTAACCCAGAACATGCTGTTATTCTCTATCATTCACAATCTACATCCCTCGAATCTGAAATCTTCTTCCTGCCGATATTAGAACCTGTTGGACGGGATCGTCTTTCAAAATTAAAATGCACAATTACCTAACTCAACAGGCATAATACATTACATTCGCTCTTAAATGTAATACTCATAAGGAATAATTAATAATTTCAATTTTTTTTTCAGACTAGTTTAATGAATTGATTTTCTCTTCATATGTTGAACAGTGATTATTATATAAATATCTAAATAATTGTATTTTTACTCCATAATTGGTAGTCCTATGTAACTATCTTTACAATTTCTGATACCAGTACATTCAGCTTAACTGGTAACTTAGATAAGTTTCAATAACAGTATTTTACATTATTATTATTATTATCATTAGTATCGTTATTATTATTATTATTATTATTATTATTATTAATAATAATATAAATGACATTCGGGACGAAATGAAACGTAGAATAAATATGGGAAATCCCTGCTTTTATTCGGTTGAGAAGCTTTTGTCATCCAGTCTGCTGTCCAAAAATCTGAAAGTTTGAATTTATAAAACAGTTATATTACTGGTTGTTCTGTATGGTTGTGAAACTTGAACTCTCACTTTGACAGAGAATAGGTTAACGGTATTTGACAATAAGGTGCTTAGGAAAATATTTGGGGCTAAGAGAGATGAAGTTACAGGAGAATGGAGAAAGTTAACAACGGATAACTGCACGCATTGTATTCTTCACCTGACATAATTAGGAACATTAAATCCAGACGTTTGAGATGGGCAGGGCATGTAGAACGTATGGGCGAATCCAGAAATGCACATAGAGTGTTAGTTGGGAGGCTGGGGGGGAGAAAGACCTTTGGGGAGGCCGAGACGTAGGTGGGAGAATAATATTAAAATGGATTTGAGGGAGGTGGGATATGATGATAGAGACTGGTTTAATCTTGCTCAAGATAGGGACCAATGGTGGGCTTATGTGAGGGCGGCAATGAACCTGCGGGTTCCCTAAAAGCCATATGTAAGTAAGTATTATTATTATTGTTATTATTATTATTATTATTATTATTATTATTATTATTATTATTATTATTGGCGTAGTTAAGGACAATTGCAATTAAGGTAATTTGTACAATTACTGCTATGAATTTTTTAATTATAGTTGTTTATCACCATAGGAGGCCTGTTTTATTTATTACATTATAAATATTATAGACTATAATTAGATTAAATTAATTACATTCCTAAGTACATAAACACGCATAGAAAGAAAGGAAGATTGTGGAATTGCTCTGACAGGAAAGTTCCTCAATTTGGACGCATCCACAAGTAATAAAATAGGTAACTGCGGACAATAAAGCGAAAGTTTCACTGTAAGAGATAGCCAACATAGAGGAAAGGAATAAAATTTTATATAATTCTTAAAAGAGAGCAGGCTAAGGTTATGTTGGTACCAGTACCGTTACTAAGGCAGAATAAAAAGGCCGTAAAAGTTGAGGCGGTTGAGCCATTTGTTATTCCCGGAGCGGGGAGTTAGCTAACCGCATGGATCCCACGTGCGCACTTAGTCTGGCGCTTCCAGGGATATCCGCTCGAGAAACGCCTAGACTCGATTACGTACAGGATATTGTGCTCTGTCCAGACGGCAGACAGTTGCAGACACCTGCAATACAAAGCCTGGATGGATCTACGTACCCTAATGCCTAGCACTTCCCATTGAATCGTGATATATCTGAATTTATTTACTTATGGCTTTTAAGGAATCCGGAGGTTCATTGCCGCCCTCACATAAGCCCGCCATAGCTCCCTATCCTGAGCAAGATTAATCCAGTCCCTACCATCATATCCCACCTCTCTCAAATCCATTTTAATATTATCCTCCCATCTACGTCTCGGCCTCCCCAAAGGTCTTATGTCCTCTCAACCAACACTCTTTGTAATAAATTACGTAAAATAGTATATTATTTTGTTTTATTGAGGAATTACTTGTCAATAAGTTTATTACGCACAATATATTTAACTTTATTTCAATCGGTAATTATGTATGGAATTGTAGGAAGGGGTAGCTCATTTAAATCCAATTTTAATCCACTTTATTTATTACAGAAGAAAATAATTAAAATATGTCTTCATAAATCTATTGATTTTCCATCTCAAAATTTGTTTCTAGACTTTAATGTACTTAACGCAAGACAAATTTATTATATTCTATTAATAAAATTCGTACATAAAAATCGAAATAATTTTGAATTGTATTCTCACAGTTATGAAACAAAAGGTATGAATTCTTTAAGATTGTTTCAGGCAAAATGCAACACTGTTACAGTATTTAATCATAGTAGTTATTTAGGCCCAAGAATATATAACAAATTTATATTTAAATATCCTAATCTTGTCAATTCTAATAATTCTAATATTAAATTTAAAAAGTTATGTATGGATTTTATAAAAATTGAAAAATTGTAAATTTAAATTTATATACTATAATTGCACAGTAGACGTAAGACAAAATATAATTATTAATTTCAGTTCAGGAATCCGCCCCTGAGCACGAATTCCACTCTTTCAGGGGCGAGCTAAAGTGTTTCTGTATATATTATATTTTATGTTACAGTTATTAGCAAAATAATAAATAAATAAATAAATAAATAAATAAATATGCATTTCTGGATTAGTGTAAGGTAGAGTCGGGTAGTATCGGACATCGGGTAATATCGGACAGTGAGTTTCTTTCATCTACCACACGATGATGACATGGTTACGTATCAGTAATGTCGCATAGAGAAACGTAACCATGTCATTCAGGTACTATCATATGGTGGTAGATGAAAAAAACGCACTGTCCGATATTACCCGATGTCCGATACTACCCGACTCTCCCCTAATTCTGAAAATATTGAGGTTAGGACAAATGTTTATATGGCTTTTTTTTTTTTTTGCTGACAATGTCTGCGGAAATAAGCTTCGTAAGGAAGAGTAAATCCTCATGAATCATCCTGTATAATAATTATTTTTTTTTTCGATAAATGAATAATGTTGGTATGTTGCAAGATCTTTTCAAACAATTGAATTGTCTGTATCATTCAATCTGCTGTATATTACGTCGAAGTGAAGATAAGCGATTAGAGACATTTGAAATGTGGATATGGAGAAGAACGTAGCGTGTGAAATGGACACACAGAATAAGAAAATAATTAAGTTTTGCTAGAAAGAGTGGGTGAAGAAATAATAATGCTCAAACTGATCAAGAAGAGGAAAAGGAATTGTTGGGTCACTGGGTGAGAAAAAGTTGCGTACTGAAGGATGCACTGGAAGGAATGGTGAACGGGAGAAGAGTTCGGGGCAGAAAAACATATCAGTTGATAGACGATATTAAGATATATGGATCGTATACGGAGACTAAGAGGAAGGCAGAAAATAGGAAAGATTGGAGAATGCTGGGTTTACAGTGAAGGACCTGCCGTGTGCAGAAGATCTTGAACAGTTTATAAATGCAGTGGTGACTAGTGATATTTTTTTGTATGTAGGATATGAGATTGACGACTGATGACCAAGACAGAAACTAATAATAATAATAATAATAATAATAATAATAATAATAATAGAGAATTCGCAATTAATTTCTTGCTACAGTTAAATTCTTCTAAATGATCAAATAAAACTTCAGATATTCTTTCGGCTGTCCTGTCATCTGAAAGTCCTGTTAATTTTTGTGTTTTATTATAGTTTATTTTATTTATTTTTATGTAGTTTTGTTTTTTTTTCATTTTATTTTTTATAATTACTTTAAAGTTTAAACTTTACTTAAACTTTATTGTTGTCAGAGGCAAATAAGCATAGACATTGTCAAAAAAAACCACCAATACATGAAAATTACAATAAGTCAAAAATAAAATACATTATGCAAGCGTTCAAAGGCCCAAATGTACATCCTCTAGACTATAAGGACACGAATGTATTAATTTCTTTTTTATATTCATATTTATATTATATAACATATATTATATAATATATATCATATATTATTCTTATTGAATTTGGTATTCCCAAGAAACTAGTTTGATTAATTAAAATGTGTCTTAGTGAAACTTACAGCATAGTCCGTATAGGCCAGTTTCTATCTGACGCTTTTCCAATTCACTACGGGCTAAAACAGGGAGATGCACTATCACCTTTACTTTTTAACTTCACTCTAGAATATGCCATTAGGAAAGTTCAGGATAACACAGAGGGTTTGGAATTGAACGGGTTACATCAGCTTCTTGTCTATGCGGATGACGTGAATATGTTAGGAGAAAATCCAGAAACGATTAGGGGAAACGCGGAAATTCTAGTTGAAGCAAATAAAGCGATAGGGTTGAAAGTAAATCCCGAAAAGACTAAGTATATGATTATGTCTCGTGACCAGAATATAGTACGAAATGGAACTATAGAAATTGGAGATTTATCCTTCGAAGAGGTGGAAAAATTCAAATATCTTGGAGCAACAGTGACAAATATAAATGACACTCGGGAGGAAATTAAACACAGAATAAACATAGGAAATGCGTGTTATTATTCGGTTGAGAAGCTTTTGTCATCTAATCTTCTGTCAAAAAATCTGAAGTTAGAATTTATAAAACAGTTATATTACCGGTTCTTCTGTATGGTTGTGAAACTTGGACTCTCACTTTGAGAGAGGAACAGAGATTAAGGGTGTTTGAGAATAAGGTTGTTAGGAAAATATTTGGGGCTAAGAGGGATGAAGTTACAGGAGAATGGAGAAAGTTACACAACACAGAACTGTACGCATTGTATACTTCAACCGACATAATTAGGACCATAAAATCCAGATGTTTGAGATGGACAGGACATGTAGCACGTATGGGCGAATCCAGAAATGCATATAGAGTGTTAGTTGGTAGGCCGGAGGGCAAAAGACCTTTGGGGAGGCCGAGACGTAGATGGGAGGATAATATTAAAATGGATTTGAGGGAGGTGGAATATGATGATAGAGAGTGGATTAATCTTGCTCAGGATAGGGACCAATGGCGGGCTTATGTGAGGGCGGCAATGAACCTCCGGGTTCCTTAAAAGCCAGTAAGTAAGTATTTATATTATATCATTTGAAATTATTTATTATTTCGTTTATTCTATTCTTTTAAAATTACCAATGAACTGCATTTAAGGAGGCTGCGATTGTATTTGAAAATTCGTACAGTAGTCTCTGATAGTCTCCACTGCACCACCCAGAAAGAAGGGTTGTGGTATTAGGATACACGATCATATCCTCAAACGCGGTTAAAGTCAAGCCATACCCCGCCCTACGTACCCTCTCCTGTCCACTAACTTCATTGCTAGAAAAAAACAGTTTCCTGTAAGATATTTGGATAGTTCCTCTGAAGGTATTCCTAAGGTCTGAGATGTGTAGTGGCGACAACTCACGAAAGAAAGTGAAAGTTTGATGAAAATTATTACGTCGGGACGCATTAAAAATAAAAAACTGTAATTAAAATGTTTTCTATCCTCAGAGGCACTAAATTAAACTGTTGGATCATCCTCATATCCGTCATAGAGGAATCGCCAATTTATAAATGAAATAAAATAGTAATATGCGTTACAAGAGCGGTATGTTGAAGTTTTCATGTTCGAGGAAAAGTTTGAAAAAGCGAAACGTAGTTGAGCTTCTTTAATTTCCGAGAATTGAAAGAAAACATACCGCTCGTATATCGTACATTATTTTGTGCGAAGATCGTTTATTACATACCTGAAAGAGGAATTTCTAATTAGTTGCAATGAAATCCCCATCTTGGTTTCTGTTCAATGACGGCAAATTTGCAAAACAAAAATATCTATCTTCAACATTGTTACTTTAAAATGTTTTCTGTGTTTACTATACTCCAACAGGCCGTCTATAAATGCGAACTTAAAACAAACGGTAAGGTTATGTAATGATTTTTTTTTTCATTTTAATATTTTAACAATATTATTTATATAACATATTGCAGTAATAACATCGGCAAGTTTAATTTTGCCGGTCAAGGAGTCTGGAATCTTGTTGATTTTTTCACTGCTTCCTTAATGTTACTTGCATCACGAATGCAGTAACTTTAGTGGAGTTGTAGAGTTTACTTAATTTTTGTAAATATTTAAAAACAATAATTAACATTGCAATTTAGGTGAAATTGCAGTGGTAAGTTTCCAATTTATAATTATTACTATATTGAACGTCTCTAAAAATAATATGTTAAAAGCCTAAAGCAGTAAAATCAATATGTCACTTAAACGGTAAGAAGAGGGAAATTGTTATGTGTGTTAGGTTGGGAATACTGAATGTGGAATTTTAGACTTTCCGCGGATTGGTTTTGTGCGGAAACCAAGCAAATACGCACGATCTCGCACAAAATATCATTTTGTACGTTTTGAGAGATGAATAATGAATAAACGGAAAAATAAGAACACGTGTCATTAAAAGTTCTTGGCACATCCTTTATAAATGAAGAATATAGTTTTTGGAAATATGTTCAAAATATTCCTTTTTTTTTTTTTTTTTGAGCCCTATATACATATTTTTTTTTAAATCTGAAATTTCTTCATAAACTTAGTAATATGAAAGCTGTATTCCATTGTTTTTATTTGCATGTATTAACGGAGAAACATAATGCCCTTAGAGAAATTTGAACTCACTATCGCAGTCTTTCTACAACGGCAAAGCCGCATGTATTAACTTCCGAGGGTACCATGATAGACGCAGGGTGATGTTACGAAGTGCAAATGGTTTCACTGGACACCCTTGTAACGACAGAACAGACTGGAGTGGAGACAGAGTCTGCGGTACACCTCTGCTGCCAGGGCACTTGTTCGTCTCACAGGATGCACGTAAGCAAGCCACAGAGACAGTGGCGTGCAGGTCGATGTCAGTGGCGTTATGAGAGAGGATGATTTAGTCCAATTTCCTAGTGAATGAATGAATTAATATTTGAGTAGCTTAATATCAAAGACGGACATCTGTCATCGCCATAGTTTTGATCTAAAGGCAATTTTTTAAATCACAATGTTCTTTGTAATATTTAAAACAATTTATTTTATAAATGTAGTGTTAGAGTTTGCATATCGTTTCACTATAACTGGAAAATGCATGAAAAATTGCATAAAAAACCACAGCTATCTAAATTTCTATTGAGGTCAGATGTATGCCTTTGATATTAAGCTACTCATTTATTAACTATAAATACAGGGTGATTCACGAGGATTTACCGTTCCTTACGGAGCTTATTTCCGAAGTCATTCTGAGCAAAAAAAGTCATATATACATTTGTCCTAATCTCAATATTTTCAGACTTACACTAATTTGAAATTGTATATAAAATAACATTATTCTTGAGTTTTAATAGTGAAAGAATATTACAGATAAACAATGAATTATTCAGGAGTATCATTTCTTTAATTAGCTAATATTTTGAAACTAAAAATTTGTTGTGAATTCCATAGTTGCTTCGTGAAGAATTTTTTTTTCGATTTTTAACTATAACATTACATTTTCTTACGCATTTATCACAACAATTGTTACGAATCACACCACTCTTGTAAATTCTTCAAGACTGCAAATTAAGATGCATAATATACGATGGGCTTTGCCCTGTTATGGACATAAATAGATAGATAGATAGATAGATAGATAGATAGATAGATAGATAGATAGATAGATAGATAGATAGATAGATAGATAGATAGATAGATAGATAGATAGATAGATAGATAGATAGATAGATAGATAGATAGATAGATAGATAGATAGATAGATAGATAGATAGATAGATAGATAGATAGATAGATAGATAGATAGATAGATAGATAGATAGATAGATAGATAGATAGATAGATAGATAGATAGATAGATAGATAGATAGATAGATAGATAGATAGATAGATAGATAGATAGATAGATAAACAAGTAAATAAGTAGATAAGTATATAATTAGATAAATAAGTAAATAAGTATATAAGTAGATAAATAAGTAAATAAGTACATAAGTATATAAGTAAGTAAATAAATAAATAAATAAATAAATAAATAAATAAATAAACTGTAAAGAATCAAGTTCCTATAGTCTTCTGATTTGTAACAATTTTTGTGATAAGTGCATAAGAATGACGTAATTTTTAGTTAAAAATTGGTCTCATCGACGCTAAATAACCTAGTAGTTGATACAGCTTCGTTAAATAACTAAGTAAAAAAAATGTTAAAAATTGAAAAACAAAATCTATACAAAGCAACTGACAACACATTTTAGACTTTTGAACACTAATCAATTAAAGAAGTCACACTTCAGAATAGTTCATTTTCTATTTGTAATATTCTTTTACCCCTGAAACTAAAGAAAAAAGAAATTTTACAAACAACTTCAAATTAGTGTAACTTTGAAAATATTGAATTGAGGACAAATGTTTATACGCCATTTTTTTGCTCCGAATGTCTTCGGAAATAAGCCCCATAAGTGACGGTAAATCATCGTGAATCACCTTGCATATTTAAATCCCACAAGAGTAGTTCCCTTCAGTAATGGTTGCCAAGAGACACAGCATATTAAACAAATAAAAATTGAAATTTCTATCATCAGCATATGAGCCGTTCACAGCAGAAGTGGTGTAAGTCAAAAATGAGTAATGAGGGATAAAGTAAACATTCTGTAAAATACAGCGCAAAGTAGCAATTAATATTCAATTTGTTTAAACTATTAGTAGTCAGTGGATAGCAAGAATACCATATTAATTGCTACTTTGAGCTGTATTTTACAGAATTTTTACTTTAAACCTCATTACCAAATTTTGACTTACACCACTTTTGCTCTGAACGGCTCAAATATTATTTTCGAGTCAGAATTTTAAGTAAATCATTGATTATTAGACAGCGGGAGTGCGGGCCCTACTCGGCGACTGCAGTTGACTATGCAGACGGTATAGAGTATGACGTAAATCTCTCTCGCCTTTCGCCGTACTGTTCCGTGCATCGAACCCGAAACATTCAGAGTGTGTTTAGCTGTCATACTGAAGAGTTGCGTGTGTGAAATGACAGATATTACAATGCCTAAAACAACTCGTTCACGAAGTGCAATACTAAATAATTTAGTGAACAATTCGGACGCGATATATTTAGGCTGTTATAGAAGGAGAAAGTGCTGTATGTGTAGTGTGTAATTTCAGATTATTACGAACAAAGAAGTACTATATTGAAAGACACTGTAATAGTGAAACACACAAGGAAAATGTTGAACGCAATTCAAACAAGAATCAATCGAGTTCAAATAGTCGGTCACAATTCAATATAGGTTTATTTCACATGTTGGTACACACAAACATTCCATTCAGAACTTTAGACAATCCTGACTTTAGATCATTTTTGTAAAAATACACAAATCAACATATTTCAGAAGAAGCAACAATACGTAGAGAATATTTACCAATTTCGTACCAGAATACGATTGCCAAAATTCGAGAAAGCGTGAACGATCAGAAAATATATGGGTTTCAGCTGATAAGTCTACAGACGTCAGTGGTAGATATGTGGCAAATGTGGTGGTCGGTATACTTTCCGAGAACTGTGTAGGGGAAAAATTGTGCTAACTTCAGAGAAACTGGAAAAGGTAAACCATGCAACTATTGTCCAAGTTTTTTATAAGGCTGTGCGCCTTTTATGGCCGGAAATATAATAATGTACTTCTTTTCGTCACTGATGCAGCTCCATATACAGACGTGGACAAATTATTAGCAAAATTGGAGATTTTTATTATGTATTTTTACAAAATATGATTCTTCAATTTAGACTACGGTTGACATCTTTGCGTATCTCCAAATTATTAGAAAAATTGAAGATTTGTATTGTATATTTTTACAAAATTTGACTCTCCAATTTAGACTACAATTGATATTTTTGCATATTTACAAATTAACAAAAGTGAAGATTTTTCTTGTATATTTTTACAAAATTCGACTCTTCAATTTGGACTACAGGCGACATTTTGGATATTTCCAAATTGTTAGCAAAACTGAAGATTTTCATTATATATTTTTACAAAATTTGACTCTTCACTTTAGACTGCGGTTGACATTTTTGCATATTTACAAATTATTAGCAAAATTGAAGATTTTATTATATATATATATATTTTAAAAATTTGACTCTTCAATTTAGAATAGCCTACATTTGACATTTTTGCATATTTCTATCTACTGTAATGATAGAAATATGCAAAATTGTCAACTGTAGTCTAAATTGAGAAGTCAAATTTTGTAAATAGAATTATCATAAAAATCGTCAATTTTGTTAATAATTTGTCCACGTCTGTATTATTAAGGCAGCAAAACAACTTAAAGAGCGGTATTCCAACATGGTGCATTTAACTTGTCTGGCGCAAGGACTGCAAAATTCCGTCGACATCGCATCACTTAGAGAAGTACGAAATGTATGATTATTGTATGTATGCAATTCATATACGCAAGACTGTACTTCTGAAGTCTGCACAGTGAGTTGCTTACCTGAGAGTTCGTTACACTCGCCACGGAACGCTCCAGTCATACTTAACTTGACGGTAAAGGGCCCGCACTCCCGCGGTTTATTGATTATGATAAAAATATAATGGTCCCAGCACTGACCCCTGAGAAACACCCCAAGTAAACTGATTGAACTCCTGAAATTTCATCACGCACAAAAAACTTTAGTATGTTTAGGGAGGGGTGTAAAACTTATAAAATGTTACAAATATTTCTAAAATGTATACTACAGATATAGGGTAAACTGTATAGTGATTGACCACTTAAGCTAATGAATAATAAAACAATGAAATAGCGGAAAACAGTGGTAACTTATTGAGAGAATTTTAAAGGCATTGGGTCAAGTGAAGATTCAGAAACAAATCAAAATCAATAAACAAATGAAAAAATAAAATTTTAATGCAAAGATAAATTAAATAAACACAACAAGTCCACTTTTACAGTTATTGACCGTCTACTGCACAGTTATTGACCACACGCTTATTAGTGATTGACCGTCTACTGCACAGTTATTGAATACTCATTTATTAGTGATTGAACAACACATTTTCACAATTTTCACTTTTTTCTTGTCTGTTTCGTTTCTCTTCTTCTGATCTTTTTCATTAAGAACTATTCGCCACCGGCGTAGCTCTGTCGGCAAAGGTGTTTGCTTGCCGATCCGAAGTTTCGTTCGGGCGCGGGTTCAATTCCCGCTTGGGCTGATTACCTGGTTGGGTTTTTCCGAGGTTTTGCCCAACCGTAAGGCAAATTTCAGGTAATCTATGACGAATCCTCGGCCTCATCTCGCCAAATACCATCTCGCTACCATCAATCCCATCGACGCTAAATAACCTCGTAGTTGATACAGTGTCGTTAAATAACCAAGTTAAAAAAAATAAGAAAAGAAATCTTCTCGCTGCCTTTTCTTTCATTTCTTATTCGCTTCCTTTCTTCTCTTGCCTCTTCTTCCATTTTTCTCTTTTGTGCCTTATCAGAAGCAAGTGTGTGTCATTTCTCTGATGTTATTACAAATGGCTTCACCCAGCACTGGACGAGGACCAAAGAACACTTTTCCTTCAACGGGATATTTGTTTCTGGACGCTAAGGTTGCTTTTAGGACACCAAACTTCTTGGCAGCTTCATTTAAATCAAATCCACTGCGGACAGGTTCTGTAGCGTTTCGTAAAGCTTCCCCTGTATAATGCACTTTACCTGGCTTAGGCATTATAATATAGTATCAGTCCTGTAAAAATCCCCATCATTTAACCGATAACATATATAGAATTGAAGCACATTGGTCATTATTCTAACAAATAATTTATGAACGACCAATCACTGTAGTTTGCGGACATACACTTTATAGTGATTGACCACGGGGCATTTTTATGTCATATAAAAACTTTTACAAAATAATATTCTGTGGACGGAAATCTTATACCTTTTCTCACACTGTGAGTGTAAAAACGAGCACCAGAATTTATCTATCCTTTGCAGAATAAATAAATTATTGCGTGCATTATTCTTAGCAATTTCTCTAGTTACTTACACTTGTTTACGTTCAGTTGCATTTCCAATCGATTTCAGTCCTCTCAGACAACAGACACTAACTCAGTGGGATGAACAGCGACAACTAACCACAAATAAGGGTTGTTACTAGAGGTATATGCAGCAAAAAGTGAAATCACGATCGTGGTTTACTCACAATATACTTGAAAAAAGGAACCGGTCAATCACCGTATACTGGTCAATAACTACCTAATTTACCCTACCTACGGTTTATTGTTCTTAGAATCTTTTTTTTTGCAATAATTTATTCAAAGAAATTATGCGAAGATTTACAAAGACATTTTAGAGAAGTGTTTCATAACAGCCCATTGGTTTAAGATGGTTTACATAATTTTTATTTTGTTACAAAGTGATCCTTGCTCTCGGAAGTGTAGAGAAATGTTTTCCTAGACCTTAAAATTGATTTAAAAATTTAATTAAAAATTATATTGTGTCTTTAAAATGAGTTCCCAACTTTCTGATATCTTCTTTGAAATTCATGTAATGCGTTTCCTTTGATGTACGAAGTTCTTGGAGCAGTAGTTATAACACTGTAGAGCTTTCTGCAGTGAACTCTGATGACCTGGGTTCTTTAACCAGAAATAGTTGCAACTTGGAAGTCTTTGTCGATAGCGTAGATGGTACATAAACTATCGTAATAAAATGGATTTAGTGTCATGAGGCTGTCTGATTTGCTGTACGTGCCTACAGCATAGCTGGGTTAGCTATATCGACTACTCGGAAGTTGTTACGGATCCTCAGGGAGGCAGGGAGGGAGATAGGGGAAGCAAACAAGACCGACCGTACCAAGTTGCAGGAGTGCATGGCTTAATCTCACAATCAACTGCAGCAAACTCACAAGAAGTCTTAAGTTATCCCGTAACTCCAGTTTCAGCGAGGAGATATTTCAAGTCGTTAATGCGAGACAAGTTAAACTAATATTGCAAGATTTAATATATGCCGGAAAAGAGAAATACATTTCCACTTTCTATAAGATTTTATACTTTCTCGAGGAAAAGACCAACTTTAATATTCGATAAAATATTTAAGTAAATATCGTAGTTAAGTGCTATAATAAGTTATATTAATATTAAATAATGATGATGATGATGATAATAATAATAATAATAATAATAATAATACTTACTTACTTACTGGCTTTTAAGGAACCCGGAGGTTCATTGCCGTCCTCACATAAGCCCGCCATCGGTCCCTATCTTGAGCAAGATTAATCCATTCTCTACAATCATATCCCACCTCCCTGAAATCCAATCTACGTCTCGGCCTCCCCAAAGGTCTTTTTCACTCCGGCTTCCCAACTAACACTCTATATGCATTTCTGGATTCGCCCATACGTGCTACATGCCCTGCCCATCTCAAACGTCTGGACTTAATGTTCCTAATTATGTCAGGTGAAGAATACATGCGTGCAGCTCTGCGTTGTGTAACTTTCTCCATTCTCCTGTAACTTCATCCCTCTTAGCCCCAAATATTTTCCTAAGCACCTTATTCTCAAACACTCTTAACCTATGTTCCTCACTCAAAGTGAGAGTCCAAGTTTCACAACCATAAAGAACAACCGGTAATATAACTGTTTTATAAATTCTAACTTTCAGATTTCTTGACAGCAGACTGGATGATAAAAGTGTCTCAACCGAATAATAACAGGCATTTCCCATATTTATTCTGTGTTTAATTTCCTCCCGAGTATCATTTATATTTGTTACTATTACTCCAAGATATTTGAACTTCTCCACCTCTTCGAAAGATAAATTTCCAATTTTTACATTTCCATTTCGTACAATATTCTCGTCACGAGACATAATCACATACTTTGTCTTTTCGGGATTTACTTCCAAAGCTATCTCTTTACTTGCTTCTAGTACAATTCCCGTATTTTCCCTAATCGTTTGCGGATTTTCTCCTAACATATTCACGTCATCCGCATAGACAAGCAGCTGATGTAACCTGTTCAATTCCAAACCCTCTCTGTTATCCTGGACTTTCCTAATGGCATACTCTAGAGCAAAGTTAAAATGTAAAGGTGATAGTGCATCTCCTTGCTTTAGCCCGCAGTGAATTGGAAACGCAACTGTCAGAAACTGACAAAGAAGATAGATTAAAATAATTAATTTACAAAAATTAATACTATAAAATATTAGGGAAAGGAGTTGATTCTTACTACAAATTTATGTATAAGGATTATGCAAATAATATTAGCAAAGACATTGCCATATTCTAATACTTCTATACATTGAATGGATCGAAATCGCCTACATGTAAGTTAGCATGTTTAATACATCTGGAGACCGGCGAGGAAGACTTAGAATTTCCAATACAGAAGAGTTTATGATGTCTCATGTCCTTCATAGGAATACGAAGGCTGACACTCTTTAAGAAAGATTGACAATTAAGGATCTTACATAAGAATAAGTAATCGAGATCATGACGTCTAGCATACAGGCTTCGACATTTAAGGTGCTCGCATTTTTGATCATAGTTATACCCAAAGTTATTAGGCAGGAATCTGTACGAACATAATGAAATAAATTTCCTTTGAATATTTATCAGTTTTGCCGAATCAGAACTAGTAATAGAGTTCCAAACTACAGAAGCATATTCGAGTTTCGACCTCACTGATGTATAGTATAGTATTAAAAGAGAGTCAGGTGTTGAAAAAGAATAAGTAATTGACCGAATTATTCCTAACATTCTTATTGCATCGTTATAAATACAATCAATGTGGTTGTGAAAATATAATTTATTGTCAATTAATACACCGAGGTCTCTAATACAATCTTTTCTGTTAATTAATACATTTTTTAGATGATAGTTATACAGGGACATCATTTTATTTTTACTTCAATTTTTATTGTACCTGAGTTTTTGAATGTACTTCACTCCCACCCCTTCTACTAAGGAAGTTCCAACTCCACACAGAACCAAGACCGCAGATAGTAAGCAGTACTGAGTTACTGAGTATAGTACGTTCCAGAAATATGTTCGCGTTTTCCAGTGACGAAAGAGCTTTCAATATTGAATCATATTTTCGCACAGGTACTGTCCGTTTGCCTACGTCGCATCCCGATTTTCCCCACCTGCTTCTGCTCGCCCCTCTGTAATAGCTGGGCTGTCTTAGCTCTTTTCTGAAAACATTAATTTCTCCTAGGAATTGGAAGTTTACGTAATATTATTAACTTAAATAAAAGGGCCTCGTTAAGTAATTAACTGTCACGTGATTTCCTTCCTTTCTACAATCCTGCGGCATAACCACTTGGACGGACAGTAGATAGCATGTCTGAGTAATTTTATATTTTCGGGTCGGGCAGAAGTGAAGATTGAATTCACAGTACGTAGAGTAGGTACAGAATTATTTCAACATGAGTTACTAGTAGGAAGGACGAAACTGGCAATTGGAATTATATGCAATAGTCTATAGTGCGATAATATGCACAAAAGAACTGAAGCCTGTATCGAAATGAACGGTCACCATTTTCAAAATTGTGTTTAAATATTCATATTATGATTATTTTTCAATTTAACTTCTTTCTCTATATTGTACGCTAATGTGCTGTAGACAGTATAATATACACCGCATAATGAATACGTTCGCATGGATAACTCACTTCGTGAGTAAAAACACTTATTGTTAATACAGTACTGTACTTTGATTAAAGAAAAACCTAATGAAAATGATCAAACTCAAAATCGCGATATTTCCTAGTTTACGTAAATGGATGAACTACTTTTCTTCCATCCTATACCTAGTAGAGTGATTTGTGTTTTACGCCAGTATCATCGAACTCCAGTCTTGGAGGGGGGAGCAAGCGGTGTTTCCGGTTCTCTAAAGGTATAGACAGGTTAATATTAAAAATGTTAGTGAAAATAAAATGATGTCCCTGTATTTTAGTGTAGAGGTCTTCCTTGAAAATGATATTAGTACGTTTTGGGTTCGTTAATCATCATCCCGTTATCAACTGACCAATTGGTAATTGAATTAATGTCATCCTGAATAAATTGACCGTCAGTAACACTATTGATTTTACGAAAAATTTTAAGATCGTCAGCGAATAATAGTTAGAACTAATAATAATAATAATAATAATAATAATAATAATAATAATAATAATGATGATGATGATGATGATAATAACAAATTGATCTACAGTCTCCACGCACGGCAGAAGTAAAACCAAATATAATAATATCGGACAGCTAGCAGTTCTGAGCGCGAACGACACTGGTGCTGCTACCTAGGCGGCCGGTGTGGCGATACTCTCGAAACAAGCTGTAATCAACTGCAGTGTATATTGTTACTGGCCTAGTTAATAGTTTTATTAATTAGTGCTGTGTTAAAATGTCAGGGTGTATATTATGTGCTGTTTATAATTGCTACAAAATTACAGCATTGCAAATTGCTCCAAATCGTACTTTCGATTTCCGAGGGATCATAAAACGTGAGTCAACAACATTCTTTAGTAGGCCTAATTCCTTCGTCTTTGTGTTGATAGAAAAATAAAAATTAGTTTTTTTATTTAGACGTAATAAATGAATAGAAGTTAAAATGTATTGGAAATTTTAAGGTTTTATCAACAGTAAACTCACTAGAAGTTTTGATTTTATCGATAAATCTGCGAGTGGAACGCGAGCAGATTTATCTAGAGAAAATCAAAACTCGAGTGGATTTAATTGACTATTACACGATTAGAAGAAAGTATATAAAGATTAGAAGTAACGAAGTACTCCAATACAATAAAATATTGATAGACTTACGAAAATAAAAAACTGTCTTCAAATTTGTATCATCTCAACATAAATATTACGCTAATAGATGGCAGTAGTGTGTTATTATTAGCTCTTGTCTTGATATCAGTTGTGCCAACTATGGAATGTTCATTGAACTCTGTGGAAGGTTACTGGTCAAGAAGGCTTTGTTGATTCAGTTTCATTTTTATTAAAACAGTTGCTTTCCACTTCAGTTATCCCGATCCTAGTAATAAACGTCACTTGACAGATGATTTTCAATAAATCTTAGTATTAAACAATCTCTGATACGTGACTATCCATAATATCATATAGCAGAAGCTATAACAAACATAACCTAAATAATATAAACGAGTGTTAGAGGTTTTAATTAGGGATGGGGAAATAAACAAGAAACGTTTTAATTAACGATGATGAAATAAAAAATAAACATGATTCATTTTAAAAGAAACAATTATTGAAAGTATAATTTTCAAATTTGAATGTTTTAGTGGTTGGTGGTTCAGTTGATGTTATATTGGACGTGTGCGTAAAAGAAGTCAACTCGTTGATGTATATGGTGTATCCCTCAACTTATTCAGGATTTCCGAATGGTGCTCTTCATTTATTTGTAAATAGGGTTTCAGGGAAGATGCATAGCTATGACCAGTGATCTTTATTAATTCTTGTTCTTGAATGCCAATGCGAGTCATATTTGAAACTGCTGTGCATCGACTGGAGTTGTTTGTAATTTTCTGTTTTTTTGACGTCCAGACCAGCGCAGTTTGAAATACTAGCAAACAAAGAAACAAATGCTAGGGTAGAGATAAAAATAAAGAAATGCTAGGGACGCGATAAAATTGTGTGCGATAAGCAGCCATGATTGGTTGAAAGACGTCCTTTCGCACCGTTTTATTGGTCAAAAGTAGTGTGACGTATTAAAAGTGTAATAGTCAAATTAAATTTTATTGTTGTCCACATGCCTTTACTAATTATTACAAGCATCAGATTTTATAGCAAAAAAAAGTTTCTACTGTTTAACATTACAACAGTCCACACCTGTGGAGTAACGGTCAGCGCGTCTGGCTGCGAAACCAGGTGGCCCGGGTTCGAATCCCAATAGGGGCAAGTTACCTGGTTGAGGTTTTTTCCGGGGTTTTCCCTCAACCCAATATGAGCAAATGCTGGGTAACTTTCGGTGCTGGACCCCGGACTCATTTCAGCGGCATATCACCTTAATTTCATTCAGACGCTAAATAACCTAGATGTTGATACAGCGTCGTAAAATAACCCAATAAAATAAAATAAACATTACAACACTAAACCAAAGTGCCTGCCTCATTCCAACTCATTTCGAATGTCAAGAAATGAAAATTTGTATTTCAATGAAATGTTAAAACGTATTTCTCATCTTGCTCTGCAGCTCTATATTACATTTTTTGCGCTTCGATTAGTGAAAAAGCATACATGCAGTGCAGCGGGTATCGCTTCCTCGTACGCTGGTCTCTGATTTAATCAATTACGTGGGAATGCTCCCCATCGATTTGCAATGGCGCAGTCTTCGGAAGCGAACTCTGACATTTCATCTAATTGAATGTTTCCATTTGCAATTTAGGAGATATTCTCGACATCGTACGTCAAGCTTTTCTACTGAAATCAGCACACATCTATTGTGGCGGCGCGGACTGCATCGCAAACACATCTAGTAGTAGCTATATGTCCTATCAACTTAACAGCCCGTCAGCACTTCTCCAAGTTTCTACATTAAAACTGCATTAATGTAGGTACACGTATTTTGCTTTCTTTTTTCCTTGGCTTTTCCACGTACTGCATACTAGTGTGGTATAGTTTTCTTTCGACTTATAACTAGACATCGGATTTTTAGGCACTAAAAATTGCAGTTTTAGGCGCCTAAAATAAGCTCAAAATTTGTAAAATTAGGCTCTATTTTAATGAAAATAGGCATTTTAGGCACATCAAGGTACCATACTTATTTCTTTCACTAAAATTTTTAGTTATACACTAAAATACGCACAAAAAAGTATGTTTAAACATTAAAAAAGAATACTATATTATATTTATAAACAGAGCTGCACAAATTTAATATACTGAAACTAATGAAATAATGATTATTGATATCAAGATTACTTATTTTAAGTTATTGAAATTCAGTTCCATGCTCAGACTTTATTATAATTATCTGCACAGTACACCACCAGAATTTTTTCTAAATTCTCCACAGTTAACCTTTGCCTTTTGTCACTGAGAATCATTTTGAAAGCAGAAAAACTTCTTTCAACCGAAACTGATGTGAGAGGCGCAAATTTTAAATTAGGTACAATAGAAACATCAATACTTACTGGAACATTTACACTTTTCCCCCGATATCACTCTTGATACTTTTTCCAACAATGAAAATCCTACATTCTTATTTAATACGTTGTCCCACTTATTTTTAACTTTTTTCCCAGTTTCGCCCAAAGCAGAATGTATGTTCACTTGAGCTTCCTTTACTATTGCTATTTGGCTACAAAGAGATTGTTTTTCACGTTCTAATTGTTCAATGCTTGCAGGTATGAAAGAAAAGTTTGATGTTATGTAGGCAATATCGTTTTTCACTCGTGAGTCATTCAGACAATCTTTCACTGCTTTCACACACGCTGCACTATCAGTTTCAGGTAATTTATCAATAACTGTGATCACTTCTTTAAAATACATAGAATAATACACCACTGACTGAATCCAGGTTCCCCATCGTGTAACAACCGGCTGAGGTGGGAGTGGGATATCTGGAAAGTTCTCTCTGAATATTGAAATCCTGGATGGGGCTTTACAAAAACATTTTTTTGTGTTAGAAATAAACGAATTGACAAGAGGAAATTCATTCCGGATTGTTTCAGAAACCCTGTGAAGGCCATGTGCTAGACAGGTTACATGCGTGAGGTTAGGATAAAATGTTTTAAGAAGTGGAGCTGCAGCAACCATGTATGAGGCAGCATCAGTACAAAACAACAGAACAGTAGAATCGTCTATATTACCTGAGTATAAAGACTGTAGGCCTTTAATTACAAAATAAGCAATGGCTTGGCTATTCACTTTCGAAAGTTCCTTAACACATACGAGGTGTGGAATCGAAGGTCCATCAGGACTAAGTTTTCCTACTACCATATTTGCTATATACCTATTCATAGGATCTGAGGTTTCATCCACAGAGACCCATATGTAAGAATCACCTATATCCTCCCGAATGGAAGCTAAAGTTTCATTGTATATTCTGTCTAAGTAATTTTTTCTTAGGGTCGACTCAGATGGGATATTTTGTTTGCAGTATTTTTGTAAAAACTGTCTTAAAACCGGATTTTCAATTGCATTCCAGGGAATGTTAGCAGCAACAAACGCTCTGGTTAAATCAGCAAAGAAATTGCTGCTGAGATAGGATGAAGTAGGCTGTGTTAGTAAAGTTTGTTGCAGTTGATTTTTCTGCTGAGCTTTAGCCTTATGAGCCGCTCCTTGCACATGCTGCTTTAGGTGGCACTTCTTTTCTTGCGAAATCTAAAAATGTAAAGTAAACTGAATTAAAATAAAATCCTAATTGTTGTATTGCCGTATTTTTATCACAAAGTTAGTGGGTTCGAACAATCAAAATTTTAATGACCTGCAAATACTTTAACTATCGGAATTTAAAAGGTTAAAGTGTAGTGGTCTTAAAAAGAATTATACATCAGGATAGCTCAGTCAATGTATAAATATTATAGGCCTACTCATTAAAATTAATAGAATTTATATATTTCAACTATTGTTACATACCTGTTTGCTACAAATCTTGCTGAATATTATTTTTCCATCATAAGTGAATTCTGAATATTCTGTTAGCCATTGCCGGATCAATGTAGATTTTGCACTTATATTTTTCGGCATTATCGCGTTAAACTTCACAGGAAAACGTCCTACCGCTCAAAACTTCTCAACACAATTAAGGTGAGGGAAAGAGCAACTGTTAACGAGCATTCAAATGAACCGTTGTTATTGAGATTCAATTGGACAAAAATACAAAGTTCCACTTATTGTTGCATTTCCTGGTAGTGTTAACACTAGGAGGGCCATTCTTTTAAATATTTTGTAACGGTTTACCCTACTAATTCGCAGTTTTACGACTTTTCATAAATATTTCAAAAACACTCTTTCTCCAAAAATTGTGATTTTATGACACTCTGAAGGGCAGTACAGCTAATCGGTTTCAGACCGAAAACAGTCATTTTTATAGTATAGTATATCTCTGAATCGGTAGCAGCACATGTTGTGATTGTTGCCTGCTTCAAAACTAAGGTTGGTTCTTTGTCGGCATTTATGCCTCCAAACATGTTAAATTCGGTGAAATCTATTGCGAGTGTCGTGAGATTCAAAACATTTTGTTTCCTTTATCAATGGTTTCATGGCCGGTGTGAAGCAAACTTTCCACTTTTTAAATGCCTTAATTTTCGCAGTGAATGCATATATAAATTATAAAAAGTAAGAGTAAAATGCGAAACTTTACAGTGAGTTAGGCATTTTTAGGCGAATATTAACAAATTAGGCTCTAATAACCGTTTTAGGGCATTTTAGGGCACTATAAAACTCTTTGAATACCTTTCAATTTCCATGAAACACAAATATTAATAATTATTTTTACTTTTCTCCTAAAGAAACAAAATAGGCATTTGCCCTAGAATCCGATGTCTGCTTATAACATAACATAACATAACATAACATAACATAACATAACATAACATAACATAACATAACATAACATAACATAACATAACATAACAACATCATACAATATAATATAATGTAATATAATACACTACATATAACATAACATAACATAACATAACATAACATAACATAACATAACATAACATAACATAACATAACATAACATAACATAACATAACATAACATAACATAACAACATCATACAATATAATATAATGTAATAAAATACACTACATATAACATAACATAACATAACAACATCATACAATATAATATAATGTAATACAATACACTACATATAACATAACATAACATAACATAACATAACATAACATAACATAACAACATCATACAATATAATCTAATGTAATACAATACACGACATATAACATAACATAACATAATATAACATAACAACATCATACAATATAATATAATGTAATATAATACACTACATATAACATACCATAACATAACATAACAACATCATACAATATAATGTAATACAATACACTACATGTAATAACATAACATAACATAACATAACATAACATAACATAACATAACATAACAACATCATACAATATAATATAATGTAATACAATACACTACATATAACATGACATGACATAACATAACATAACATAACATAACATAACATAACATAACATAACATAACATAACATAACATAACATAACATAACATAACATTGCATAACATAGCATAGCATAGAACATCATAGCATTGCAAAGCATAACATAACATAAATCATAGAATATAATATAATGTAATACAATACACTACATATAACATAACATGACACAACATAACATAACATAATATGTAACATAACATAAAATAACATAACATAACATAACATAACATAACATAACATAACATAACATAACATAACATAACATAACATAACATGAATGGGAGTATAAGGGTACAGTACATCAGTTATTCATAGATTTCAAAAAGGCATATGACTCGGTTAAGAGGGAAGTATTATATGATATTCTTATTGAATTTGGTATTCCCAAGAAACTAGTTCGATTAATTAAAATGTGTCTCAGTGAAACATACAGCAGAGTCCGTATAGGTCAGTTTCTATCTGATGCTTTTCCAATTCACTGCGGGCTAAAGCAAGGAGATGCACTATCACCTTTACTTTTTAACTTCGCTCTAGAATATGCCATTAGGAAAGTCCAGGATAACAGAGAGGGCTTGGAATTGAACGGGTTACATCAGCTTTTTGTCTATGCAGATGACGTGAATATGTTAGGAGAAAATACACAAACGATTAGGGAAAACACGGAAATTTTACTTGAAGCAAGTAAAGCGATCGGTTTGGAAGTAAATCCCGAAAAGACAAAGTATATGATTATGTCTCGTAACCAGAATATTGTACGAAATGGAAATATAAAAATTGGAGATTTATCCTTCGAAGAGGTGGAAAAATTCAAATATCTTGGAGCAACAGTAACAAATATAAATGACACTCGGGAGGAAATTAAACGCAGAATAAATATGGGAAATGCGTGTTATTATTCTGTTGAGAAGCTCTTATCATCCAGTCTGCTGTCCAAAAATCTGAAAGTTAGAATTTATTAAAGAGTTATATTACCGGTTGTTCTGTATGGTTGTGAAACTTGGACTCTCACTCTGAGAGAGGAACATAGGTTAAGGGTGTTTGAGAATAAGGTTCTTAGGAAAATATTTGGGGCTAAGCGGGATGAAGTTACAGGAGAATGGAGAAAGTTACACAACACAGAACTGCACGCATTGTATTCTTTACCTGACATAATTAGGAACTTAAAATCCAGACGTTTGAGATGGGCAGGGCATGTAGCACGTATGGGCGAATCCAGAAATGCATATAGAGTGTTAGTTGGGAGACCGGAGGGAAAAAGGCCTTTAGGGTGGCCGAGACGTAGATGGGAGGATAATATTAAAATGGATTTGAGGGAAGTGGGGTATGATGATAGAGACTGGATTAATCTTGCACAGGATAGGGACGAATGGCGGGCTTATGTGAGGGCGGCAATGAACCTTCGGGTTCCTTAAAAGCCATTTGTAAGTAAGTAACATAACATGACATGACATCATACAATATAATATAGTGTAATATAATATAATACAATATAATAACATAACATAACATAACATAACATAACATAACATAACATAACATAACATAACATAACATAACATAACATAACATAACATAGCATACAATATCATAGCATTGCATAGCATAACAGAACAAATCCACACCTGTGGAGTAACTGTCAGCGCGTCTGGCTGCGAAACCAGGTGGCCCGGGTTCGAATCCCAATAGGGGCAAGTTACCTGGTTGAGGTTTTTTCCGGGGGTTTCCCTCAATCCAATTCGAGCAAATGCTGGGTAACTTTCGGTGCTGGACCCCGGACTCATTTCACCGGCATTATCACCTTCATATCATTCAGACGCTAACTAACCTAGATGTTGACACAGCGTCGTAAAATAACCCAATAACATAGCATAGCATTGCATTGCATTGCATAGCATAACATAACATAACATAACATAACATAACATAACATAACATAACATAACATAACATAACATAACATAACATAACATAACATAACATAACATAACATAACATCATACAATATAATATAATGTAATACAATACACTACATATAACATAACATGACATAACATAACATAACATAATTCTTATTGAAGAGCTGGGTGATATGTACATCTAAGACAGTACATTTCACTTGACGATATGTTATGTTAGAGGAAGAACAATAAATTATTGTATTCTATACTCTGATTAATGTAATATTGTAGCTAATCGACGATGTATGCAATGGAGGGGGGGAGGAAATGGCCACCCTACACCATTATCACCTGGCCTAGTTGCCTCATAAGTGATGCCTTGTTGGTAACACTTGTGATTTGCAGACCTGTCTTCACACATTTGACTAAACAACAACAACAACAACAACAATACAATAAAGGGTCCACCTCTGTGGAGTTATAGTTAGCATACCTGACCGTGAATATGACCTGACCCGGATTCAAATCTTGGTTGGGACAAGTTACCAGTTGAGGTTTTTCCAGGGTTTCCCCTCAACTCATTAAGAGCAAACGATGGGTAACTTCCTGTGCTGGATTCTGGACTCATTTCTCAGGCAATATCACCTTCATCTCATTGAGACTCTAGATATCCATTGTAGTTGATAAAGCGTTGTAAAATATCCAATTAAGAAAAGAAAGGGACTATTGCAGTGTGTATATATTATATATATCCTTTTTTATAATATTAAATGGAAAATTGAACTAGAAAAGAAACAAATATCCAAGTAAATTGGAGAGTGTGATCTCAAAAACAGTCCATTTTTATGAAAAGACGGGACTAGTTTTTTCTTATACATCGGTCTACGGACTGAGCGTGTTTTCAAGTGACATGCATATTAACACAAACTTTTAGACAAGGATTGTTTCGTAATTTTGTTGCCTTTATTCTCTTTGTGAAAGTTCCTGCTTAAATTTTATTTTTTTATATATTTCTCGGATTTATTCTAGTGGTGTTACACAGATGTTATTAGGAATCTGGTTTTATTCATAATTATTGTAGTAACGCGATAATTTTACTTAGTTCACATAAATTTTTGGTGATACTCTACTTTAAAAAATACTAGCTAAAAGCACCCGGCGTTGCACGGGTTTTCCTTTCTGCTTCTGTTTTTAATTAAACTGCTTATTATATTTTCGGAAATCTCGGAAACCTAACTACAGACAACCAAACGAATTGCCTTTACTAAGCTAAGATTAATCCTTACTTAACGTCACGTACATGAATTGATGAACTCCTTAGCGAAATGCCTGCCAGCGTTAACTCAACTTAAAACAGTTGTAAATCAGGCACCGAAAAGAAAACATGTCATCATGTGCCTGACGTTCAAGGGTTTTTCTTAATTTATATATTTATTTGTTTTTATTTATTTATTCTGGTGTAGTTAAGGCCAGAAGTACAAATAAAATAATAGAAAAATCAAACTATGAACAAAGTAAAACCCAAAGAAAATATGATTCCTTCTCCTCTTTTTGATCAGTTTCAGCATCGAGTCAATATGTACATATATAATTTAATTTATATTGGAAGATTTTTTACCCCTTGACCGCTGTACACCCACTTATATCATACCCAGTTTTTTTAAATATAATTTGGAAAACCATATCTCACAAATTCAAAAAATGTTATATTAATTCTAATTTTATACACAGAATACAGATACAATATAAACTTGCAATAAGTCATTTTTTTAACATAAAGACTAATATTCTGATAGACGTATAGGCTTAACAGTATTTTAGAAATTAAGAGATTGTTATTTCCACAACTCATTACATACTACATTTGCAACGTGATTATAAAGATAGAATTTCGCAGTAACATATTTTCGGACGTGAACAACAATATTTTGAGAGACGTATATTTTAGAATTAATACAATGCTATTTTCAGTCGGCTTACGTACATTCACGTACTACATTAGCAACATGATAGAAATATCATTGAATTGCTTTTTGATATGTATAAAATCTTTTTTTTTCCACTCCTTTGTATAAGATATAGTCGAGGATGTGAAAAACACGCAGTTTTTAAGTCAATGTCTGCAACTTTGAAATACTGTCCTTGAGCTTCATTTTAATATGGTCAGTACAATCCCATCCGTGGCGAGAACGTGACTTGCGAGACATTGTGGCTCGCAGTGATAGCTGTGCATTTCGCTTGCTTCTAACCTCCGCCAACCCCCAACCTCTCACTCACTGGAGTCAAACTCCGTTCCATTTGTATTTGTCTCTGACCTGCGAGTGGCATATGTCTCTCTCGAAACCATGTACGAAAGTTCCAAGTAGGATGGGAGGACGCATTTGTTTGCTGTCAATATGATGAGAATATTAAATGTATGATTTGTTCACAAGTATTACGAGAAAAACGGTTGTATAACATAAAACGGCATTATACTACATGTTACTGATGAAACATTAAAGGGTTAAGTGTTATTGTTATCATCATCATCATCATCAATCATCATCATCATCATCATCATCATCTCTGTACGTCGACCCTTTTTCAGCAGATGTACGAATAATGCGGTTAGATCTTCAATTTGAACTCACTGATTTACTATGTGATGTTAAATGAAAGCTAGATGTAAGGACTTGACAAATGTTGAACTTTCAAATCTTTGCCAAAAAATAAATATCCGAAGCTTCGTTCATTCGTTTGCTCTGTTGAAGCCATGTTCGCTACAACTTACGTTTGTGAAAAATTATTTTCAACAATGAAAATAGTAAAAACCAAATTTAGATTACGACTGACAGAGAAATACCTTCGTGATCAACTACGACTGGCAGTAAGTGACATAATTCCTGATTTTGAAACTTTGTCGCAGAGACATTCTGGAGACAGTTAATTTCAGGTTGTGATATTGTTCATTTATTGTTCATTTCTTTCTTCGTTACACGTACTAAACATTAGTTTGTAGCCTTGTACTGCATAAAAATATATTTAAGTGCTTGACTAAGGCAAATGAAAATCCGTTAATAAGTCAGACAGTTGCTTCACTTCCCCTTCGGGTGTCCGCCTCCCTCCATAGGTGCTATGCACGTTGCAGTTTACACAGTGGCTCGGCGCACGATTACATTTTCGCCACCGTATCCTATACAATTTAGAATCTTCTTCTAGGTTCTTCTGTGTCTGTCGTTGGAATATTCTTCCGTTTTTCTTTTCTGTTTGTCAGGAACGTATCTGCGACCGAGACCAATCTGTAATCGATGCCAGAGCCGTGCTCTCGTCTGGGTAAACAACACTTTATGGGCCTTGCCGAATACTCTACGATCAATTTAATCTTTGCTACAAGCTTCTGGAAGGAAATCAAACTGCACGGGCCAACTTTTAAACTATTACGGATATGAAACCGTCGAAAGGACACTGGAAAATAACGTCTGAAATTTTAAGAAGCTGATCCGATTGCGGCAAATATATTAATAAGATCTGGGGCCTATTGTCTAAAAGATATTAGTGACAAGTGATAATTTTCCAATACAGTGGAGTCTCAATTTATTTATTTATTTATTTATTTATTTATTTATTATTGCTAATAATTTTGAAATGAATACAAATTAATAAATACAATGAAAGATAAACTAGCCCACTCCTGAATGAGTAAGACTCGTGCTCAGGAGGGGATTCTAATACAGACAAAAATAAAATTAAAATTGAGAGTGAATACAGATTAAATAGTGTTTAATATGTTTAAACCCAAACTATAGATCCAATACAATTTTTTTAAATTGTTTAATTAATTTGGAGAGGATTCGTGGTTGAAATAATATTGGAATAAAATTTGTTTAATAATTTAGGACCTTGACTCATGCTATGATAAAAAGCTGCATTGGTTTTACTTTTTGGTTCAGACAAACGCAGAGAATTCATATTTTTAGTTCTATATTTATGTATATACCTTTCAAAGTTATTAAGATTCCTATGAAAATATTTTAATGAAATAAAATAATACATTTGTTTAATGTTGAAAACTTTGAAATGTTTAAACAACAATTCAGTTGGGTAATCTTTCTGCTTTTTAAAACAAATTTTTAATACTTTTTTCTTTAGTAAAATTAACGGATATAGGTTGGATTTATAAATTCCATCCCAACCTATAATACCCTACATATAGATTGAAATAATGCTAAATAAATTACACGTAAACAATTAATTGACAAAATATTTCTTAGAATAACAAAGTGACATAATGTTTTACGTAATTTATTACAAATAAAATCAATATGATTATTCCATTTTAAATGATTGTCAATAATTATACCTAAGTATTTAACCGCATTAACTTCATTAATAACTGAACATTTGCAATTTATATCGGAACAGTCAGAATTATGCATTTTAATTTGTAGTATAGATGAAATTGGTTTATTACCTTTATTATTTAAAGAAAATGGGATAGCTATTGTTTTATCTTTATTAATTACAAGTGAATTTAAATCGAACCATTTTTTTATTAATTTTAAGCCGCAATTTGCATTATAATAAGCTCAGTCCAAGTTTTTCCACTAAAAAGTAAAACAGTAACATCAGCATACGAATATAAATCACCTTCATATTCTTTAAGGTCTATCATTAAAAGGTCGTGTAGACAGTTCGATTCTAGGATGGAGCATATCGACTCAGAGTTCAGCCACCTCACAGGTTCCACGAGAACAATGTTCACTATTTCAGATTCTCATTGTATATAGTAATTTTACCTACAGAGAATCGAAGCAATTTCGTAAATTAATCACAGGAACGTAAGAAATAGGTATATTTTAAAAGAAATGAATTTATTGCAGTTGAATTTAAATATCTGATAAATAAATGGACGATTAATAAAACAAGGACATTTTTTAAACTTTTCTGACATTTTTTCATGGAAGAACTCCGCAATCTAGAGAATTAAAAAATACTCATAAATAAAATAAAGTTAATTATTTCTTGTGCCACTGCATAAAATATACTTCCTCAGAACAACCGGTAATATAACTGTTTTATAAATTCTAACTTTCAGATTTTTTTAGAGCAGACTAGATGACAAAAGCTTCTCAGCCGAATAATAACAGGCATTTCCCATATGTATTCTGCGTTTAATTTCGAAAAAATCGAAAATCGAAAAATCGAAAGAGAATTGGGAGGAAAAATTTTAAAAGTTACGCAAAACGCGTCCTTGCAAGGGTTTTGGGACTGTACAAAACTAAATATGTGAGCTCCAAGCCTGTTGGCCACTAGTCTCACTCCGGGTTACGCTGCTCCACTGAAGGAACTCTAGAAAATTTTGAAGGGGAAGCCGAAATTGGACGTAACCTCTTAGGTACCACATACGCGAGGGGGACTGAGATTTGATCAAGTGATCACGGAACGGGAAGAGGAAGAGCTGACTGGTGTTTGCCTTTAGGATGGCAAGACGCTGTCATCTGTTGTTCGATGACAAAGCATGTGAAGGCCGTCGGAAGAAGCGCCGTGAAATCTAAATCCGCAATTTGAGAGGTCCCTGTCCTTTGAATTGCGACTAATTGAGTGACCTCCTATATTTAATAGACAATTTATATATGTTCTGAACTAGGGCATACGTCGTTTATAATAAAGGGGAATATATATGGGGAAGGGCATATAGGTCCGTGGCCCATTTCTTATAGGGCTCATCCCGACATTTGTCTTACGCCTGAGGAAAACCTCGGAATACCTTAGGCAGGATGAGTTGTCTCATACAAGAGACTAGTCAATTTGGCTATTATGTAGGAGGTGATTGTTGTCATGAGCCTTGTTGATTTGTCTCAATTCCGAGACCAGCCATTTGGCTATATGATGGCTCAATTGCGAAGAGGGGGAGAGATGTAATTGTTAATTAATTTAGAGTTAATTAATTAACAATTACATCTCTCCCCCTCTTAATTTCCTCCCGAGTGTCATTTATATTTGTTATTGTTGCTCCAAGATGTTTGAACTTTTCCACCTTTTCGAAGAATAAATTTACAATTTTTATATTCCCATTTCGTACAAATATTCTGGTGACGAGACATAATCATATATTTTGTCTTTTCGGGATTCTTTTTCAAACCTATCGCAGTAAAATTCCCGTGTTTTTTCTAATAGTTTGTAGATTTTCTCCTAACATATTCACGTCATCTGCATAGACAAGCAGCTGATGTAACCCGTACAATTCCAAGCCTTCTCTGTTATCGTGGACTTTCCTAATGGCATACTCTAGAGCAAAGTTAAAAAGTAAAGGTGAAAGTGCATCTCCTTGCTTTAGTCCGCAGTGAATTGGAAACGGATCTGACAGAAACTGACCTATACGAACTCTGCTGTACGTTTCACTAAGACAAATTTTAATTAATCGAACTAGTTTCTTGGGAATACCGAATTCAATAAGAATATCATATAAAACTCCTCTCTTAACCGAGTCATATGCCTTTTTGAAATCCGTTATGAAATCTACTGTTATTGACACATTAAGATATTATTCCTGTTTTCTCGTAGGCGTCACGTATGAATTTTATTTAAGCCTTCGCAGTTTGTAGAGTCGGAACTGTTTGTTCATGGAGGTATAATATTGAATTGTTGACTTGTTTCAAAGCACACCGCACGCACGTGTACTCAGGGATTGAATGATACAATATCCTGACCGCATTTCTGGAACTTTCCACAATTTCTGCAGTCACAGAATAAAGGCAGTTTAGATTAAGCGTGTACAGTACAACTGGGTCACGACGGCTTTGAAACTAGACTAGGATAAAATGTAATACAATTCTGGAGTTAATGAGGGTTTCCACAGTAACCGTCTGGCGCGGTATAGATTAGCAGACGTAGTTTACTGTTGTCAACTGTTTTCATCTAGTAATATTTCATAATGCATAAAGTTGGGATATTCATTGTGTTTGTTTCGCCATGCTTTTGATCTCAGATGAGAGTTTCATGTTATCTGGTCTAATTTTTTTTGTAATTGTTTATAATTTTGTAGACTAGGTACATATAACTCTGAATAAATATTGAGTTTGAATTAATATTAAACAAACAATGAATGTTACGCTCTAAATCACTTTATTTTGCTCAGGATATATATCTAACTGAATCTGAATTCATTTCTTCAAGAAGCTTTTTTATATTTCAGAAAACATGATTTAACAATAACTCATTTCATCACTACGGGAAGAATTTGTTTATGTCGTTGATATATTTCATCCTGTGCGTTCACATTTTTCTACATCTTCTGAAATACAATTGAAGTTTCCTCAAATTAAAGTTACTGATCCGAAATAAGCAGAGTCCGTATAGGTCAGTTTCTGTCAGATGCTTTTCCAATTCACTGTGGGCTAAAGCAAAGAGATGCACTATCACCTTTACTTTTTAACTTTGCTCTAGAGTATGCCATTAGGAAAGTTCAGGATAACAGAGAGGGTATGGAATTGAACGGGTTGCATCAGCTGCTTATCTATGCGGATGACGTGAATATGTTAGGAGAAAATCCATAAACGATCAGGGAAAACACTGAAATTTTATTTGAAGCAAGTAAAGAGATAGGTTTAGAAGTAAATCCCGAAAAAACAAAGTATATGATTATGTCTCGTGACCAGAATATTGTACAAAATAGAAATATAAAAATTGAAAATTTATCCTTCGAAGAGGTGGAAAAATTTAAATATCTTGGAGCAACTGTAATAAATATAAATGACTCTCTAAGAGAGGAAATTAAACGCAGAATAAATATGGGAAATGCGTGTTATTATTCGGTTGAGAAGCTTTTATCATCTAGTCTGCTGTCAAAAAATCTGAAAGTTAGAATTTATAAAACAGTTACATTACAGGTTGTTCTGTATGGTTGTAAAACTTGAACTTTCACTTTGAGAGAGAAATACAGGTTAAGGTTGTTTGAGAATAAGGTTCTAAGGAACATATTTGGGGCTAAGAGGGATGAAGTTACAGGACAATGGAGAAAGTTACACAACGCTGAAGTTTACGCATTGTATTCTTCACCTGACATAATTAGGAACATTAAATCCAGACGTTTGAGATGGGCGAATCCAAAAATGAGTATAGATTCTTAGTTAGGAGGACGGAGGGAAAAGACGTTAGGGGACACCGAGATGTAGATGGGAGGATATATTAAAATGAACTTAAGGGAAATGGGATATTATAGAAACTGGATTAACCTTACAAGGATAGGGACCGATGGCGGGCTTATGTGAGGACGGCAATGAACCTCTGGGTTCCTTACAAGTAAGTAAATAATCTGATATACAATTGATTATTTTTAAATAAAATTTACTAATCTGAACTGCAATTGATGATTTCTGAAATTAATTATCTTTTTCTTCAATTTCAAACCCTTATAATACCGGGGAATTAGAAAAGTAATGGCAACATAGTTACTGTGTCATACTAAATTTATTTAGGTTACTTTAACATTACATACTTCAGATATAGGCAACAATACCTTGACAAATCCTTGGGAGATGGCGGACTCCATCTGCAGCAGCATTTCTGGATATCTCTCTCACTGATCAATCTAAAGCTTTTCTGATGTCAAGTCTTGATTGAAAGCGAATGCCTTGCTTCCATCCAACTTGCAACAGTTCAGCATGGTAGAACGTCTCTTCCATAGGCTTGTTGTAATGCCCTAAAGCATGTTTTTTCCTTGCAACTTGTATTTTTATGAAACTTCTTTGTTCATACCTACTGAACATTTTTAGAGCGGTATTACTTAACGCAAATCAGAAACATCCTTTGTATTCACAAAATATGATTATTTAAAGACTTTTAATATTTCACATTTATGCAACAATCACCCCTTTATTACGTATTAAAAGATTCCGATGTTCACCTCTAGGAGCGCCGATTTACAGTAGGCCTATTGTTGTCATTACTTCTGTGGCCGGGAGAAAAAGGTCTTAAGTAAAAATTTTATACCTTCAGGAGCAGTGGAAAGATTGAAATTGGTGTCAATTACAGAGTTTTTTTAATTAAGATGTTTTTCCTGGATATTATTTGTTTATATTTCTTCTAAAATAAGTAATGTTGCTCATTTAACAATTTTCTTGATTATTTCCAAAAATAGCCGCACTTAAACCCTTTTGAGATTAGAACCCAAACTGAGTAGAAGGGACTATTTAAACATAAGACCTTTTTCATGTCAAAATAAATGAGAAATGTAAATTATTAGGAATGCAAAATGGGTCTTAAACAATTATAAGACTGTTTACCTGGTGCTTAAAGTTTTAAAAGGAAAGGGGATCAGTATGTGATAAAATGGTTAAAATACAAGTTAGACCCTTTTAATAGGGAAGCATGGAAAGTAAATATGTGATGTTTGTAAGGAATAAAGTATTAAATATTCTTAAGTCTTTTATTCTTTGTGTGCTCGTTTCAAAAATTACTTAGGACATTTGGTAACGCTCTATAAATCCAGTCAGGAGTCTTATTTGACTTTAACCGTTTTATCAGATTGTAGAGAATTGTTTCCGCTTTCAGAATATATAGAAATCTCATTTTCACAAAAGATTGACTTAAGATCTTTTTCCTCCCGGCCACAGACTTATTGAATAGCCTAGTATTATGAACGATATTCTCTTTTTTCGATATTATCAATGATCACCTAAACTATCGATAAAATTGTAAACAATATGACTATCGATAGTTGAAGTCATAGCAATCGATATCACTAATGGTTCCCTCTTTTATTCCACAGTCACCACTGCACCACCGGCTGCATATCCTCCAGGTTACGCAATGACGATTTTGAAGTCATGTACCGTCAAAATACTCATCGGGGACACCATGTTTCTATTTTAAAAATGATCCCTTAGATCCAATCTGTGATCTCTAAAAATTTCTATACTTATTTTAGAAACACCCTGTATACTTATCTGAACCACAACTGCAATGCCAGTAAGTAAATGGCTCGTGGAATGCACATTTTATCTCTGTAAAGCTGTGTTGGAGACAGTTGCTAGGACTTTTAAATATTTACGAAAACAAGAGACGAGAGCGGCGACATTCAGAGCGGGGTGAGCGAAGCCACGAAAACAAATAGAATACCTGGGCTGCATTAAGGAGGGAAATTCCTCTCTGTTCCACGGCAAACACGTCCGCAAATAAATTACGGCGATAATTACAAAGCTTGGATAGCATGGAAAAATAATGTGTGTCGCCATGTTGATACATTCTTTCTAATTACACTTTCTACGCGTTAACAAAATTTTAGTATTTTTTTATTTTTTATTTTTATTTTTTTTGTTATGTGGCGAATTATATTGTCGTTTGTTTTATATTTTCTTGAACTGTGATTCGAAAGGTACATGGCTACCGGTATATAAACTAATTTTGTGCGAGGTCGTGCGTATTTGTTTGGTTACCGCACAAAACCAATCCGCGGAAAGTCTAAAATTCCACATTCAGTTTTCCCAATCTAACACACATAACAATTTCCCTCTTCTTACCGCTTAAGTGACATATTGATTTTACTGCTTTAGGCTTTTAACATATTATTTTTAGAGACGTTCAATATAGCAATAATTATAAATTGGAAATTTACCACTGCAATTTCGCCTAAATTGCACTGTTAATTATTGTTTTTAAATATTTGCAAAAATTAAGTAAACTCTACAACTCCACTAAAGTTACTGCATTCGTGATGCAAGTAACATTAAGTAAGCCGTGAAAAAATCAACAAGATTCCATAGACTGGGGGAAAAAAAGACAGACGTATATCACGGCCTGCTGGAGTATAGTAAACACAGAAAACATTTTAAAGCAACAATGTTGAAGATAGATATTTTTGTTTTGCAAATTTGCCGTCATTGAACAGAAACCAAGATGGAGATTTCATTGCAACTAATTAGAAATTCCTCTTTCAGGTATGTAATAAACGATCTTTGCGCAAAATAATGTACGATACACGAGCGGTATGTTTTCTTTCAATTCTCGGAAATTGAAAAAAGCTCAACTACGTTTCGCTTTTTCAAACTTTTCCTTGAACATGAAAACTTCAACATACCGCTCTTGTAACGCATATTACTATAATATGTATACAAATATTGGGCAGTATGCTGTAATATATATTGAGTAAAACAAGTAGATTGCCTTGGAAAGGTACACAAATGAGGGCAAAATTTAAAAAAGTTGGCAAAGACCATTAGTGCGGAAAAGTCCATGAACTGGGTTAGGACACTCTGTGCACTAGTTACGCGTATACGGGGTATGAAGTGTGGAGGGCCTCAGAGGATCGAAGTGAAAATCGTACGTATTAATCAAGGGAATTGCTCTCTTTGAGGGTCTGGCTGATACGTACAGTCTTAAACTAAAATATTACCGCCTGCTGTTATTATGCTAAGTCCCCTTCGGAAGACTTCGGTTGATTTCGTAGAGCTTAGGTTCACACGTGAAGGAATTTCTTATGGACGATTCCGGTCTGTTTTTCCTTTGGTTTATTTTTCTGTCTATTAATAAGTGTTATAACGAAGATATATTCAAGTAGTAAATTAGGTGCAAAATAAACATCCTTTCCCTAGTCGTGAGAACCAGGTGCTGCCCGAAGTAGACTCACACAAGATTGACGCTACAGGAGAGGTGTCATTTTTTGTGTCTAAAGCTGTCTCTCGAAGAGGTGGAAAAATTCAAATATCCTGAAGCAACAGTAACAAATAATATAAATGACACTCCAGAGGAAATTAAACACAGAATAAATATGGGAAATGCCTGTTATTATTCGGTTGAGAAGCTTTTATCATCCAGTCTGCTGTCAAAAAATCTGAAAGTTAGAATTTATAGAACAGTTATATTACCGGTTGTTCTGTATGGTTGTGAAACTTGGACTCTCACTCTGAGAGAGGAACATAGGTTAAGGGTGTTTGAGAATAAGGTGCTTAGGAAAATATTTGGGGCTAAGAGGGATGAAGTTACAGGAGAATGGAGAAAGTTACACAACACAGAACTGCATTCATTGTATTCTTCAACTGACACAATTAGAAACATTAAATCCAGATGTTTGAGATGGGCAGGGCATGTAGCACGTATGGGCGAATCCAGAATTGCATATAGAGTGTTAGTTGGGAGGCCGAAGAAAAAAAGACCTTTGGGGAGGCCAAGACGTAGATGGGAGGATAATATTAAAATGGATTTGAGGGAGGTGAGATATGATGGTAGGGACTGGATTAATCTTGCACAGGATAGGGACCGATGGCGGGCTTATGTGAGGGCGGCAATGAGCCTCCAGGTTCCTTAAAAGCCATTTGTAAGTAAGTAAGGCTGTACATCTATTATCAGGCAGTACATCTCACTTGACTATATGTGTCAGAGGAAGAACAAGTGTTTGTATACATCTGAAGTCTGATTAGTGCAATATATAGCTAGTCAGCGATGTATGCAATGGAGGGGGAAAGGAACTGGCCACCGTACCAATTCTCTTTTGGCTTACTTGCCTCATGAGTGATGTATTATTGGTGTCACTTATGGAGTTCAATATTGTCTTTGGACAGTTGACTAAACACACAAAAATCAAGGGAAGATCATAATCACAAAATTGAAAGTAAGAAACACATATCCATAATGGAAAGTTTTCGTTTTTAAATAGGACCATAATAGACTGAATCCAGCTACCTGGAGCGGCTTTTGAGAGCTCTCTTCTAACAATTAAAATATTGAACAAATAACTTAGATGTTAGGGGGGAAGGAACAGGCCACCCTTCCCCGTTACCTCCTGGTTGAATTGCCTGATGAGTGGTGTCTTATGGTGCCACTCGTGAGGTTGAGGCCTGTTTTCGAACAGTTGACTTAGGAACAACAATACGATATTAAAATGGAGCACAATATACTGAAATTTAAGTTATCGACATCTAAAGAAAATAAATATCAGTATACAAAGATTCACTAAAATGGATACAGTATATCTCTGCCATTTTTAATGATAAATTCAAAATTTCTGTGGCAATATACTCCCAAAAGCACGTACTTTGAGTCGGCCTGGTTGACTCAGTTGGTATAGCGCTGGCCTTCTATGCCCGAGGTTGCGGGTTCGATCCCGAGTTAGGTCGATTGCATTTAAGTGTGCTTGCGAGCGTCGTTAAATAAAACATAACATAACGAACTTTGAAATGTGTAGAACACAATTTTGATATTAGCTTTTAAGATTTTAAGGTAAAAATTAAATTTTAAGAATAAATTTTAGAAGTATTTTATAGGCATGTGGAGGCATATTTATCAAGTGCAAGAAGATAATAAATTTCTATTACAGAGAAAAGTTCCCTGATAGTCTGAAGAAGGTATGTACCAAATATCATGTATGTAGCAGTAATAATCCCGAAGATATTTTAATTTCATAAAATAAGGGGGGGGGAATTAAAGTTACAGGAATTTGTAATCAAAGTTTAGTGTCATTTAAAAGCACTGTGCACTAAAAATGACGTCACAGCATCCGATGAGTCCATATTAAATTTTATGTAATGTGTTTTTTTTTTTTTTTTTGCATATGGAAGAGTAGCCCCATTTTAAAGAGGAAAAAAATCGAAAATTTTCTTGTTTTTCATCATATTTAATCACTGTTATTACTATCCTAAAATTCGACTATAGTGAACCAAATATTTGAGTTTCTAGTAGTTTACTATGAGCGGAGTTGACTGTACTTCGTATAATTTGAAAATAAAATGAAGAGTACGATAAAGATAGACATTGTGGGTCTCGAACCATGAACTCTCTGTTACCACTACATGTTAGCTAAATGGACGATGGACCGCAAATAACTCGACGAGCTTTGAATTTTGTATAATTTGGCTCTGCTATACTTTTGAACCGGTTTTATTAAGCTTGATAAAAATTGACGAACGTCAAGTGGACAACAGTTGTTAGGGACTGCATTTCCATTTCATGAACGTTAGTAAACTCTGATATTCGTCAGATCGATGGTCAGATTTGAAGATGGTATTTCAGTGTATCAACTCAGTTGAGTTTCAAACTTTTATCAAAGTTTTTTAATATTGCACAGTTGGCCATTCTGTGTGTATTGAATGAAAGTAAGTGCTATTAACGTTAAAAATGGAAATTCCTTTTAGTAAATTGCGAAAAAAAAAATAATGAAACGACAAACATAGGATATTTAGAAACTTTAAGACTAGAATATTTTCAGCAGAAAGAAATTTATACATATTTCCTGGAAAATGATGAATTTAAATAAGGAAACTGCATGTCTGGTCAATATCTAACAGAGTTTATCACAGATATACGATCCTAGGTATATGAATCTATGAAACATTAGTTGACATTAATTTTTATTGAATTTCTGTTTTAGATTTTCAGCAGATTCAATTCACATTTGCAGCATGACGGCCTCCATATATGGAGGGTAGCTGCAAATATATTGAATAAGCAGTCGTGGACAGCCGATAAGGGGTGGTCCTCCAGCTTGGGGGTTGGACGAAGGGCTAACAACCCATCACCGTAAAAAATAGCTTGTAACGGAATCCTACAATAAACCTCGGAATGGGACTGATTCTTTGGTACGCTGAAAGTTAGAATTTATAAAACAGTTACATTACCGGCTGTTCTGTATAGCTGTGAAACTTGCACTCTTACTTTGAGAGGGAAAAAGAGATTAAGGGTGTTTGAGAATAAGGTTCTTAGGAAAATATTTGGTGCTATGTGGGATGAAGTTACAGGAGAATGGAGAGAGTTACACAACACAGAACTGCACGCATTGTATTCTTCACCTGACATAATTAGGAACATTAAATCCAGACGTTTGAGATGGGCAGGGCATGTAGCACGTATGGGCGAATCCAGAAATGCATATAGAGTGTTAGTTGAGAGGTCAGAGGGAAAAAGACCTTTAGGGAGGCCGAGATGTAGATGGGAAGATAATATTAAAATGGATTTGAGGAAGGTGGGATATGATGATAGAGAATGGATTAATCTTACTCAGGATAGGGACCAATGCGGGCTTATGTGAGGGGGGCAATGAACCTCCGGGTTCCTTAAAAGCCAGTAAGTAAGTAGTAAGTAAGTATTGTGGAGGACTGAAATACCATCGCTTTTTTTTTTTTTTTTCTTTTCGTCTTTGCTCCAAGCTGAATCGTGTAGCAATTTTTGCAAAAGAGAAGAAAACAAATTCATTGTAACCATGGAAATATCATGACCATAATTGTGTACAATAAAATTACATAAACATAAATTGAACCACTTACTTAAAAATGACTTTTAAGGAACCCGGAGGTTCATTGCCGCCCTGACATAAGACCGGCATTGGTCCCTATCCTGAAGCAAGATTGAGCCAGTCTCCACCATCATATCCCACCTCCCTTATATCCACTTTAAAATTATTCTCCCATCTACGTCTCGGCCTCCACAAAGGTGTTTTTCCCTCCGGTCTCCCAACTAACAATCTATATGCATTTCAGGATTCACCCATACGTGCTACATGCCCTGTCCATCTCAAAAGTCTGGATTTAATGTTCCTAATTATGTCAGGTGAAGAATACAATGCGTGAAGATCCGCTTTTTGTAGACCTTTCTCCGTTCTCCTGTAAGTTCATCCCTCTTAGCCCCAAATGTTTTCCTAAGCACCTTATTCTCAAACACCCTTAATCTCTGTTCCTCTCTCAAAGTGAGAGTCCAAGTTTCACAACCATACAGAACAACCGGTAATACAATTGTTTTATAAATTCTAACTTTCAGATTTTTTGACAGCAGACTGGATGACATGTATATAGAGTTTTAGTTGGGTGGCGGGAGGGAAATAGACCTTTGGGGAGGCAGAGACATAGATGGGAGGATAATATTAAAATGGATTTGAGGGAGGTGGGATATGATGATAGGGAGTGGATTAATCTTGCTAAGGATAGGGACCGATGTTGGGCTTATGTGAGGGCGGCAATGAACCTTCGAGTTCCTTAAAAGCCATTTGTAAGTAGGTAAGTAAGAAAGACAGGATGACAAAAGCGTCTCAACTGAATAATAGTAGGCATTTCCCATATTTATTCTGTGTTTGATTTCCTCCCGAATGTCATCAAGATATTTGAATTTTTCCACCTTTAAACTGAATCGCTACCCATATAAATGTTAATATTTTTTTAGAATCACGGTGTAGGTTACGCGCACCACAGTTTGGCGCTGACCTGGTTTAACGACTGGTCACCATTGAATGTCCTCGATGGTGTAAAAGAGTCGCTGAATAAATAATCGACTGTTTGAATGATCGGAATTAATGTACTTGAACTAGGCACTATGTTTGTTTCCCACCTCTTTTTTTTTTTACGTATTTGAAACTGTTGGACCCATTATTAACTCAGACAGCGTTTAAACAAAACAGAGATTTAGACCTTGGCAAATGGAATTCGACAGTGTGTAGCCCTGCAGCGTTGTGAAACCACATTTCAAACTGGGCAAAGTCTGTGTTGCAACTGTATCCATTTTGTGGTCGGCCCTCGTAACGGCCGCTAGGCTGCCTTGTCTCACCGTTGTAGTCAGCGCGGATAATGTGCACAGCGCCAATTGCCGGCGGAATGCGTTGTCATTGCTGTGGTCGCCCACAATCAAATACGTATTTATTGCGAATGCCGCTGTATGATGGATGGTTGCACGTCTATAGGTCTCTTCGCATGCTACTTCCTCCGTATTGTGTTACGGAAAATTGATAATGGATATGGAAATGCTGCGATGGTTTCACAAAAAAATACAGGACGTTATTGAAAATTATAGACATGACGCATACAATGCAAAAAAAATGGAAAACTAAAGACGAAGCACCCTGCAACAGGGATAATACAGGGACATCATTCTATTTTTACTTCAATTTTTATTGTACCTGTGTTTTTTAATGTACTTCACTCCCACCCCTTCTACTAATGAAGTTCAACCGTCCTCCACACAGATCCAAGACCGCATATACCAGTGGCCGGTAGATGCTGCAGTTGTGACGTAAGAGCCAGTCAGATCGCAAGAGCTTGGGAGAGCGAGCAGTTGAGTCTGTCTACAGTATGTCACCCAATTACAGACACGAATAAGTATGTACAAATATTAGAAGAACTGACTCAGGAATTTGATTGCAGATTTCAAGAGTTTGCAAATCTTCAATCTGATATTTACATATTTGCGACAACATTTTCAGTGAATATTGACAGTGTTCCATCATCATTGCAACTGGAAGTCATTGATTTGCAAAATGATATTGAAATGAAAGACCGCTTTGAAAACAAAAAGGATCTATCTACATTTTATAGAAGATTTCCCCAGGCAAGATTCCCTCGATTGCATAGATTTGCTGGTAGAATGTTGAGCACATTCGGATCTACGTATGTATGTGAACAGTTCTTTTCTTGTATGAAGATCTGCAAACCACAACATTGTAACCACCTGTCTGATCTGAACTTGAAACGTATTCTTCGCTTGTGTGTTAGCCAGATTATGACTCCAAATATTGCAAAATTAGTGCGCGAAAAAAAGAGGAAAAAAATCTCGACAAAGCGTTTAGCTTGGGCACGGTAGTGCCACAAAGTGATGGTGTGTTTCAAAAGTTGAAATATACTTTGCATACTACTCACCTAGATAGGGCCTATGTAGTTTAATCTGTATATTATGTAGAGAAATGTGTGTTAAAAAACGAACTGTTTTCAAGTTTCCGAGTAGACTATGTGTTGCAGTACTACTTAAAGTATTTATTTATATGTTTGTATGATTATAGCAGTTTCGGAATTTCATTTATATATGCAAACGCTTCTGCAAGTGGCTGTATTATGAGTTTCATGTTATTGTAAGTACATTAAATTTGATTACAAACCAAAATATTTTGTTACATTGATTTATCAAGGTTGTACAGTTTTGTTTTCGTACAAATGTATTGTAATTGTGCTGTTCCCATACTACCTCAGAAGAATGCATCGCGCTCTGTCAGTGCATAGACGCCGCACCATCACTGTTAAGTTGAACCTTCTCTCCACGCTGTGCTCAGTATGCAGAGATTGCCGAGCAAAGAGGCTACGTCGTATGACGTCACAGAGCACGGAACATGCCGGTCACTGGCATATACAGTCATAGCAGCCTTACGGTCATAGTAAACAGTACGTTGGCATTCACATGGATAATAATCTCAACTGGAACATGCAAATCAAAGAAACCTGCAGAAAAGTACTAGGGTTGGATAAAAAGTAATGGCAACAGTTCGATATTTCTGACATGGCTTTATTCACAGGGGTACAACATTTACGTACCTTCTATACTGGGTGTTCATTTCAAAGTGTGTCATGACGTCACTGTTGTTGGGTCACCGATTTGAAGCGAGTTTCAGCTTATATGTTAAGGCGTTCTTCAATCTGAACTTGAGAACGTGTACGGTATAACTTGAACGTCGTAGCAACAGATGGCGGTCTGTACGGTCTGTGTGCTACCATAACCTCTTTCGAAATGTGTTTTGCGCCGGCAAGTCGTACGCAGGGTATTTGTTATCATCAGTTGCGTACGGCAACATTCCACAATACAAATCAAATGCTCCGTGTCCATGTTGACCGTCGAAGTTAATGTCAACAAATACGTAAGTAATCGTCTTAACCCTCTCCCCATATCCCGACAGTACGTATTTCCAAACAGTTCACATTCCTGCCACTACCGGCGTTACCGTACGTATCGGTACGTACTCTTCAGAATGAACGCCGTACTTGCTGGGCATCTTCTCTGCCTCTGCGGAAGTGTAGGAAGATTGAATTCTCTAGGCTCATCGGCTAGCCACATGACGGCATACAGCGAGCCATGACACATTTTGAACTGAACACCCAGTATAGTCGTCCCCCTTATTTATTACCCATGTAGTAATAACATCGGCATCTGGAATCTTGTTGATTTTTTCACGGCTTCCTTAATGTTACTTGTATCAGGAATGCAATAAGTTTCGTGGAGTAGTAGACTTTATTTAATTTTTGCAAATATTTAAAAACAATAATTAACATTGCAATTTAGGTGAAATTGCAGTGGTAAGTATCCAATTTATAATTATTACTATGTTACACGTCTCTAAATAGTAATATACGTTACAAGAGCGGTATGTTGAAGTTTTCATGTCCGAGGAAAAGTTTGAACAAGCGAAACGCAGTTGAGCTTTTTTAATTTCCGAGAATTGAAAGAAAACATACCACTCGTGTATCGTACATTATTTTGTGCGAAGATCGTTTATTACATACCTGAAAGAGGAATTTCTAATTAGTTGCAATGAAATCTCCATCTTGGTTTCTGTTCAATGACGGCAAATTTGCAAAACAAAAATATCTATCTTCAACATTGTTGCTATAAAATGTTTTGTGTTTACTATACTCCAGCAGGCCGTGATATAGTCTGTCTTTTTTTCCCCCCAGTCTATAAATGCGAACTTAAAACAAACGGTAAGGTTATGTAATGATTTATTTTTCATTTTAATATTTTAACAGTATTATTTATATAACATATTGCATAACATAATAATCTCAACTGGGACATGCAAATCAAAGAAACCTGCAGAAAAGTACTAGGGCTGGATAAAAAGTATTGGCAACAGTTCGATATTTCTGACATGGCTTTATTCACAGGGGTACAACATTTACGTACCTTCTATATAGTCGACCCCCCCCCCCCTTATTTCTTACCTTTTGCCAAATGTTTGGAAGGCGTCGTAACCATCAGCGCGTCCATCTTTGTTGATGTTCCGTATTGACCGCCCTATAGCACAGATAAGTTCATCTGTGGTATTGTACCGGGTCCCTCGCAGTGGTTCTTTCACTTTGGTGAAAAGATCGTAATCGCATGGACTCATATCGGGTGAGTACGGTGGCTGTTCCAGAATCTCGCATTCCCAGCGGCGCAAGAGGTCCTTGACAGCAGCAGCGGTGTGACTCCTTGCATTAGGGCGCTCGCACTATCCCTATGAAAGTGAACGTTCTACACACTGCAGTAGATTGACAGAGTACTGTCGACGCTGGCTGCACTAACTCATCTAACAGTCCTTGTTCATGTCCACACAGCTGGCAGCTCTCGAACGCATCATCGTCACGTGACAGCAGTGTTGCCATTACTTTTTATCCAAACTATGTATATTCTATTATTCATGTGCTAAAAAGGATAAATGTTCATCTTCCCTCTTGCTTAAAAAAGTCCCTTGTGCAGGCGCTTGTATTTCCCTATTTTGACTATGCTGACGTTTTACTGACTGACCTCTCCAGCGACAACAAAATGAAACTTCAACGTGCTCATAATTTGTGTGTACTTTTTGTAAGCAATGTTCGTAAATATGATCATATTACTCCATCCCTGGAAACAATAGGTTGGCTTAAACTAGATAAGAATAGTAATATACGTTACAAGAGCGCTATGTTGAAGTTTTCATGTCCGAGGAAAAGATTGAAAAAGCGAAACGTAGTTGAGCTTTTTTAATTTCCGAGAACATGAAAACAAACATACCACTCGTGTATCGTACATTATTTTGTGCGAAGATCGTTTATTACATACCTGAAAGACGAATTTCTAATTAGTTGCAATGAAATCTCCATCTTGGTTTCTGTTTAATGACGGCAACTTCGGAAAACCAAAATATCTTTCTTCAACATTGTTGCTATAAAATGTTTTCTGTGTTTACTATACTCCAGCATGCCGTGATATACGTCTGTCTTTTTTTTTCCCCAGTCTATAAATGCGAACTTAAAACAAACGATAAGGTTATGTAATGATTTATTTTTCATTTTAATATTTTAACAATATTATTTATATAACATATTGCAGTAATAACATCGGCATCTGGAATCTTGTTGATTTTTCCACAGCTTCCTTAATGTTACTTGTATCAGGAATGCAATAAGTTTCGTGGAGTAGTAGACTTTACTTAATTTTTGCAAATATTAAAAAAAATAATTAACAGTGCAATTTAGGTGAAATTGCAGTGGTAAGTTTCCAATTTATAATTATTACTAAGTTAAACGTCTCTAAAAATAATATGTTAAAAGCCTAAAGCAGTAAAATCAATATGTCACTTAAGCGGTAAGAAGAGGAAAATTGTTATGTGTGTCAGGTTGGGAATACTGAATGTGGAATTTTAGACTTTCCGCGGATTGGTTTTGTGCGGAAACCACGCAAATACGCACGATATCGCACGAAAGTTATTTGCTATATCATTAATATGTATATTAGTAACTTGTTTTTAGTAAGTCTTAAAAGTTTTTAACCAATTAGAGACGTTATAAAAATTACACAAATGAAGATCGACATATTGTTGTCATTATAATGTCACAGAATTTACTCTAATTTGCTCTAAATAATATGTCAGCAATCCTGGAGGTCATGCATAGCCTTCGTGTAATATTGCTTATTGTAGTGTGTGTGTTTTGTTTTATTCTGAAAAGCCATTGTGTTTCAAAACTGACGACAGGTGGATTTTGAAAATAAGAAAATTAGGTAGGAAAATTGACATTTTATTGAAAACTACTATTTTTATGAAAATATTTGTGTTCCAAGGATCAAAATGAAGAGTCATTCATTAAAATCCGTTCAGCCGTTTTCCCGCAATTTCCATTACCAGTTCAAATTATATATACGAGTATATAAACATACATATAGATTATACGTGTATAAGATATTTAGGTTACTGACTTAATTTATTTCAGTGATCGGTACGACCTTGGCCTCCTGCAATATGAAATTCATGTATAAACATTTGACAGTAGCTGTAGAAATTATGATCAGTGAAACAGCAAAATTAAACAAGTATTTGAGGTTATAACATTTTGTTTTGAAGTAGGTACTTTTATTTAGTGAATTATCGACAAGTTGGGAACTCTTATGATATTTGAATAAGACTATTTCGGGAATATTAATAAATAAAGAGGACATAACATAATTATATCACTATCTAATAGGATATTTGATTTGTTTACTTGATATATTTCATTGGTCAGCATGACCTTGCCCTCTTGCAATATGAAATTCACGGATAATCATTTGACAATAGCTGTAGAAATTATGATTAGTGAAACAGCAAATTAAACTGATATTTGAGGTTATAACATTTTATTTTCAACAAAGTACTATTCATTTAATGGATTATTGACAAAATGACATCTGTATTGAATAACCTCCGTGTATTTTAGATAAATTACACGTTATAGGCATTTATTATTTATGACGCTGTTCGTTTTTGTAGGAATTTTTCCTTTTAATTTCGATATTCAGTTTTTCTAAGAATGCATTGCATCATTTTATATATTCACGATTTTAATTCATAAATTTGGTATACAATCTCTCCTATAAACAACGTGTTTTGTACATATTTGGCTAGTGGAATCACAAATGTAGAAACACTTATGCATATAAAGCGACTTGAGAATCGCAATCTCTTTTCTCCTTGTGTGCGAATCTCCATATGAGACGTGATCTGACTGGATGCAATCAAATATGTCCTCCTTCCCGTGTAATAATACAATTTCTGCGAGCTTTGTTCCAGTAGCTTTTATACCTTTATGCATCTGATCTCTTATCTTCCAGACCATCTAACCTTATACTTGTTTTATTGCCCTCTATCTCTCTTTCTTTTTCCATTTGCATTTCTCAGAGGGCAGTGCTGCAGAGGGAAGTACGAGCTTCAGTTCGAATCACAAGAAATATTAACGATTCAGTGATTGTACGAAATTCGGAGGAAAGTTCCGCACAAACATTCTATTAATGACTCGTTCCATCCGAGTGCTGTGAGTCTGTTTGAAATAGTTGTTTGAAAACTTCACTCTGTTTTAAGTAGTCGTTTGAAAACTTCACTTACTCTTTTAGAACGTTATCTCTGTGAAGAGTTGAATTCACAAGTGAGAAACTTTACACTACTTCACCTATTGTAAACGACATAGGTGTTCAATTTAAATGCAACTTCTTCGTGAACTTAGAGCTGTGGATAAAATCATGACAAAATTTGTTAATATTTAAGCTGTAAATTCATAGAAAGTTGTGTCTCACATCTTAAAATATTTCTGTATGAAACATTAGGGTAAACTAGGGTCTGTTGGATAGTCGGGTATGTTGGACACTCCGTACTTTAACGTGTTACCACGCCACTTGTGGGCACCACATTCTGCTAGAAGTCAATGACGGAAGTAGCCCCACTCGTGGCTACTTCCGTCATTGACTTCTAGCAGAATGTGGTGCCCACAAGTGGCGTGGTAACACGTTAAAGTACGGAGTGTCAACATGCCCGACTGTCCAACAGACCCTAGTTTACCCTATTGATTTCATTCATAGTTTTCTGCCCATAGGCAGGTCTTTCACTGCAAATCCCGCATTCTCCAATCTTTCCTATTTCTGCCTTCATATATGATTCATATTTCTTAATGTTGTCTATCATCAGATATCTTCTTCTGCCTCGAACTCTTCTCCCATTCACCATTCCCTTCAATGCATCCTTCAGTAGGCAGTTTCTTCTCAGCCAGTGACCCAGCCAATTCCTTTCTCTCTTCCTGATCAGTTTCAACATCATTCTTTCTTCACCCACTCTTTCCAACACAGCCTCGTTTCTCATTTTGTCTGCCCGTTTCACACGTTCCATATCCACATTTCAAATGCTTCTAGTCGTTTCTCTAATGAGTAAATAAATACTTGAATAAATAAGTAAATGAATAAATAAATTAGTTAATAAGTAAATGATTAATAAGCAATAAATACGTGAATAAATGAATGAATGAATAAATAAATACATAAACAATGAGTAAATAAATAAATGAATAAATAAATACTTGAAAAAATAAATAGATAGATAGATAGATAGATAGATAGATAGATAGATAGATAGATAGATAGATAGATAGATAGATAGATAGATAGATAGATAGATAGATAGATAGATAGATAGATAGGTAGGTAGGTAGGTAGTTAGATAGATAGATAGATAGATAGATAGATAGATAGATAGATAGATAGATAGATAGATAGATAGATAGATAGATAGATACATAGATAGATAGATAGATAGATAGATAGATAGATATATAAGATTAGATAGATAGATATATAAGATTAGATAGATAGATAGATAAGATTAGATAGATAGATAGATAGATAGATAGATAGATAGATAGATAAGATTAGATAGATAGATAGATAAGATTAGATAGATAGATAGATAAGATTAGATAGATAGATAGATAAGATTAGATAGATAGATAAGATTAGATAGATAGATAAGATTAGATAGATAGATAAGATTAGATAGATAGATAAGATTAGATAGATAGATAAGATTAGATGGATAGATAAGATTAGATGGATAGATAAGATTAGATGGATAGATAAGATTAGATGGATAGATAAGATTAGATGGATAGATAAGATTAGATGGATAGATAAGATTAGATGGATAGATAAGATTAGATGGATAGATAAGATTAGATGGATAGATAAGATTAGATGGATAGATAAGATTAGATGGATAGATAAGATTAGATGGATAGATAAGATTAGATGGATAGATAGATAGATAGATAGATAGATAGATAGATAGATAGATAGATAGATAGATAGATAGATAGATAGATAGATAGATAGATAGATAGATAGATAGATAGATAGCTAAGCAGTTAATACGTAAAAAATAAGAAAATTCATATGTAAATAGATAAATAGTAAGTAAATTAATAAAGAAACATATTCTTTTATTTTGTGTGGTACAAGAGAAGGAAAAGGGGGAAAAAAGAAGACAAGGGAGACATATCTAACAACGAGACGAATAGACATTAAAATCTAGAAAAGAAAAGGAGGTTGAATGTATGGAAGATTGGACTCGACGTGAACAATAACTGGAACAACGGAAAATATAGCCTCTAAGCAAACGTGCTTGTCTCTGAAGTAAGACATCCGCTTCCTCATGGGATATATTCATCTGCAGTTAGCTAAGATGTGCGGCTTTAACACGTGTGAAAGATGCAGTCATAGGTTCGAATCCCTACTAGCCCATGAATGTTTAACAGTTGCCGATGTGACGCTATGTGTTGTCTTAGATCAGTTATGTTCTCCCCGTCCCTGGAGATCCACTATGTGTTTGCCTAGTGTTAGGTAGAGAAACATTCAAACACTGATTCAGACCGAGGCGCTTTGATAGCTGCAATGATACCAGTACAAGTATGTATGTTGACCGGTTATCTTGTATCTGCAAGGGCTGAATTTAGTTTCTGAGCTGGAAAGCAATAACGAACATTTCACTGCCCACGATGGGAGGATTATGGCGAAAATATTGACAGACGGAGTGGAATATTTACGTGGTGAGACACGACCGGCAAAGTTTACCCAGGGTCCTCTCTCTCAGGGACAGAGTTGTCACACATCCCCCACTCCAGATATCCTTCCTTCTCGCAGGAAGCCATACTGAGGAATGTCAGGAATTTTATCGTCTTCGTATCCTCGAACCCCCGACCTCATGACGAACATAATAGACTCTAGACTAGGCATGTCAATTGATGCCCATAGGAGCAAGCGCGCGCTTTAGAGCTTAGGAGAGCCTGAGCGCTTTACAACGGAAAGGAAAGAGACAGACGAAAGAGGTGGTATATGCCGCTTGGTCGAGCTATATTCGGCGATGGCCAGCACTGATTCAATGGATAAAGGGAAGAGAACTTATTAAAACTGTATCCATGTTAATTTTTAGATTTGCCTGAGAAGTATAAGTGCATTATAAGAATGTAAGTTTTAATTTTAATGCTCATTTTTCACACGTTTCACTCTTTTATTCAAAAGCAATATTTTCTCAAATTTTCGTATATAAAAGTGAAATTTTTATATATAGGCCTATTTATTTAGTAGCCTTACAGAATGTTTTCGTAAATATAATATAACATATATACGTATTACTGAAGATAGTGTATTGAAAATTTTGAAAATATTCGAATGGAAATTGTTTGTAAGGAAATGAATTAACAAAGCAACTACTGTTACATCATAAGCAAAAGATACGTGCCCATGTGTTGTAAAAATGTCAGCTCTATAGCTTCAGCAGATTTCGAGAAAATAATTTAATATTCTGATGATAGGAAGTTGCTCACAAATATCACCTTAAAAGCATAATGCGATAAGAGTTTTGTTATGTAATATTAGTTACACTTAAAAAAGATACAGTACCTAGGTAACTTCGCTTTGTACTGTAATATTGTTTTGATTAGTTTATTGATTACTTTTGTAAAGCTAAAGATACCATCAATATAATTTCCAACTTATCATGTCATACTCAATCTCTTTCTTTGGAATATCACTTCCTTTATGAATGATGTGTTTCATTCACTTAATACAGTATAATATTATACTACTATGGAATTTAAGTGAATATTCCTTCTTAACTCTCTATTATGTTACTAAGATTTAAAACACAAGTATAATATTAAGAAATCTGTGTTAGTACTTTTGTTTTACAGACAATATAGATAATATTAAACAGAAAGAAGCCATATAAAATAACGACATAAAATTTCACGTTCCGTTTGAAGTTTGAGCACCACTGTTTTTTTAATCCAACAGGCTGCTTATTCATATACAAAACCCTTCCTCTTTCCATACTTAGCGCTTGCTGCCCGCTCACGAAGTCAAGGTCAGAAAAATGCGCTTGCTTTGACATCACTGCTCTAGACCTGCGAAATAATTTCTTTCGATTAGTTATGAAACTTCATAACTGCATTTTAGTATATTGTGTACGCTTTGACACGGAAATTGGTCGCTGTTCAGAGACTAGGTCCCACCTGGGAATAGCTACGGAATCATCGTGTACCTACACCGGGTTTACACACGAGCGTTTTACGTAGAGATTCGAAGCTCGGCTTTGTAATGAGAAGAAAGAGCTAAGCCGTAAAATCTTCATAGGGAATATGCCGTTCCATGACATACAGTAGAGATAAGTCAGTGCTTAATATTTCCCTTGTGAATCTCACGTTAACCCAAACAGAATTGATACAAATTCACGCTACAGAAAAGCAACCGTTTTCCGTGTCAAAGGGTGTAGAAGAGAGTAGCAAATAAATGTATTATTATGTTTATACATCAAGTAACAACTCTTACGCATTTGTTATTTATAAAATATACGACATAAAACATTTGTATATTTACGAGGTGTTATTTTTTTAGTTGGTTATATGACGACGCTGTATCAATTACTGGATTACTTTGGCGTAGATAGGATTGGGGATAGCGAGATGGTATTTGGAGAGATGAGGCCGAGAATTCCCCATAGATTACCTGATATTCGCCTTACCGTTGGGGAAAACCATGGCAAAAACCCAACCAAGTAATCGAACCCGCGCCCGAGCTCAACTCCGGATCGGCAGGCAAGACGAGGTGTTATTATTGGTGTTGTGGGATTTAATCGATTAATCGATCAGTTTGTGTTGTAAGATTAATCGCTCAAAAATATTTAATCAATATTAAAATCGATTAAAATTAATCGGTTGTAGTTGATGTTAATTATTATTTTGTTAATACAAACTCATACTAAAATTCCGACAATATTACTCTCCCGGAAATTGCTTGCTTAAAAGCACAATAGTACTGTTATTTTCTAACTGTAAACCAGGTAGCTTAGGGAAAATCTTTGCACAAACACTTCAGAAAGAGATGGAAATATGAGGACAGTGACCTAGTCTACCTCTACCTCTACCTTGAAACACAATGCGAAACCCTTATTAAGTTTTATGGTTTTCCAAGAAAACTTCCACCTTGTTGTCAGCTCATCTTCCTAGCATATGAAATACATATTTTTCTGGGATTCGTCCCCCTCATCCCTTATAAAATAGCCATGTCTACACTGTGTGCAAGTGAGAGCGTAACTACCTTCTTCTCTTTCTAAAATCTGCTAATTCGATTAGAATAGGGGCCAGTCTTCTGTTTCGACCGCTATACTTTTGCAGTTTCTATACTGAGTTTGTATATGAAGGTTGTGTGTTTAGTTTGATAAAGAAAAAAATCAGTTTTCTGTGGTCTGTGAAAAGTGTAAACTCCATTATATCATATCAGAATTTGAGAGGTAAACTCTGTGAAACGTTTGGATTTAAATTGAACGATCATAGAGAAGTGATTGAGAGAAGAAAAGTTTTTTCTCGTGTTTAGTGATGAAGGAAACATTGTTACTAAACGTATAGCGGCACTTAATTCGGAGCATGTGAATGCATTCATACATTTAAAATCGTGGATGAAGCAGTATTAACTAGGTGAGTTTTCATACTTTTTGTTATTTATGTTTGTCTAAAAAAATTCCCGGAGAAATTGACACAATAAATTATAAGCCTCATAATAAATGTGAACTTCTTGCAGTTCTGAAGAAGACCAATAACAGGTCAAAACATGTAAACCAGGTACTATAGAATTTAACACGAGAAAGTCATATAATACATATTCCGAAGTGATACAGTGTTTAAAGTTATTTAATCAGGAAGTATGAATAATTGTGTATTACAGTATATTAAAATATTTTTTCAACTCCATCAAAACTCGATTAACCTATCGATTCATCGATTAAATTCAAATAGTTAATCGATTAAATATTTTGATCGATCAACAGCACTAGTTACTGTGTCCATGCTTTGTTCCGCTCCACTTTACGAAACAAGAATCGCGTGAATCACTTTGCTTACTAGATGCAAAGGCGTCGTCCACTTAAAACTTCAGTAATACTTCATCTTGTAGCCCCCTGGAACAAAGTACGGTCCCTACAAATAGGCTCTTAGAATATAACATACTAACAAGGGAAGGGTTTCGGCTCGAATAGGAATTTCGTATCCAAAATTTGTATACAGGCCCATCTTTACATCTCTGTAAAGCACCCAAAAGCATTCGTTTGTGTAATTTAGGGTTTGTCAGAGCACTGTACAAGTTGAGGGGTGGAGAGAGCACGGCACAAGTTAAGGGGATGGGACACCTTACCCGTAAGCCTAGCCTAGCCTAGAAGCTAGTGCGAGTGGTAAAATGTCTAAAGAACATTTAAGAACATTTTTCTCCAACGTTCTGTCTGAAAATATTGCAGCTAATCAAAAATGTACACTGTTGTGTGAGTCATTGTATACGCCAAGGACACAACCTTAATAAATTAATCATTCCAAGGCTAGGACATGGAATGTATGATCATTCCACCTAAAAAAAACTAAATATTTCCAGCCTCTGAATATCAATTTCCTTAGACAATACAACATATATGCTCGGAGGATAACAGGTTGCATAAGGACTCTTGCTGAGAATCCAGAACTTAACTTGGGAAATCGAGTGTTTATAATGAAAATGCACTCTGTTATTCATAACCAGTTGTCTGCTCCAGTGTACCGCCCTATGCTTCAGTATTCCTGGCAGTCAGCTGGTTACGTGAATCCTGGACAAGTCCCGGACTTCAAAAATGTAATTCAGGTGGCATTTGATTTTTCAGCACTGGAGTGTGGTTCAGAAGATTGTTCATGTGTTGCTTCTGCGTGTTGTGCTTATTGCTCTGCTCCATGCTGTTTCATACATTTTGTAGAGAATCCTCATGAAGGATTTTTAAAGAAGTGTATTGACCAATACCAACCAAACAGAGAGTTACACAAATGAATGAATGTATGTATGTATGTATGTATGTATGTATGTATGTATGTATGTATGTATGTATGTATGTATGTATGTATGTATGTATGTATGTATGTATGTATGTATGTATGTATGTATGTATGTGTGTATGTATGTGTGTATGTATGTGTGTATGTATGTGTGTATGTATGTATGTATGTATTCACACTGCAGTGGTGGAAGTGGTAACTAATTACACTCAATAATGACAATAATAAACTTATTAATTAAAAATACACTTAATAATAATACCAATAATTAATATAAATAATTAATACTAACAATAATTTATAATAATAATAATAATAATAATAATAATAATAATAATAATAATAATAATAATGATAATAATAATAGGGAATATCCTAAATGAAATGAAGCACGATCAGTTAAAATAACATTTAAAATAAATCTAATTTGTATCTTAAATCTAAGTTCGAACTAAAACCCACGAGTATGATATGTTCATATCTGCACAAGTACCTTTCCACATTACACTCATTTCGCTGTCAACTCACTCACTGCACTGGAACTACGACACATTTCACTGATTCTATCCTGATTTCACTAACACTTCAAACACATTTCATTGTTCAAATACTTTGCACTGCCACTATAAACTATAAAGCTTTCCTGACAGGAACACGTTTCACTGACACAACACACTTCACTGACACGACATAATTCTTCACTAATACAACACTTCAATAACAAAATATCATTTACATGCTTTACATATTGTGTATAATTATCGTCTATTAGTAAAGATAAAGAATGCTTAGTAAATATAAAATGCTTTTACGGACTTCAACACCATTGTGAGGTAAGCGTCTGTACAAATGTTTAACCAAAAATTCCTGTTCGAGCCGAAACCCTTCCCTTGTAAGTATAGGTTGCGCACTCCATTTGATCAGTGTTGTAACAGAAGCACAACCTGGGCAAAGAATAAACAAATGAAGCTCTTTGGCTAACGAATGTATTGCAGATGGAATGGACGCAACTCCCTTAGGGACAATTACTCTAGTGTTAAGCAGGAAAAAAGTTCCACGTAAAAAAATGCGTGACTCGGGCCATGTGGGGTACTGCGCCACGGACTGAGAGGCGGCGAGGCGCGCAGAGATCAATATTGCGGCCACACTGCAACACGTCTGAGTCCGGCGGGCGGCATCGTGCAAATAAAAACATGGGTATCCATCTCCTTGGATGAATGGAGTCTGTCCTTCATTCTTGTAGGGCAAGCACGAGTTTTTTGTAGTTGCAACTTGTGATACCTCTTCTTTTAACGTTTACCTCCATGCTTTCTTTTTTATAGCCTACATCTTGATTACACAAATTTAACACTGTATCACTTCGGAATATGTATGATAGGGACTTTCTTGTGTTAAATTTTAACGTACCTTGTTAACATGTTCCGACCTATTTTCGGTCATCTTCGGAACTGGTCGTTGTTGGTCTAGGCGCCTCTTGTTTCCTGTGTGGGTGCGTTCGTAGTATAGAGCCAAAGAGTGTATGTGTTTTGAAATTGAGTTGTGTGTTGAGAATATCGTTGGGGTGTGTTTTCGTGTGTCTGTATATTTCATATTGTTCTAGTATGTTGAGTTTCTGGCTTTTTGGTTGGATGTGCAGTATTTCCATGTCTGTGTTGATGTCTCTGTAGGTGTGGTTGGCATTTGTGATGTGTTCTGCATATGTGGAGGTGTTTTGTAATTTTGTTATGGTTGTGATGTGTTCTTTGTAACGTGTTTGAAATGATCTGCCTGTCTTTCTTATGTAGAAGTTGTTGCAGGTGTTACATTTGAGTTTGTATACGCCTGTGTGGTTGTATTTGTTTGTTTGTGTTGTTATGTGTTGAGATGTTTTTGTAGAGTGTTATTTTTGTTCTGTATGCGATGTTGTAATTTAATTTCTTGAAGGAGGTTGCAATTTTATGTGTGTTTTGTTTTCGTATGTTAGTGTGATAATTTTTTGTGTTGTTGTGTTTGTGTTGTATTCTTCTGTTTTTTGTGGTTTTGTTTTGTGTTACGTATTATGTTGTCTATTATGTTAGGGTTGTATCGTTTTCTTGTGCTATGTATTTGATTGTGTTTACTTCTTCGTTGTAATCCTGTTGGTTCATTGGTATGTTGAATAGTCTGTGTACCATTTCTTTTTTGCTCTGGACACTTCAGCATTAAAAATTTATAGCGTTTTAATTCGGGTAAAACAACGTTACTTTCGATATCTCGATGTGTTAGATTTTATGAAGCAAGCTGTATTTGCTGAAATATGAAAGTGGTTTTCAATTAATAGATTTATTGTTAATGACGAAAATACTCATGTGTTAACGTTAAGTTTGAAACAAACCCAAAATAATGTGATAAATGAATCTGTAAAGATGCTGGGTATGTATCTGGATCCTAAACTAAGGTGGAACAGCCATGTCAATCATGTATGTAAACGAATTTCTAGAGTAATTTATCTCTTGAGAAGTATCATGTACAAGATCCCAAACATTATTTAAAACAAGTTTACTATGCACTATTTGAAAGTGTTATTAGATATGGATTACTTTTATATGGAAATAGTTCTGACCTTCCAAACATCCTGTTACTGCAGAAAAAGGCAGTTCGTATTTTAACAATGTCACCACCCAGACTATCATGTAGATCTCTTTTCAAAAATGAAAAGATTATGACAGTCTACAATCTATATATTTTTTAACTTTTAATGTATGTAAACAAGAATATTACTAATTATACAAGTATAGCTGATCTGCATCGCTATGAAACCAGAAATAATGATCAATTAAACGTACCACATGTCAGGTTGCAAAAAACACAATCAAGCTATGTAATTACTGCAATAAAAGTATATAATAAGATACCAACAAATATAAAGGCACTTAATGAAACACAATTTAAACTTCAGCTTAAGAGATGGCTACAAAATAATCCCTTTTATAGTATGAATGAATTTGTTGAAAATGATGTAGTATTTTAGTTAAATTTTATTACTTTTTACTCTTTTAATATTTTAAATATTGACATATTGTTTTTTATATTAACACATTGACGAGGCCTCTTGTATTCTTGTACTTTCAGGCAAATAAAGAATATGATTATGAATACTTATTTTGTCGATAGCATTGTCGATGTGCGTACTAGTGTCGTGCAATGTTTGAACATAAGAGGGAATATCAAGATACTATAAACTTCGCCCTACTTCATAGGCATCCCAGCACTAGTGTCGTGCAATGTTTGAACATAAGAGGGAATATCAAGATACTATAAACTTCGCCCTACTTCATAGGCATCCCAGCACTACGTGGAAGTGAAGCATGTAAACTAAAATAAAAGAGTCTGTTGAAAACTGGTAAGAGGCCTTACTTTAGGTCCATGTTTGCCGAGTCTCTGTAGAACTGAAGCTACCTTTGCGTTTGTTCAATCTTTCCCCTTTCTTACACATGTTCGGTGGCTTTCTTCTCAGTTCCACATCTCCCTGCACCTTTATCTTTAGCTGCATAATGATGTCCGGTAAATATCTTGCGAAGTTACGAACAGTAATGAGTATAGGTAATTTTTCTTGTTATTAATATGAATAAACATTCATAAAAGTATACGTATAAATAAATCAAACAAAATATACTCGTATAAAAAACACGTCTACTCATAGTACCGACTGGAATAGTTCAAAGTTAAAAAATGAGAAAGAAAACCAAGACATTACAAATTTCATCTTATTTCCATATGAAAATCTAATCGCAAGTTAATGCTAAATTCTTAAGCAGTTTAAAATAGTGTCTTGAATGTTCGAACATGTGAGAGGCAATCAAGACATCACAAATTTCGTCTTATTTTATATGAAAAACTAATCGCAAGATCTATTCTAAAACGTGAAATGGTGGACTGGAGAACTTACTTACTTACTTACAAATGGCTTTTAAGGAACCCGAAGGTTCATTGCCGCCATCACATAAGCCCGCCATCGGTCCCTATCCTGTGCAAGATTAATCCAGTCTCTATCATCATATCCCACCTCCCTCAAATACATTTTAATATTATCCTCCCATCTACGTGTCGGCCTCCCCAAAGGTCTTTTTCCCTCCGGTCTCCCAACTAACACTCTATATACATTTCTGGATTCGCCCATTCGTGCTACATGCCCTGCCCATCTCAGACGTCTGGATTTAATGTTCCTAATTATGTCAGGTGAAGAATACAATGCGTGCAGTTCTGCGTTGTGTAACTTTCTCCATTCTCCTGTAACTTCATCCCGCTTAGCCCCAAATATTTTGCTAAGCACCTTATCTTATTGTAGGGATTCGTAACAAGCCGTTTTTTTACGGTGATGGGTTGTTAGCCCTTCGCCCAACCCCCAAGCTGGAGGACCACCCCTTATCGGCTGTCCACGACTGCTTATTCAATATATTCGCAGCTACCCTCCATGTCTGGAGGTCGTCTTCTCTATCCGCAACTTCATAAAAGTATACGTATAAATAAATCAAACAAAATATACTCCTATAAAAAACGCGTCTACTCATAGTACCGACTAGAATAGTGCAAAGTTAAAAAATGAGAGAGAAAACCAAGACATTGCAAACTTCATCTTATTTCCATATGAAAATCTAATCGAAAGTTAATGCTAAATTCTTAAGCAGTTTAAAATAGTGTCTTGCAATGTTCGAACATGTGAGAGGCAACCAAGACATCACAAATTTCGTCTTATTTTATATAAAAAACTAATCGCAAGATCTATTCTAAAACGTGAAATGGTGGACTGGAGAACAGCAAATAATATTATGTGAAGAATATAATTATAGTTACTTTCTGTCGGTAATTAGTACTGTAACAACTTTGAAACCAGGTAGCCCGGGTTTGAATCCCGGTCGGAGCATGTTACCTGGTTGAGGTTTTTTCCGGGGTTTTCCCTCAACCCAATACGAGCAAATGCTGGGTATCTTTCGGTGCTGGACCCCGGACTCATTTCACCGGTATTATCACCATTCAGACGCTAAATAACCTAGATGTTGATACAGCGTCGTAAAATAACCAAAAAAGTAAAAAATAAAAAAATAAAATACGCCTTTCATGTATCTTTAAATCATAATATGATGTGCGTATATGTACGTATAGGCCTATTTTTGCCGATGTTTGAAAATCAACAAAATATTAGTGAAACCACAGGAATTTTACTGGAAGCAAGTAAAGGGATAGGTTTGGAAGAAAATCCCGAAAAGACAAAGTATATGATTATGTCTCGTGACTAGAATATTGTACGAAATAGAAACATAAAAATTTAGAAATTTATCCTTTCAAGAGATGGAAAAACTTCCAATCTCTTTAAGCAACAGTAAAAAATATAAATGAAATTCGAGAGGAAATTAAAAGGAAAATAAATATGGGAAATGCCTGTTATTTTTCGGTTGAGAAGCTTTTGTCATCCAGTCTGCTCTCGAAAAAGCTAAAAGTCAGAATTTATAAAACAGTTATATTACCGGTTGTTCTGTATGGTTGTGAAACTTGGACTCTCACTTTGAGAGAGGAACATAGGTTAAGGGTGTTCCAAAATAAAGAGCTTAGAAAATATTTGCAGGTAATAGGGATGAAGTTACAGGAGAATGGAGAAAGTTAAACAACGCAGAACTGAATGCATTGTATTCTTCACCTGACATAATTAGGAGCATTAAATTCAGACGTTTGAGATGGGCAGGGCAAGTAGCACATATCCCACCTCCCTCAAATCCATTTTAATATTATCCTCTCATCTAAGTCGCTGTCTCCCCAAAAGTCTTTTTCTCTCCGGCCTCCCAACTAACAATCTATATTCATTTCTGGATTCGCCCATACGTGCTACATGCTCTGCCCATCTCAAACGTCTGGATTTAATGTTCCTAATTATGTCAGGTGAAGAACACAATGCGTGCAATTCTGTGTTGTGTAACTTTCTCCATTCTCCTCTATCTTCATCCCTCTTAGCTCCAAATATTTTCCTAAACACCTTATTCTCAAAGACCCTTAACCTTTGTTCCTCTCTCAAAGTAAGAGTTCAATTTTCAAAACTATACAGAACAACCGGTAATATAACTGTTTTGAAAATTGTAACTTTCATCTTTTTGAGAGCTGACTGGATAACAAAAGATTGTCCACCGAATAATAATACACATTTCCCATATTTAAAAAAGAAGAAAATTGTTATGGCAACTGTATTACATTTCGTGGCATTAATTAGTGAAACATAGTGTAAGTGTTATTGTGGTTTCACTAGAAGCCATATTTCGATGAATAACGTATAAGCAATTCGAGGAAAACAGCAGATGACCTAATCAACGTTATGGAAAATTCTCAGAAAATAGATGAAAATATATCCTTTTAAAATGAAATTACCTCCGGAAATTGACAAAGGGATTTGTGTCAGATTATCTGTACAAGCACTAGAATAGCATTTGTCGGTATTTTCTGGCGATTAGTATTAAGGGTTTAATAGAGAGCCTTTTAAAGATTAAAGAATAAAATGACAGTCGTGTTTGATATATAATTGAAATTGTTTTTGCATAAGTAATCCCTATTCTTTGTTGGATGAAATTGTCCATATGTTTTTATGTTGATCTTAATTTTGACAGTATTTCAGCTGGAGATTACGTACTCAGCGCAATGATGAATTCCCTGAACGGATCTAAAGCTGTGCGCTTATGAAAATGAAAACAATTTTTGAGCTTAATAAGGCTGACAGAGAGATTAGTGTCAATTTATCTTCACAACAAGTAGCATAACACATCGCGCAATTTTTTTATATAGAATACGTCTCTTCCCGCAACGAGTATGGACACCCGTTTCTGGATCAGTTGTGGAATAAAAGACTGGCAGAATTTGAAATGCTTACTGTAACAACACTGCGAGATATCTAAGATAGTTAGGCCATGTTGCAATGTAAGTTGTGCACCCATTTCCAGTGACACCATCCGTCCTTCTTACGGATATACCAGGGCCAATTTGCGTATGAAGTTAGCCCTGCCGCGCGAACTCTCTCAGTAATATCTCGGCATCGAAAGTAGCTACAGACCTGTGCGATCTCTAATTTGAGTTCTGCAATATTAAAATAGTAATATGCGTTACAAGAACGGTATGTTGACGTTTTCATGGTCGAGGAAAAGATTGAAAAAGCGAAACGTAGTTGAGCTTTTTTAATTTCCGAGAACATGAAAACAAACATACCGCTCGTGTATCGTACATTATTTTGTGCGAAGATCGTTTATTACATACCTGAAAGACGAATTTCTAATTAGTTGCAATGAAATCTCCATGTTGGTTTCTGTTTAATGACGGCAACTTCGGAAAACCAAAATATCTTCCTTCAAAATTGTTGCTATAAAATGTTTTCTGTGTTTACTATAATCCAGCAGGCCGTGATATACGTCTGTCTTTTTTTTCCCAGTTTATAAATGCGAACTTAAAACAAACGGTAAGGTATGCAATGATTTATTTTTCATTTTAATATTTCAACAATATTATTTATATAACATATTGCAGTAATAACATCGGTATCTGGAATCTTGTTGATTTTTTCACGGCTTCCTTAATGTTACTTGTATCAGGAATGCAATAAGTTTCGTGGAGTAGTAGACTTTACTTAATTTTTGCAAATATTTAAAAACAATAATTAACATTGCAATTTAGGTAAGTTTCCAATTTATAATTATTACTATGTTGAACGTCTCTAAAAATAATATGTTAAAAGCCTAAAGCAGTAAAATGAATGTCGCGCTTAAGCGGTAAGAAGAGGGAAATTGTTATGTATGTTACGTTGGGAATACTGAATGTGGTATTTCACACTTACCGCGTATTGGTTCTGTGCGGAAAACAAGCAAATACGCACGATCTCGCACAATGGTAATATACACATACGATACGCTTTGAATGAACTATAGTAAAAAATTGTTACCATGGTAACAGTTAGGCCTAAAGTTCAGAATTCAACGATGTATAGCACTATAGTTTGCATCACAGCTATTTTCCCTCCGTTCTTTTCACGTAATATATGTAATAAAAGTTATTTTTGGAAGAAATATTAAAAATATTGGTATTACATGCACCTTATAAATAGTCAATTGTGCAACTCACCATCTTCTAGCCGAGTTGCTTTGGGAGGTTTTTGGAATGAGAAAGCTATGAACGTCAACTTACCTGAAACAAGAGAAAATCAACATGAATGAAATTGAAAGATTGAAATATGACAGAATACATTTATACGAGTACTTGAATGATGTTTGTTAAGTACTGCCACAGTTCAAAATTAAATTAATTTTAAATTGTAAAACCTACTGAAATTCATTTAGAATGCTATGGACTGCACATATTTGACATAATATAGCCATCAATTCAAATAAATTGTTTTATCTATATAGTATATATATATTTTTATATTTATGACTTTCCTATTTTTGTCACTGTTTCAATATGTATTTCACTTCTGGTAGTGTGGAAGAGAAGGCCTGATGGCCTTAACTCTACCAGAATAAATAAATAAATAAATAAATGAATGAATAAATTAATTACGAAAATAAACGAATAAATAAATGAATAAATAAATAAATAAGGAAATAAATAAAAAAGTAAGTAGGTAAGTAAATAAATAAATAAATAAAAAATAAATAATTAAATAATAAGTAAATAAATAAATAATCAATTAAAAATAAATAAATAAAAAATAAATAAGTAACTAAGTAAATAAATAAATGAATAAGTAAGTAAATAAATAAAGAGATAATTAAATAAAAAGTATAAATAATTAAATAAAAAATAAATAAATAAATAAATAAATAAATAAATAAATAAATAAATAAATAAATAAATAAGTAAATAATAAATAAATAAATAAATAAATAAGTACGTAAGTAAATAAATAAATACATAAATAAGTAAGTAAATAAATAAGTAAATAAATAAATAATTAAATACAAATAAATAAATAAGTAATTAAATAAAAAAATAAATGAATAATTAAATAAAAAATAAATAAATAAGTAAATAAATAGCCTAAATAAATAAATAAAAAATAAATAAATCAATCAATCAATAAATCAATTGTATAACGTAGATTTATATAAAAGGGGAAATAAATAAACTTCTATTTCACAAGTCTAATAGCTTTAGCAGCTGGATACCTGATCTAATGAGTGCACACATTCTATAAATTTATTAACATGGAGGTATGAGAAAATTACTCTGCGTACCAAAATAATTCACTCTGGCTTCATCTCTATGTGTTCGTGTTATTCAACGCCGTCCATCATCCTTCATTTTCTGTATAACTCTTCAATACGGCGAAGATCGGGTTGAGACAAGTGACCAACTGACTTGGAGCTCACACATATTTCCTCTGACCTACAATTTTCCCTGCAGGGACTCGTTTTTGTGTACCTTTTAATAGTTTCTCCACTCACTCACTCACTCACTCACTCACTCACTCACTCACTCACTCACTCACTCACTCACTCACTAACTCTGTCGGGTAAAAAAACAAATTAATTAAAAATGGAAAAATATCAGTATTTTCTTCTAACGCAAAATAAAAAAAAAAATATTTTTATTACGGAATGTAGTTGAAAGAGCATGATATTGTAAACATGAGTTTCAGGAATAAAATAAAAGAGAGAGAACATGAAAAAGTTTACAAGTTTATGAGTTACGTGGGAAAAGCTTCATCACTGCACAGTGAACTATCACCATTACGAATTGTGAAAAAAAAATAAAAAATAAAAAATAAATAAATAAAGAAATAAATAAATAAATGAAAAAATAAATAAATAAATAAATAAATAAATAAATAAATAAATAAATAAATAAATAAATAAATAAATAAATAAATATTTTTCTTTTTAAATCGTAAAAATATTTTTTTCGTATACCAGAAGGACAGTGTTTTACACATACCAATTTTCATTATTGTACAAGATACAGTAATGGAGGAAAAAATATTGAATATTTCCAAAAATTTTACTACTGTAAGCTGTACTTAACCCCTTAAACGCTTCCAAGTCCAAAGTGAAAAATCTTATTTTACCTCTCTTAGGTAGCATAATTCATTATTGTAATACATTTATGAAGTAATTGTATCATTTAAATTCTCACCTGATTAGGTACACATTTTTTTCTACTGTACATACGAGGAATTGTTACCGGTACCTTAAATTTTGCCCATTATTTTTCGATACATCCTGTACAATATTTTTTTGTGATAACATTCTATTATTACTAGTGCTTGTGCAGCAAATTCTGCAAACTAAGTTCATTAGACGTTCAAATAAAAATTTTTCAGATTTATTTTCAATGAAGAATACCAGACATTTTGAAAGTTATTTGCTTCCTTAACAATGAAACATACTCTCTCTGAATGGTTTTATATGCCTAATATTTTTTTGGAACCTATCCACCTTCAGTTTTTGAGTTTCAACGCGAAAACGCAAGTAACAATGTCAGAACTATCAGTGGGTTTTACATGTGGGAGTAAAGCAATAGCTATTTCAGGTCATTGTGGATTGTAGGTGAAAGTTAAAAAAAAAAAAAATAAATAATCAGATTTGCTATGCTTTCGAACAATAGACATAGCATCTTGGTATAGCTGCTGCATGTTTCGTGAACTACCTTGAAATGTATCCTGCTAAGAGACTTTGCTGAAATGGTCGAGAGACTACAAAATTTTGTAGGACTCTCATATTATCAGTAAGTAATGGTCTTTCCTTGTTAACTATAATTTTTGCGCTCTCGAGCCAATACTGAAGAGAATGACGCATATAAATATCTACACTACACCGCCATTATGTATATGAAAAAGACCCAACCCCACTTGATTAATAACTATAAAAATATTTGATTTTTAATAACATTATTATTATCTTACGTAAGTTTTACAGTTATTATATATATATATATATATATATATATATATATATATATATATATATATATACTATATAGCCGCTGCTCAGTAAATTATAGAAATGAAGATCTAATTTAACATATTCTACATCTACTTACATAACCCTAAAACGTTTCACTTTCATATAATCAGTATAACATTAATATGTATAATTAATGAAAAATAGTCACATCATGGCATTCTATAATAATATTTCATTTCTAATGGTAATAATGTCATCAAACCACCTCAAGGTTTTTAGATTTTCATATTCAATACACAGCTGTACTCAGAAAATTACACACCGCAGAATCAGACCTGTAAATTATTTTAGCAAGTCTTGAAGATTTAATAACCAATTGAATTTGAGCTCTAAATATGTCAGCAATCCTGCAGGTCATGGCCTTCGTGTAATAGCCTATTGTTTATTGTAGTGTGTGTTTTGTTTTATTCTAAAATATGCTAAAATGTTATTAGTTCTCAAAACTGACGACAGATGGATTTTGGAAAATAGGAAAATGACGTAGGAAAATTGACATTTTACTGAAAACTACTATTTTTTTTTTAAAACTTTGGGTTCCAAGCTTCAAACTAAGGGGTCATTTATTAAAATCCGTTCAGCCGTTTTTTCGTAATTTCCATTACAAATTTCAAATTATATATATATAGATTATTATTATTATTATTATTATTATTATTATTATTATTATTATTATTATTATTATTATTATTATTATTATTATTATTATTATTTAAACGCAGAATAAATATGGGAAATGCGTGTTATTATTCGGTTGAGAAGCTCTTATCATCCAGTCTGCTGTCCAAAAATCTGAAAGTTAGAATTTATAAAACAGTTATATTACCGGTTGTTCTGTATGGTTGTGAAACTTGGACTCTCACTTTGAGAGAGGAACATAGGTTCAGGGTGTTTGAGAATAAGGTGCTTAGGAAAATATTTGGGGCTAAGCGGGATGAAGTTACAGGAGAATGGAGAAAGTTACACAACACAGAACTGCACGCATTGTATTCTTCACCTGATATAATTAGGAACATTAAATCCAGACGTTTGAGATGGGCAGGGCATGTAGCACGTATGGGCGAATCCAGAAATGCATATAGAGTGTTAGTTGGGAGACCGGAGGTAAAAAGACCTTTAGGGAGGCCGAGACGTAGATGGGAGGATAATATTAAAATGGATTTGAGGGAGGTGGGGTATGATGATAGAGACTGGATTAATCTTGCACAGGATAGGGACCACTGGCGGGCTTATGTGAGGGCGGCAATGAACTTTCGGGTTCCTTAAAAGCCATTTGTAGGTAAGTTATTATTATTATTATTATTATTATTATTATTATTATTATTATTATTATTATGTGGTTTTAAGGACGAACTTGGCGGTGATGGAGACGAACATGAATTTCCATTTCGTTCTGTCTTTGTTGACATTAATTGCGGTAAAATCCTGTGTCAATTTTCTAAGCACGATAATGGAGTTGGTATTAATTGAAGGCATTCAGAGCACAATCAAGGTAATGGGCGTCGTGCTGCCTAGATATCAGGCTGAGCTCTCATTCACCAAGAATGCAATTAGGCTAGCAGCAAAGAAAGCAAGATCTTTCGGCAGCCGGGTTGTTTTACAGCCTTCGTCATTAGCCCACAACCACAGTCTAATGAAACGCGACGCAAGAAATGAGACACAGCTCTGTGACGTCATCCACGAAGGCCCCAGTCTGTGCATCAGTCATTTGATAAATTGTGAAGTGAGGGAGTTTCATTTGTGGGAGAGTTTCCATACGATAGCATAATATGGAAGTAACTCTCCATCACCATGACAACTCTTAATAAAGAATCGTAAATATTTGGCCCTCCTTTGAGAATCTTAAACTATTGTTGTTAATTATTTATTAATTTAACAAGCCGTACCCGTGCGCTCCGCTGCACCCGTTAGAAATAAATATAAAGTAATTACATAATTAAAATAGGACATTTGATCCAGGGAGCATTCGTGTTTGATAGAAGGATAAATCGTTTAATATGTTACTTAATTTAAATTGCATCCAAATGATTAAAATGCGATCATTTTGCTCCAGAGACACTCATTTGGTGCAATTACAATTCCTTTAACCTGTTTCTTAATTTTTATTACATGCAACCATAGTTTAATGAAGATTGACATCATTTAGATTTAATGTGTATATTTTATTTTACTTGTTATAGGTTTCCATTGAATTATGGTAATAACTTAATTTTAACCCTTGTTTTCTACGTATTCAGTAAATGGCGCTTGGCCCACTATGGTTGTGAACCCTTCAAGTAACTTAAATTATATTATATAATATTACATATTATATTATATTATATTATATTATATTATATTATATTATATCAGAAGTTACTGTAATAACATTATAGCATTATGTCCATCTAGAGAAACTACACTTTCCAATGGTGAAATAATAATTAATTATACAAATCGGTTAATTTAGCTTCCGATATTACTTCATACAAACACAGAAACATTCTCTGTAGGCTATCTTTCATAGCTTTCGATTGTTGCTGTCCAAGGCCCCTTATAGACGAAGTCATTTTTTTAAATTCATTACACGGCCTTATATGGCAGTTATTTTAATTTTAAAACTCATTTATCTCATTAAATATCAGTCCTATCAAAATTTTTCAAGGAATAAAACTTATCGAAAATTATTTTTAAAGAAACGTTTGTTATGTAACATTTTTCATAAAAATCAATAATAAGCGAGATATTTCGATTTATTTAATTCAGTCCCCCTTATAACCCCCCTTTTAAATAATGTATTTTGAATGCCATATAGCCTAAAATCTAAGTTACGACGAATTTTCATCGAAATCCGTTCAGCTATTATCGCGTGAAAAGGTAACAAACATACAGACAGACAGACAGACAGACATACAAACAAAAATTTCAAAGAAGCTATTTTCGGTTTTAGGATGGTTAATTATGTATGTTAGGACCAATTATTTTCGGAAAATCGAAAAATACGAGAAAAATTTCGGCTACAAATTTATTATTAGTATAGATTTAATTTACACAATACTTGACGAGCAAAAATGAAATATTACAAGCAATATTCAAATTAGGGTAATTCTGGGACATCTTGACACTTTTAAGGAAAGTAGCCACCAGAGTGTTCCCCTTTTAAATAATGTATTTTTAAATGCCATGTAGCCTAAAATCTAAGTTACGACGAATTTTCATCGAAATCCGTTCAGCTATTATCGCGTGAAAAGGTAACAAACATACAGACAGACAGACATACAAACAAAAATTTCAAAAAAGCTATTTTCGGTTTCAGGATGGTTAATTATGTATGTTAGGACCAATTATTTTCGGAAAATCGAAAAATACCAGAAAAATTTCGGCTACAAATTTATTATTAGTATAGATTTAATTTACACAATACTTGACGAGCAAAAATGAAATATTACAAGCAATATTCAAATTAGGGTCATTCTGGGAGATCTTGACACTTTTAAGGAAAGTAGCCACCAGAGTGTTGCATTGGTGTTAAATCGCTCGCTTGAACTCGATCGAATGTCGCACCCTCGAGTGAGATACGATCGGTCGTGATACGCTCGTAATAAATAGAATCACAGTACAAAGTCATCTGACCGACATGTCTTATCTTGTATGGAAGGCGACAGATAAGATACACATATGTTTTGCTCACACGGTAAAAATAAGGCTTTATTTTCTGCGTTTATGACAAACGTTTAATGGAACAGTCAATGGAACGTACCAAAACAGGAACATGAAGTTATAAATAAAATAGTATGAAAAACTTCGATATACAGTTATTATTGCTAATTAATAATTATTCAATATTTGATTTACCACATATATAATATGATAGGTCCATACATAGTGTTCCGCCTATATACTGCGACAATGTAGAAACGTTTTACAAAATATTATTATATAGCAATAAATTAATAACAATATTAGTACAGAGATAATGTCACAGACAATATAATAAAACGAATAATCATGCTGCACAACTGTTACAGACGCAAAGATTGATACACTTATTAATACTTACTTACTTACTGGCTTTTAAGGAACCCGGAGGTTCATTGCCGCCCTCACATAAGCCCGCCATTGGTCCCTATCCTGAGCAAAATTAATCCATTCTCTATCATCATATCCCACCTCCCTTAAATCCATTTTAATATTATCTACCCATCTACGGCTCGGTCTCCCTAAATACACTTATTATTAGAGATTATTATTATTATTATTATTATTATTATTATTATTATTATTATTATTACTACTACTACTAGAAAGCTTGATACATTTCTTGCATTATCGTGATTGTATTCTCCGTTTATAATAATTACATTTACATCCAATAACATCTATTAGATGTGGCAAAAACAAAATCACTCCTGTGTGGGGGGGGGGAAAACATTAACCTACAACATTTATATTATATTTTAAAGCAAGTTTTGTAGTTGTACTATGGAGATGTTAGTTAAACACTGCAAAGTTTTGAAATGATAAACATCTATGATGTTACTACACAGTTCATCACTGTAACAAGAACGAATGTCTAACGCTCGGCTTATACCGTTCGAGGATTTATCGCTCGCGACAATTTTACCCATCATGCATATGCGCTACCTATCGGATTATGCTATGAACTACTTTCGCTCGAGCGAAAACGTCAGATGCAGACCTCTGTAGATTACATTAAAGATAAATAAACTGTTCTTAAAAATAATGGAGAGTTACGAACGCAGTATAACTGCCACTATATTTTCTGGAATCACCCTGTATTTTAGCAACATTTTCTCTAACTAACGCACTGAAACAATTATCTCTTGTGCACGTCTCTGAGTACTCTACAAAGGAAATGAAATAGTAAATGTAAAGAAAGAAAGAAAGAAAAAAGAAGACAAAATTGAGGTAATTATATTCCATCCCCCTTTGCTCACAACGTAGCAACTTCTGCATGAGAAAAGGGATGATTTGGAATGTGTGATGAGAGGAATGGAAAATGAATGCAAAACACGAGCAGCGAAATATATTTTGAGATAAAATATTCGTCTGTCTTTTTAAGACACTTTTAAAGTTAGAAGAGAAAGAGTCTGAGTGTACAGTCTAATGCTGAAGATAAATAATATAGCAGAGAACCAGTGCCGTGCCTATGGTGTTCCGACTGCAGCGAGGGAGCGTTTCAAAGGAGAGAAAGCCTCCCCAACTTCGTGTGAAAATAGTTCCTTCGTTTTTTTTGGGTTCAGCCCACTTTCAGAGTGCGTAGTGATCGATCTGAACAAGGTGACTTGACAAAAGTAGAATTCTCAAGTGTTTTAAGTCTACTTGAGAAATGAAATAGTGACTGCAATGAATTGGAATCAGTAAATCGGTTCAGAAGAGCATAATGGAGTGAATAGCTTAGTCAAAATCTCTAGTTTACTACATTCGTCCACATTTCTTTACATTTTACAACTAAATATGTTACTTGGAGGAAAAATGTCTTAAGTCAATATTTTGTGAAAATGAGATTTTTATATATTCTGAAAGTGGAAACAATTCTCTACAATCTGGTAAAACATCTAAAGTCAAATAAGACTCCTAGCTGGATTTACAGAGCGTTACCAAATGTCCTAAGTGCTTTTTGAATCGAGCACACACAGAATAAAGGACTTAAGAATATTTAATACTTTATTCCTTACAAACCATCACATGTTTACTTTCCATGCTTCCCTATTAAAAAGGTCTAACTTGTATTTTAGCCATTATATCACATACTGATGTTCTTTCCTTTTAATACTTCAAGCACCAGGGTAAACGGTCCTGTAATTGTTTAAGACCCATTTTGCATTTACATTTCTCATTTATTTTGACATGAAAAAGGTCTTATGTTTAAATAGTCCCTTCTACTGAGTTTGGGTTCTAGTCTTAAAAGGGCGGCTATTTTTGGAAATAATCAAGAAAATTGTTAAATGAGCAACATTAACTATTTTAGAAGAAACATGAACAAATAATATCCAGGAGAAACCTCTTAATTAAAAAAAAAAAACTCTGTAATTGACACCAATTTCAATCTTTCTACTGCTTTCCTGAAAAGTATAAAATTTTTACACAATACCTTATTCCTTCTATCCACAGAAATATACAAGAAGTTGTGCTGAATTCTAGAGAAACGACTATGAATATGCTAGGGCACTCGATAAGTAAAGGGAACAATACTGTAAATCAGCGCTCCTAGCGGTGAGCATCGGAATCTTTTATTACGTAACTGAGGATTGTTTCATAAATATGAGAGCACCGTCATTAACTGATGATAAGCAAAGAGTGATCTTTCCGTGGACACTAAACTGACACCGATATTAGTTATCTAAAGACTATCTTAAAAATTTGCAGACAAAGATAATAATAATAATAATAATAATAATAATAATAATAATAATAATAATAATAATAATAATAATAAGGAAGATTAAATTCAGACGTTTGAGATGGGCAAGGTATGTAGCACGTATGGGCGAATCCAGAAATGCATATAGAGTGTTTGTTGGGAGGCAGGAGGGAAAAAGACCTTTGGGGTGGCCGAGACGTAGAAGAAAGGATAATATTAAAATGTGTCTCAGTGAAACGCACAGCAGAGTTCGTATAGGTCGTTTCTGTCAGATGCGTTTCCAATTCACTGCGGACTAAAGCAAGGAGATGCACTATCACCTTTACTTTTTAACTTTGCTCTAGAGTATGCTATTAGGAAAGTCCAGGATAAGAGAGAGAGGTTTGGAATTGAACGGGTTACATCAGCTGCTTGTCTATGCGGATGGTGTGAATGTGTTAGGAGAAAATTCACAAACGATTACGGAAAAGACGGGAACTTTACTTGAATCAAGTAAATCGGTAGGTTTGGAAGTAAATCCCGAAAAGACAAAGTACATGATTATGTCTCGTTACCAAAATATTTAAGAAATGGAAATATAAAAATTGGAGATTTATTCTTCGAAGAGGTGGAAAAATTCAGGTATATTGAAGCAACAGTAACAAATAGAAATGACACTCGGGAGGAAATAAAACGCAGGATTCATTCATTCATTCATTCATTCATTCATTCATTCATTCATTCATTCATTCATTCATTCATTCATTCATTCTATTCCATAGATCTTACATGAGCAATGAAGCTTTAAGATATGGAACAAGTCAAAATTTTACAATATTACAATTACAATTTTTACAAATTTTTATAGTGTTACAATTTCGTAATTTTCTATAATTTTTACAATTTTGTGCAATTTTTTACAATATTTTGGCGAGATGTAGTGATATGAGGTGAGGTCCGAGGATTCGCCAAAATATTACCCGGCTTTTACCTTTTGGTTGGGGAAAACCTCGGAAAAACCCAACCAGGTAATTAAATCAAAGGGGGGTTAATCAACTCAAAGGGGTTGATGCCAAGGACTCGCCATAGACCATCCGGCTTCAGTCCCACGGTTGTTATTATTCAGTTGAGAAGCTTTTGCCATCTAGTCTGCTGTCAAAAAATCTGAAAGTTAGAATGTATAAAATAGTTATATTACCGGTTGTTCTGTATGGTTCTGAAACTTGGACTCTCACTTTGAGAGAGGAAGAGAGATTAAGGATGTTTGAGAATAAGGTTCTCAGGAAAATATTTAGGTCTAAGAAGGATGAAGTTACAGGAGAATATAGTACGTCCGCTCAAATGAGAGCCACTTGGAACGTGTGATTGGACACACTTACCGCAGGGAGCAAGTAGGCACGCGACTCCGAGCAGGTTCCATGTAAACAACACTGCGTTGCCATCTCTCCCTTCTGAAGACTGGAGTGAACCTTCGTGTGCGTCTTGTGAATACAGAAATAAAACACGAACACCTCCTATTCAAAGTCTGTTGATCACTATTTAAATCAATTACACAAAATTCCGACTAAATGAATTCTATGGTAATGGTAGGGGGACAGTCGTAGTATAACATGGCCGTATTTTGATGATAGTTCGTCAATTACATACATCTTTTTCTGTAATGGCTACGTTTTATCTCTTGTAGCAGATGCAACTTTGTTGTTGGGACTGGCGTGGGCAAAGGGATATTATTTTCACGTTTATTATGACCTCTATTGTTGATCTAGTGGTAGGTACAGGATTTACAATACGGGAATGGTATGGGGCATTATACATAATGATGGCAGACAGTTCTTCCAGTCGTTTTAGCGAACATTCCTCAAACCATTCTTCAAAGATTTTAGAATTCATAGTCCCACGGTAATCAACTGGGGCATCACTCATACTTTGGTGGGTAACGAATAATGAATGCTCCTTGAATGAAACATTTCTTCCCCTCGCATGTAAAATTACTACTCGTTGTCCTTTACCTGAAGAAAAATTGTCATCACAATAACTTGACCCATCTCAACAACGACACTTTACTCCGTCATGGGTATCATACCATGTTTCGCCTAAGTATACTTCTTCATAACCCAGTAGTCGATAATGCTCTATATTCCGTAAATACGAGGAACGCCACACCCGTATTCGTAATGATTCCATTGCTGCTGGTTGAGATCCATGAATTTTATATTTAAACCCCATTGAATGTAATAGTTCCATTAAATTATTTCTTTGATATGGAAACTCATATTGGGTAGCTTGTGTTTTATTACGCATTGCATTGAGAAGTTTGCGGTTGAAGCTATTTTATTTTTGATTTATATTATAAGCCACAATATACATTGACTGTCCTCTGCCAAGTTCTGAGCTAACTGTATTATACTCATACTTCCGCGCTCGCCTGAAACCAAATACTAAGTTATACGAACTTGTTCTCGGAGCACCGACTTAGATCTGTCAACAGCGCTGGCGTACCAACAACCAACCGCGTGCTTCCAGACTGAAACACCTGACGCCTCCCGCTCAAGGCAGGTGCAAGTGGCTCTCATTTGAGCGGACGTACTATGGAGAAAGTTACAAAACACAGAACTGCACTCATTGTATTCTTCACCTGACATAATTAGGAACATTAAATCCAGACGTTTGAGATGGGCAGGGCATGTAGCACGTATGGGCGAATCCAGAAATGCGTATCGATCGTCTGGTTCAAAAGTGCGACAACTCAAAAAAACAAGTTTTGAAATATCTTCAGTTGAAAGTTTCAAATAAATCACCTAGAAAGGAACAGAGTTCTGGTTCATAACCACGACAATTAGAAATGAGTCAGTATTCAGGACGAGTATATCACAGTCTTCCCGTTCATTATTAATACATTTCGAAATGTACTAATAATGAATTAGTAAAGTCCACAGTTATAATTACTTCTAAAGCAGTTTATTTAGTTTTTTTTTTTCTTTTTGGTTGTAAATATGACTTATCTCAATATTGAATCGGAAAGAGCTCCGAAAGGAGCTTTCAGTAGTATAAATAACTAAAAAATGGCAATTTTTGATTTGTCGCACTTTTGAACTGGACGATCGATGTAGAATGTTAGTTGGGAGGGCGGAGGGAAGAAGGCTTTTGAGGAGACCGAGACGTAGATGGGAAGATAATATTAAAATGCATTTGAGGTAGGTGGGATATGATGATAGAGACTGGATTAATCTTGCTCAGGATAGGGACCGATGGCGGGCCTATGAGATGGCGGCAATGAACCTCCGGGTTCCTTAAACGCCAGTAAGTAAGTAGGTAATAATAATAATAATAATAATAATAATAATAATAATAATAATAATTAGGAACATTAAATCCAGCTAATCAGCGATGTATGTATTGGAGGGGGAAAGGAACTGGCAACCCTACCCCATTATCTCCTGGCCTAGTTGCCTCATGAGTGACGCCTTATTGGTGTTACTTATGAGGTTCAAACCTGTCTTTGGACAGTTGACTAAACAACAAACAACAAATCCAGACGTTTGAGATGTGCAGGGCATGTAGCACGTATGGGTGAATCCAGAAATGCATATGGAGTGTTAGTTGGGAGGCCGGAGGGAAAAAGACCTTTGGGGAGACCGAGACGTAGATGGGAAGATAATATTAAAATGGATTTGAGGGAGGTGGGATATGATGATAGAGTCTGGATTAATCTTAATCAGGATAGGGATCAATGGCGGGCTTATGTGAGGGCGGCAATGAACCTCCGGGTTCCTTAAAAGCTTAAGTAATAATAATAATGATAATGATAATAATAATAATAATAATAATAATAATAATATACTACAGAATAAACGAAGGTGTCTTTAACTGCAGGGACAAATTACAATCTGAGTTTGAGCAAATACAGAGTGTCCATAAATATAATACGAAATTATTGATCTTCCTTTACATGAAACTTGAATGATGATGATGGTAATGATGAAATTGTGTTATAGGAGTAGAAGTTAGGAGAAAGAGTAGTTAATTGATTCGGCGATAATATTGTGCAGAGCTGACAATTGAATTAAGAAATAAGGATAAAATAATAATAATAATAATAATAATAGTAATAATATAATAATAATAATAATAATAATAATAATAATAATAATAATGATAGTAGTGTAGTACAGTGGGATATGATGATAGAGACTGGATTAATCTTGCACAGGATAGGGACCGATGGCGGGCTTATGTGAGGGTGGCAATGAACCTTCGGGTTCCTTAAAAGCCATTTGTAAGTAAGTAAGTAAGTAAGTAAGTGTAGTACAGAAGTAAACGAAGTTGTCTTTAACTGCAGAGACAAATTACGATCTGAATTTGAGCAAATACAGGTGTCCATAAATATAATACGAAGCTATTGATCTTCCTTTACATGAAATTTTAATGATGATGATGATCATGATGATAATGTGTTATAGGAGTAGAAGTTATAAGAAAGAGCAGTTAATTGATTCGGCGATAATATTGTGCAGAGCTGACAATTGAATGAGGAAATAGCTAGAATAAGGATAAAATAATAATAATAATAATAATAATAATAATAATAATAATAATAATAATAATAGGCCTAATAATAATAATAATAATAATTTATCATATCCTTGAATAATAAAGTAATATAGGTACAAAGATCATGAAATATAATCGTGTGTTCATTGAATAGTGAACAGTTTGTAAAGTCTGACTTTGTGACAACTGAGATATGTAGATGTACATTATTTAACATGCACCCTGCCGATTGATGGCCATGTGTGTGGGTGGGGGTGGGGGTGGGAGGTCGTCGAGAGCGAACCATTCGGTCTCAAATAAATGCGATCCGCGAGAGTGGGGTGTTGTTTGTGAAGTATCGATTGTAGCCGTCCTCACATTCCGATGATCCTGATACAGTGCGCCTGCTAAATGAGTGTGATTGTGGGGCCGCCTGCAATTAAACGCGACGCTATTGGCAACGTTTACCGCGCACAAAGACTCCTGCTGACGACGAACTAATGACCTCTAGTTCCACTATAATTGTTTGTTATTACATGTTGTTGTATGTCGGAAGTTACATAATTGAGTGATTCACTGGGGTGGCCCACGCACAAAATGGGGGCGCGTTGTTCGTACAATGCAGAGTAATGTACTATTTTGCTTCTAATCAAAAGCAAATCCACGTCCTTCACATCTGTAATCAGATAATCTCACCCTTAAGTTATCACGGTTTTTATAGTTTATTTCTTATATTCATTCATTCATTCTTACTTACTGACTTTTGAGGAACCCGCACGTTCATTGCCGCCCTCACATAAGCCCGCCATCGGTCCCTATCCTGAGCAAGATTAATCCAGTCCCTATCATCATATCCCACCTCCCTCAAATCCACTTTAACCCTTTGATGCACGCATTTTGGAGGGAAAGAAAATATTGTGTTTGCAATGAAATTAAACTTTTATTTGTCTAAGTGAAGTGCCTCAAATTAAACAAAAAATGAAAAACTTCCCTTTTTGACACAGAAAATGGGTGGTTTTTAAATTTTATTAGGTTATTTTACGACGCTTTATCAACAGCTTAGGTTATTTAGCGTCTGAATGAGATGAAGGTGATAATGCCGGTGACATGAGTCCGGGGTCCAACACCGAAAGTTACCCAGCATTTGCTCATATTGAGTTGAGGGAAAACCCCGGAAAAAACCTCAACCAGGTAACTTGCCCCGACCGGGAATCGAACCCGGGCCACCTGGTTTCGCGGCTAGACGCTCTAACCGTTACTCCACAGGTGTGGACAAAAAATGAGTGGTTTCATGGCAAAATCACTATGCAATATTGCAGAACACAATGCCTTCAAACTTATTGTGAATGATACAAAAGGAAACAGTTTCTGCTCTCATTAAGGCAAAATGCCACTTCACATGCGTTGCAGGCCCATTTACTCCTGTGCTACAGTAAGCACAGCGTTTGAAAGATCCACGCACAGGCATATGTGCCACCTTGTCGAATCTTTTCCCATATGGGACAGTTGGCTTGAAGTGGTGCACAGGTTTTAGCACTGTCTTTCTCCCTCTAGGTTTTGGAATATGAGCTGCGACCAAACAATCAACAACAGCCAACCTGAAATTCTTCGGAGTCGGTTCTCCACCTTCATCTGTCAACGAATATACCAAAAAGGCATTGGCCACATTGACATCAACAAAATGCCAAAAAATGCGGTGCCACTATTTTCTGCATTTTCAATCAATCTCGTAGAAGGACTTCAACATATCAGTTTTGTCAACATAACCCATATGTTTGTTGTAGTCCTTCACGAATTGTGGGCAAGGAATTTCAGTGGTTGTTCTATTCTTCTCTTTCCTTGAAATAGTGGCAACAATAGATGGATCGTGATACTTATAAAGGAAAAGAATGGACCTTCTATCCTTCCACTTGAGCCAGGACACTCCAGCATATGACGTATGAGCTATCATTCTCACCACGTTTAATATTGCGGTCTCTTCTTTCGTCGTGTGGTAAACCAATACGCCCATGTCTAATTATATCAGATGCATAGATGTAGATAGAGATTCAAACTTGCGAAAAAGTTGTCATAAAACACTTCGTGATTGTCACCAACCATCTCTTCCTTGTAGCCATGATGAATAAGTTGACACAAAAATGGAATACTTTGTTGGATATGGTAAGCATAACTGCCCTGTTTGCATGGTGGTTACGTTTTGAAACCACCACATTATTTCTATATTGACGCCACATGTGTCGAAGAAATTACAATCTTGTTACTGAAATATGTTCTGAAAGACCGAAAGACAAATAATAATACTTACGTAACTGTGATATTTTAGGATACAACTGAAATAAAAGCAAGTAGCGAGTTTTCCACACCCCAACTATACACAACAACATCGGCCTTCTTATTGAACAGGCTGAGCAACACAAATATAGGGAAAATAACATTCTTCTACAGTTACTAGGGATCAGTGAACGCAGCGCAGTAGTTTTGAAATAAAAACCACCCTGTAAGTAGACGGGAAACTAAAATTTAAAAGGTGGTTACGTACTGTAAGCATTGCGCTTCAAAGGGTTAATATTATCTTCCTATCTACGTCTCGGCCCCCCTAAAGATCTTTTTCCCTCCGGCCTCCCAACTAACACTCTATATGCATTTCTGGATTCGCCCATAAGTGCTACATGCCCTGTCCATCTCAATCGTCTGGATTTAATGTTCCTAATTATGTCAGGTGAAGAATACAATGCGTGCAGTTCTGTGTTGTGTAACTTTCTCCATTCTCCTATAACTTCATCCCTCTTAACCCCAAATATTTTTCTAAGCACCTTATTCTCAGACACTCTTAACCTATGTTCCTCTCTCAAAATGAGAGTCCAAGTTTCACAACCATAAAGAACAACCGGTAATATAACTGTTTTATAAATTCTAACTTTAAGATTTTTTGACAGCAGACTGGATTATAAAAGCTTCTCAACCGAATAATAACAGGCATTTCCCATATTTATTCTGTGTTTAATTTTCTCCCGAGTGTCATTTATATTGTTATTTGCTGCTCCCAGGTATTTGCATTTTTCCACCTCTTCAAAGGATAAATTTCCAATTTTTATATTTCCATTTCGTACAATATTCCCGTCACGAGACATAATCATATACTTTGTCTTTTCGGGATTTACTTCCAAACCTATCTCTTTACTTGCTTCAAGTAAAATTTCCGTGTTTTCCCTAATCGTTTGTGAATTTTCTCCTAACATATTCACGTCATCCGCATAGACAAGCAGCTGATGTAACCCGTTCAATTCCAAACCCTCTCTGTTATCCTGGACTTTCCTAATGGCATACCCTAGAACAAAGTTAAAAATTAAAGGTAATAGTGCATCTCCTTGCTTTAGCCCACAGTGAATTGGAAATTGACCTATACGGACTCTGCTGTACGTTTCACTGAGACACATTTTAATTAATCTAACTAGTTCCTTGGGAATACCAAATTCAATAAGAATATCATATAAAACTTCCCTCTTAACCGAGTCATATGCCTTTTTGAAATCCATGAATAACTGATGCACTGTACCCTTATACTCCCATTTTTTCTCCATTATCTGTCGAATGAAAAATATCTTATTTACGTCTAAAACCACACTGATGATCCCCAATAATTCCATCTATATATGGAGTTAATCTTCTTAAAAGAATATTGGACAACATTTTGTACGACGTCAACAAAAGTGATATTCCTCGAAAGTTACTTGTCCTCCTTCTTAAAGATAGGTAGAGTTTTATTATGGACTCCTTCCATTGTTCTGGTACAATTTCCTTTTCCCAAATAGCATGTACAAGCTTATAAATTTCGTTAGATAATGCGCTTCCACCCTCTTGTATTAATTCTGATGGAATTTGATCATATCCTGGAGACATAAATTTTCAAATTTTGTATCGCAATTTTCATTTATTCATGCATTAATTAATTACTTAATTAATTAATTAATTATCCATGCATTAATTAATTAATTAATCCATGCATTAATTACTTAATTCATTCACTCATTGTCCATGGGCAGGTTTTTCGCTGCAAACCCAACATCCTCCAATCTTTCCTATTTTCTGCCTTCCTCTTAGTCTCCTCACACGATCCATATATCTTAATGTCGTCTATCATGTGATATCTTCTTTTGTCACAAACCTTTCTCCCGTTCATCATTCCTTCCAGTATATCCTTCAGTAGGCAGTTTCTTATCAGCCAGTGACCCAACCAATTCCTTTTCCTCTTCATGATCACTTTCAGCATTATTCTTTCTTCACACACTCTTTCCAACACAGCTTCATTTATTATTCTGTCTGTCCATTTCACACGCTCCATTCTTCTCCATATCAACATTTAAAATGCTTCTAATCGCTTCTCTTCATTTCGTCGTAATGCCCATGTTTCTGCTTCATACAATGCCGCACTCCACTAAAAGCACTTCACTACTCTCTTCCTTAGTTCTTTTTCCAGAGTTCCGCCAAAGATGTATGTATGTATGTATGTATGTATGTATGTATGTATGTATGTATGTATGTATGTATGTATGTATGTATTCACACTGCAATGGGTATATACCCGGTGGCAGTGGTAACTAATTACACTCAATAATGGCAATAATAAACTTATTAATTAAAATAGAATTAATAATAATACTAATAATTAATAATAATAATAATAATAATAATAATAATAATAATAATAATAATAATAACAGGGAATATACTAAATTAAATGAAACGATCACTTAAAATAACATTTGAAATATTCTAATTTGTATCTTAATCCTAAGTTCGAACTAAAACCCACGAGTATGATATGTTCATACCTGCACAAGTACCTTTCAACACTACACTCATTTCGCTGTCAACTCACTCACTGCCCTGGAACTACGACACATTTCACTGATTCTATCCTGATTTCAATAACACTTCAAAAACATTTCACTGTTCAAATACTTTGCACTGCCACTATAAACTATAAAGCTTCACTGACAGGAACACGTTTCACTGACACAGCACACTTCACTGACACGACATACTTCTTCACTGATACAACACACTTCACTGACACAACATAATTCTTCACTGATACAGCACTTCAATAACAACATATCATTTACACCCTTTAACTACTGTGTATAATTACCGTCTATTAGTAAGGTCCTTAAGCCTATTTTTAAATGCATTTTTGGTTGTTGGTAAAGCCTTTAGTAAGTCTGCAGGTAAAGCATTCCAGTCCCTGATAGTACGATGCTCCTTTTTCTGTTAAAAGCTTCCTTTGCCATACTATCCTCCTTTTGACTTCTTGGCAGCAATTGACAAACATCCGAAGTAAAAAAATTACCGAATTTGACTTTTTACCTGATATATGTAGTGTTTTGTATTGACTACCATCCTATAAAATGAATATCCTAAGAGTTCGACTCTAAGTCTATGATTTTTAATCCTACAAGTATTTATTTCAATGCTCTTATATTGCAAGCCTGTATAGTTTTCTTACTGTCCTGAACAATTTACTTCAGTTGACTTGAGATGTTTACCAATTCATGTAATAATAATAATAATAATAATAATAATAATAATAATAATAATCATCATCATCATCCTTCACGAATTAGGCGTCTGTAGACCTGTTTCGGCCCCATCTAGCAGTCTTCTAAAAGGTCTTCCTGGTCGACGATGTCCTCTAGGTTTATACTGCATCATAATTTTTGGGATTCTTGAATTTTCCATTCCTCTTACATGATCTAGCCAATTTAATTTGTATCTGCTGATTTTTTCTTCTACTGACTCTACTTCTAATTGTTCTAAAATTTCTTCATTCCTTTTTTCGGTCTAAAAGATTATATCCTGCTGTCCTCCTGAAAAATTTCATTAACATTGCTTTGATTCTGTTCATGTCTTTTTTCTTTAATGTCCAAATCTCGCTTCCGTATGAAAGGGAGGGTAATGCTAGTGTATTATATATTTTTATTCTTGTAGATTTTTGTACTAATTTAGCTTTTAATGTATTATTTATTATTCCTAGAATTTGTGTAAATTTGGTAATTTTCTTGTTCACATCTTTTTCATTTTGATAAGATATTTCACAACCCAGATAATTGAAATTTTGTACTTGTTCGAGACATTGGTTATTGTGTATTATCTTACTTCTGACTGGGTCTTGTCCTAAAAATGCCATTACTTTTGATTTTTGTGCTGAAATTTCCATCCCAAAATCTTTTAATATTTTATTTAATGTATATAATCCTCTTTGTAAATTATCCACTGAATTGGAAATTATGACATGATCGTCGGCATAGAGTAAGGTATTTAATGTTAGAGTACTGGTTATTTTGATTCCTGATGTGTAGATTTGGTTCCATTTTAAAATAATTTCATTTACATAAATATTAAATAAAGTTGGTGATAGTGGACAACTTTGTCGAACCCCATTATTAACTAATTTTCTTTCGGATATACAGTTATTTATTTTGACACTTATTTTGCTGTCTGTGTAGATTTCTATTATATTTTGTAATAGCAAATTTGGAATATTTTTATCTTGTAATATGTCGAATAAAAGGTCTCTTCGGACTTTATCAAAAGCTTTCACAAAATCAATAAAAGCTATATGGGTTTCTAAATTAAATTCTCTAAATTAAATTAAATTAAATTAAATAATAATACATAGCTTGAACTTTTGGCTCTGATTTTCATCTAGTGCCATGGCTTTAAATTCCACCAATTGCTTGGAATTTTCTTCGTTTCAAGTGTGAAGTGAAATGCTTTCCCATGCCGTCATTCTCACCCTCTACGAAGTGAGATCCACCACGTGTCATGTTCCCAAGGGGTGCGGATACAAACCTGTTTGAAAGCTTTTCCAGGAATTTCAGTTCCATACACAAATCACATGCTCGATTAGGCACCACGGCGAAATCTGCAAGCGTTGGAGTAATTGCAGCTGCGAAGTGTGTGCCAACGGACACATTGCCATGCCAGGTTGTTGTTGAGAACCAATAGCGACATCCAGAGCAGTATTGGATCCCCTCTCACCAATCACTGTACTCTAATTGCTTCAATTGTCGATAAAAGCCTGCCGGTGGGGCCGGGATATGAAGAGAGGCTCGTGCATATGCTAATAGGTTTATTTTGGTATTTACATAGGACTGTGCTGCTGGATTCACTGTTGCCACCGGATACAAATGTGCATAAATCCACTTGCACAGTATTGGAATTCACTCGTACTCGAGCGAGAGAACACTCCAGCGTATTTCAGAGCTTTCTTCATATTGGACTATCTTAACCCAAATTTGCATAGAAGATTTATCGTTTATTTATTTCGATAGCAAGTTTGATATATTGTTCATTCTCGGGTACATTGCATCCTATTGAAATAATACATCTGTAGTTTTTCTTGCTTAGTCCATCAGACGACTGAGTTTTGACACGGTTAAATTCTGCAAAGACATCTCGAATGGTCAAGCAGAACCTAATTTTTTCTGAGCCATCTGTAAGTTTTAATTACGACGTTGTCCTGCATATGTCGCAATACGACTTTGCCATAGATAATCTGAAAGATTGAATCAAGACATTGTTGTGCAAAGACACCTGGAAGCATCAAGCAATACGTTATCTTACAGAAGTTCTGAAAGTCAAGCAATACTTTCTCTTGCAAAGACACTTGAATGTCTCGAGAAAGACTTTATAGTTTTGCAGAGACATCTAAACGTTTCATTATGACTTTATCGTACAGATAATCTGAAAGACTCATCATGACTTCCTGTAGAGACATCTTGAAATTTCAATTAAATTGAACATGTAGAAGCATCAGTGAATACCTTCAAGCAGACAAATCTCGAATATTAAATTCTGATAGGAAAAATTATATTTATTAACCCTTTACTATGGATTAACCCAAAAACATGTGAAACACTTCCTAATTTTACAGATTTTCAACCTCTTGCTACGTCTAAACTATAGATGAGACATATTTCGGGTGAAATACGTTAATAAATACAATCTTAAAAAAAATGCAATCCGTTTTGATCCATCGGTTTAGTAGTTAGGACTATTTCAGTTTGGCTTTCGCAACTGCTATGCTGAGAACAAGATTCAATAGCCTTAAAACTGCAAGTGTGTGACGTCACGCACAGATAAACATGTCAACAGGAAGTAGTCGCATAGTATGTACGAGACTTATAGGAAAAGAAAACTTGAAGGGAAAGAAAATTTACAATCTAGTAATAATGTACCCAAACGAAGAAAGTCTAATGACGAATTCGTGCCTAAGTATAAATATTAATAACTTACAATGCTGATATAAAGCTGTTTTAATGTATAACTTTAATTTTTAATGTTGATCAACATTAATTCTGGAACTAATGTTCCCAGATATTTGCTTTTATCTGTACTGAAACCTATTAGTTATATTGAAATGGTTATATTTTAATGTAAATCATATTTGGACTCGCAGCTGTTTTATAATCAGTATCCATGGATACAGAAGCATAGAAATTGAAGATTGTGAATGAATATAATATGGCCTGGGCTCATCTATCCTTTGCAATGTGCTCCACTTGATCAGCTCCCTGACAGCTTCCTTAAAGATCTAGATAAGGTAATTAGAAGTGCTGTCAAAGAAATGATATCTCTTCCTGATGATACACCTAATGACATGCTATATTCTTCTAAAAACGTACGTGCCTAGGACTTATTAAGGCTGAATGGGAAGCTAATATTCAGCATTTTAACATCTGTAAACGACTCTCACAAGTCAGTGATGATCATTTCCTTCTTGTCAGGAATCTTGAAGAGGAGAAGAAAACTGCTCTCAAGCGCCTGAAAATTCCTGAAGCCAGGATAACACCTCGAACTACTGGCAGACATCTACGTGATGAATTGCGAAAGAGATCGTTTGAATCCTGGTGTCAGTTACCTCATATGGGGAAAGGTATAGTCATCTATGAAGAATATCCAAGAGCCAATTCATGGGTCAGCACCAAAAAGAATTTGTCGTCTTCGGAATATATTAATGCAATCAAGATGTCCTGCAACCTTACTGCAGTGCGCTCCGTTCCTGCAGAGCTTTCAGCACGAGCCGTTGCCGTCAACCAGGCTGCAACGAGACAGAAACTCTTGGCCACGTGTTGGGCTTTTGTCGGAAAGGAGAGTTATTGCGTAACAACAAGCATCATAGAGTCCGTGGAGCTATCGCCTGTCTTTTTCGGAACAAGGGTTGGGAAGTTCATGAAGAGGTCCACTGCATTTCTGAAGACGACTCTCACAGAAGAGCGGATATAATAGCAATAAACAGGCAACAATAAAAGGCTATTATCATAGATCCAACTATACGCATGGAGAGAGATCTAAACCAAGCTCATCAGGTTGCTCAGGAAAAGAGGGTCATTTATGAACCTTGTATTCCCTACCTTAGTGCCAAGTATAACATCCCTCTCTTCAATTGGTCAGTGACAGGTTTATTTTTTGGTGCTCGGAGTTCTTTACCAACATTTACATATAATTTTTTAAAACAGTTATCAATATCATCTTTTGAAATTCAAAAAATCATCTCGCAAATTCTTAAAGATTCCCTGCAGATTATACAGTTTCATTTATACAACTCAGAAGGCCTTAATTAAGGATATGCTAATTTTAAATAAAATCTTTTATTTATAAGTATAACTTTATAGTCATCTTCTAAGATTTTATTTTATAATTGATAATCAATGGTGCTTAATTATTACATTTTATTTTTATAATGACATTCATATTTATCATCAACATCACGGGTTGAGCCGGTAGGTCCCTTCCGTCCCCATTGGAATTGTTCTCTCCAACGAAACCTAGGACGACCAACATTTCTCCTTCCTCTTGGAGCATACTTGGAAGCTTTCTTGGGAATTCGGTGATCCTCCATCCTTTCTAGATGTTCCATCCACCTATATTTCGTTGATTTGTTAACTTTTGTGTTATTCCCTTTATCCCTAATTCTTTTCTGATATCTTCATTCCTCTTGTGCTGTAATAAAGAATATCCCGCCACTGATCTTAGGAATTTCATTTCTGAGGCTTCTAGTCGTCTTTTGTATCTTTTTTGTTAAGGTCCATGTCTTTGCTCCGTAAAGTAGTACTGGAAGGGCTACTGTTTTGTAGAGTTTTAACTGTGTTTCTTTCGTTGTTCTTTTTCCTAAGCTCCGTCATATTTAATTAATTATATTTATTTGCTATTCATTTCCGGATCCTTGTGGTCATCCTTAATTAAGGCCGGAAGAGTTGTTTCTCTCTCTCTCTCTCTCTCTCTCAAAATACGTCCGATAATTTAGGGAAAATCTCTGCATATATAGAGATAAAATTAACTCAAGGAACATCTTTATTGATATCTTGATTGCAGGAAGCGCATATTTACACCAATTTTTTTAAACTGTTCTTACAACGTCGCTATATTTATCTTCATACTCCACGGTAATTAGAAAGTAAAATGGGATGCAATATTCGTGAAATGGAATCGCGCATGTGTATTGTTGGAATTTATTTGATTTATTTGATCAATTGTTTTGCGGTCATTTCTCGTGGAATTGGTAGCAGTGCATAAAAACATACACAGCATGAGATATTTCACTGTAAAATATTTGCAGTACATTTATTAGCTTTTTTGCCCAGCTTGTAATGGAAAACTTTTTTTTGTCCCCACCTTCTTCTGGGCTGTAAGCCCACATTTAGTGTGGCTGTGTCAACGAATGGGACCAGGGGGCCGTATATATCGTGGCAGGGTTTTTACTACAAGATAATCCTGTGGGAAGTTAACACATTAATATATGTGCTGTGTAATTGTTATGCATTACAAAGCCGAGAATAGCCCTGGACAAATAGTGCAAGCATTTTTATCCCCCTGTTTGACTTCTTTTTGTTTTTTTCTTGCAGCAGGCATTACTCATTTGTTTTTAGATGCTTTCGGCAATGTTCTGAGCTGTAACTTACGTTATATGTAAAGCGATACTTTTGTTCACTGAATACCTAGAGCTCCCACTTCCCAGGTTAAAGCCTCGAGTTGAATCCCGGGTGAGTTCAGTCGGCCTCTCTGGTCTTGGCATTGGATTTTAGGGTCGCAGGTTCAAGTCTGGACGATGATGTCTTACTTGTGGCTTTTAAGGAACCCAGAGCTTCACTTCCGCCCTTACATAGAATAGAATAGAATATTTTATTTTCGCTGGCATAAGACCTTCTCTTCCTCTCAATCAGCCTTAATCATTACAATACTTACTTACTGGCTTTTAAGGAAACCGGAGGTTCATTACCGCCCTCACATAAGCCCACTATCAGTCCCTATCCTGAGCAAGATTAATCCAGTCTCTACCATCATATCCCACCTCCCTCAAATCCATTTTAATATTATCTTCTCATCTACGTCTCGGCCTTCCCAAAGGTCTTTTTCCCTTCGGCCTCCCAACTAACACTCTATATACTTTTCTTGATTTACTCATACGTGCTACATGCCCTTCCCATCTCAAGCGTCTGGATTTAATGTTCCTAATTATGTCAGGTGAAGAATACAATGCGTGCAGTTCTGTGTTGTGTAACTTTCTCCATTATCCTGTAACTTCATCCCTCTTAGCCCCAAATATTTTTCTAAGCACCTTATTCTCAAACACCCTTAACCTATGTTCTTCTCTGAAAGTGAGAGTCCAAGTTTCACAACCATAAAGAACAACCGGTAATATAATATAATGTAACTGTTTTATAAATAATTTCATCTACATATGGAGTTAATCTTCTCAAAATAATATTGGACAAAATTTTGTACGACGTCAACAAAAGTGATATTCCCCGAAAGTTACTACAGTTAGTCTTGTCCCCCTTCTTAAAGATAGGTACAATTTTATTATGGACTCCTTCCATTGTTCTGGTAGAATTTCCTTTTCCCAAATAGCAAGTACAAGCTTATAAATTTCGTTAGATAATGCGCTTCCACCCTCTTGTATTAATTCTGCTGGAATTTGATCGATACCTGGAGACTTATAATTGTTCAGATTTTTTATCACAATTTCGACTTCAGAAAGTGTGGGTTTGGGTATAAATGGCTCAGCATTTCGTATTTCAATTTCGTCCCCATAATTTCTATTTGGTCTATGTATATTTAGTAGTTGCCCAAAATAGTTTTTCCATTTGTTCAGGATTGAATGAGAGTCTGCAAATTATTATTATTGTACTACCCGTACCCGTGCGCTCCGCTGCACCAGTTAGAAATAAATATAAAGTAATTACATAATTAAAATAGGACTTTTGATCCAGGGAACATTCGTGTTTGATAGAAGGATAAATCGTTTAATATGTTACTTAATTTAAATTGGATCCAAATAATTAAAATGCGATCATTTTGGTCCAGAGACACTCATTTGGTGCAATGACAATTCCTTTTACATGTTTCTTAATTTTTATTACATGCAACCATAGTTTAATGAAGATTGATATCATTTAGATTTAATGTGTATATTTTATTTTACTTGTTATAGGTTTCCATTGAATTATGGTAATAACTTAATTTTAACCCTTGTTTTCTACGTATTCAGTAAATGGCGCTTGGCCCACTATGGTTCTGAACCCTTCAAATAACTTAAATTATGTTATATAATATTACATATTATATTATATTATATTATATTATATTATATTATATCAGAAGTTACTGTAATAACAGTATAGCATTATGTCCATCTAGAGAAACTGCACTTTCCAATGGTGAAATAATAATTAATTATACAAATCGGTTAATTTAGCTTCCGATATTACTTCATACAAACACTGAAAATTCTCTGTAGGCTATCTTTCATAGTTTTCGATTGTTACTGTCCTAGGCCCCTTATAGAAGAAGTCATTTGTTTTTTAATTCATTACACGGCCTTAGATGGCAGTTATTTTAATTTGAAAACTCATTTATCTCATTAAATATCAGTCCTATCAAAATTTTTCAAAGAATAAAACTTATCGGAAATTATTTTTAAGGAAGCCTTTGTTATGTAACATGTTTCACAAAAATCAATAATAAGCGAGATATTTCGATTTATTTAATTCAGGCCACCTTATAACCCCCCTTTTAAATAATGTATTTTGAATGCCATATAGTCTAAAATGTAAGTTACAACGAACTTCATTTATATTCCAATTTTCATCGAAATCCGTTCAGCCATTATCGCGTGAAAAGGTAACAAACATACAGACAGACAGACAGACAGACATACAAACAAAAATTTCCAAAAAGCGATTTTTGGTTTCAGGGTGGTTAATTATATATGGTAGGACCAATTATTTTTGGAAAATCGAAAATTACCAGAAAAATTTCGGCTACAGATTTATTATTAGTATACATTATTATTATTATTATTATTATTATTATTATTATTATTATTATTGATCTAATTTCCAGTACAATTAATTCGCAGATGTATTGTAATTAAATTTCCATGTCTGTTTTTTCTTAAGAATTAATCACTTCTGTATTTCGTTTCAGTAGAAAAATTCTTATCACTGCCTTCAGTTATAATAACTTTCTCTTTCTCCAGTCTGAAGGAATCCTTTCGATATTTCATTGAATCAACAAATTTAATCCCGTGCAAAGATAAGGCCTGTCCTCATTTCTCGGATCTTTTCAATTAGGGGATGAAATTGAGACAAACAGTCTTCGCCCCCGGTGCGAACTTCTGCGAACGAATTTCTCCTTTGTTAGCATTAACTCTTGACGAAACTCTGATGTGATGAAATATTATTCTAAAATGCTTCCTTCATTACTTAAAGCGAAAATAACTTTCCCCCTCTAAACTTGGATACATTACAAGTCAAGTTTTACGAAGAGCAGTGCCTGTATTTTTAAATGTTCTTATTTACTATTTAGACAAGCTTCGTATCGTTTTTTAGTAATGAAGCAGAGAGTTAATGTCATAAGTCTTTTTTATAGTAAGCCAGAAACATAGCTGCTTTAGTATTTATATGTTATGTGATAAACTGAGTGTTTTAAGACATATTTGTTAGGGCATTTTTTGCATTTTTTGCCTGTTTCAACTCATAAGAGCATCTTTTGTGTTATTCGGACATTTTTGAGGCATTTTCATTTAATTTTGGCCACAAATCCCCATTATTAATATAAAATAATGTTTATTTCCTTTGATATTTTATCTACATATTTTGTCCATTAATATCCTTTATTGTTTACTTGGTTATTTAATGACGCTGTACCAACTACGAGGTTATTTAGCGTCGATGGAGTTGGTGATAGCGATATTATATTTGGCTAGATGAGGTCGAGGATTCGCCATAGATTACCTAACATTTGGGAAAAACCTCGGAAAAACCCAACCAGATAATCAACCCCAGCGGTAATCGAACCTGCGCCCGAGCGCAACTGCGGTCCGGCAGACAAGCGCCTTAACCGACCGAGCTACGCCGGTGGCTAATACCCATTATTTTTTATAATATTTTGATCGTTTTTCTACACAAATATTGCCCTTTTAACGTAGTACACCCCATGTAATGGTTCAGTCCAACCATCCCTTCAATATAGACTCCTCTATACTTGCTAATTCCGTATAAGAGTGGCCTTGTGATGGGCTACATGGAAACTACATCAGGTAAAATAATTAATTAAAGTGTACCACTTGGGAAAAAATATATAAAATTAAATAAACTTAAAGGTTGGTACTAGAATTTAATTTAATTACTAGTCTATATATTAAGTAGCACAAAACTCCTTTTCCTACTAAGCCAATTTTAGAATGTAAGATCAATTTTTAGGGCATTTTTAAGGGCATTTTTGAAAGATTTTTAGGTCATAAATGCATTGTTTTTAGGGCATTTTTTAATGTTTTATAGGTCATCAAAATCCTAGCCCTAGTCATAAGATTGAACATAATAATAGTGACGAGAACGTTTAACTTGAAATGTTTATGCGCTTGATCTGGTGACAATTTTTATTAATACGGCGACGTTACTAATTACAGTATACCTTGGATCACTTAAATTATGATCTGTTTAAAACAAATCAGTTTAGAATCCAGACTACATTATTTTTCATACACAAATGGGGGTGAGTAACATATGCGGGGAGTATAAAGACAGAAATAGTTAATTTAACATGGTCCAATATTAAAGTACATAAACTGTAGTTTTTTTGTCAAATTTAATTATTTATACACGCTTTAACACTGTATGTTTTGTAGAGTCACCTACGTAGCTCAGTCGGCAGACGCGCTAGCCTGCTGATCCGGAATTGCGCTCGGGCTTGAGTTAGATTCCCGTTTGGGCTAATAACCCGGTTGGGTTTTTTCCGAGGTTTTCCCCAACCGTTAGGCAAATGCCAGGTAATCTATGGCGAATCCTCGGCCTCTCTTCATCTCGCCAAAAAATTGGAATCTTGTAAAATCTTCACTTGTTTTACATCTTAAAACCCTACGCTAGTGAAAAATCTATGGCTCTGTAGAATACAATAAATGAAATAATAATAATAATAATAATAATAATAATCATCATCATCATCATCATGTGCGTGAAAGCTCATAGAGGGCCTTTATTATTATTATTATTATTATTATTATTATTATTATTATTATTATTATTATTATTATTATTATACTGTACGAAATCGAAACATAAAAATTGGAGATTTATCTTTCGAAGAGGTGAAGAAATTCAGATATCTTGGAGCAACAGTAACAAATATAAATGACACTCGGGAGGAAATTAAACGCAGAATAAATATTGGAATAAATATAGGAAATTCGGTTGAGAAGCTTTTGTCATCTAGTCTGCTGTCAAAAAATCTAAATACTATTACTTACTTATTTACTTACTTACTTACTTACTGGCTTTTAAGGAACCCGCAGGTTCATTGCCACCCTCACATAAGCCCGCCATTGGTCCCTATCCTGAGCAAGATTAATCCATTCTCTATCATCAAAACCCACCTCCCTCAAATCCATTTTAATATTATCTTCCTATCTACGTCTCGGCCTCCCTAAAGGTCTTTTTCCCTCCGGCCTCCCAACTAACACTCTATATGCATTTCTGGGTTCTCCCATACGTGCTACATGCCCTGCCCATCTCAAACGTCTAGATTTAATGTTCATAATTATGTCAGGCGAAGAATACAATGCGTGCAGTTCTGTGTTGTGTAACTTTCTCCATTCTCCCGTAACTTCATCCCTCTTAGCCCCAAATATTTTCCTAAGCCACCTTATTCTCAAACACCCTTAATCTCTATTCCTCTATGAAAGTGAGAGTCCAAGTTTCACAGCCATACAGAGCAACCGGTAATATAACTGTTTTATAAATTCTAACTATCAGATTTTTCGACAGCAGACTGGATGATAAAAGCTTCTCAACCGAATAATAACAGGCATTTCCCATATTTATTCCGTGTTTAATTTCCTTCCGAGTATCATTTATATTTATTACTGTTACTCCCAGATATTTGAACTTCTCCACCTCTTCAAAAGATAAATTTGCAATTTTTATATTTCCATTTCGTACAATATTCTCGTCACGAGACATAATCATATACTTTGTCTTTTCGTAATTTACTTCCGAACCTATCGCTTCACTTGCTTCAAGTAAAATTCCAGTGTTATCCCTAATCGTTTGTGTATTTTCTCCTAACATATTCACGTCATCCGCATAGATAAGTAGCTGATGTAACCCGTTCAATTCCAAACCCTCTCTGTTATTATTATTATTATTATTATTATTATTATTAGTATTATTATTATTATTATTATTATTATTAGTATTATTATTATTATTATTAGTGTTATTATTATTATTATTATTATTATTATTATTGTTATTAGTATTATTATTATTATTATTTGTATTATTATTATTATTAGTATTATTATTATTAGTATTATTATTATTAGTATTATTATTATTATTATTATTAGTATTATTATTATTATTAGTATTATTATTATTATTAGTATTATTATTATTATTATTATTATTATTATTAGTATCATTATTGCTGTGGAAGAAAGAAAAAAGTGCTAATAGGGAATTATCGTTGTTAATATGTGCAGGTTGTATGTTTAAGCAGAAGGGATGCGTGTGACGTGTGATATTATGAAGAAGTAAGTCTGCGGAATGGCTGTGTCCAAGTACTGTACAGATCTTGTAAATTGATGGAGTGAAACCAGATATGGTTGCTATAAACATGGTACAAAAGACAATCGTATGGTTGCGAATGGGAGATACTGCGGACTTGGTGGACCACTTTAGGTCTCAGGTTCCAGAATGCAATATTGTTGTGAGAGGAATCCCTAATAGAAAGTGTGTGCGTGAGAAGTATATAAGAGGCCTGGATCGGAGTTTGGGCTGGACGTGCTCCTTTGTAATTGCCTCGTGTTGCATCGGAGAAGGCGATAAAGACAAGAGATGGTGTGCATCTAAGTAAAAGAGGATCCTATTAAGTCTGGTGGACTTTTGTGTACCAGTTTATGAACAGGGGAACATGTAGGCATATGGGCTACTCTATGTGAAATCGACCAGTAAAAAACCTCGCATTTTTTAATAACCTATTTTTTTCCCTATTTATACAAGGTGCTGAGGACAGTGCATTTTCAAAAATATACAATCGAAAGTCAAACGGTTTTTCGTAGTATTGAGCGACAAATTTAGCGTGTTTTATAAAAACAAGCCTATTTCAGAGCTCAGAACTCTGGAACCATTTACTGCAGAACATTGAACGGGAGCTCATTTTGAAGCTGACATTTGATAGGTTATGTTAAGAAGTAATCCTTATTTTTATTGTATACAGAGAGACAGATAATCTGATTTTACTTACTTTTAGGCTTTTTGCCCATTTGTAAAAATGTAAAAAATATTGAGAAAAACCCTTGCATTATTAAGAGGAATTCGGCATTGTTTGCTTAGTGGCTCGGCAATAAGTTTCGAGGATATTAAATAAATTATTTTCACACGCCTGGACTTGAACGGCGCAGTACCGCACGCACTGGCCGAGAGCTTAAGATAAACGAGCGTTGGGCGTCATTTTACTCCTGTGTTTATGAAAACTTGTGATAAAGCTAGCCCAGCTATGTGCTACTAAACGAAACATCATGTGTTTGTCTCCTGGCCTTGCTTGTCTCGGCTAGCTCCCGCCTCACAGTCAGCTGGTTAGTTCACGCGCGTACTATTTATTTTCTTTATTTGATATTTTCAATACTTTATCAACGGTGCACCAGTAAAAAATATGTGTTTATTTTTACTTTCAATGCGGAATCTAACCATATATTTTAAAAATATTTTTTTCGTGGCCAAAGGCGTCTTAATGAAGTAAAATCTAAATTTCTCCATTTCCATAAAAAGTAAGAAAAACTGTTTACATGTCAATATAAACTATAATTTCTCAGCATCAAAATAAATCATGATTTTGATCATTGGGTGAAAGAGTTTCGGAGCCACAACAGTTTAAAGTTGCTAATTTTATGAAAATACTATAAATTTAAATATTTTTAATTTAAACACTATGAAGTTCTGATGCCTCAAACTTTGCACAAAGCATTGTATCACAGTTGTCAACGGACAGAAAAAGTTCCATTGTATTAAAAAATTGCAAGGTCAATTTTCTCTATATTTCGGTCGATTTCAGATGGAATAGCCTATATATAAAAAAGTGGATGAAAACGGTCTAACATTATTACGAAATAAAATAGTAATACGAATTCTTCGAGTATTAATATACATTTTATTATTGTTAATTTACATATTCAGTACTCCAGTAATAAGATTATACTCATTAATCATTTCATAAACAAATAAAATCCAGAACGAACTGAGGTCTACAATGGACATTATAATCAGATCCAGTTGAGATACGAAGATACTTCTTCTGTTAGACAAGGACATATCGGCACCATTATCCCAGTTGTGAATTCCGTAGAATCAGATATCACATTTCATAAAAGTTGAGAGGATACGAAGGCATTTATTTCCCCTTCTACTTGCCCTGAGTCCGTCAATGACAGACCGGTAGCTGTTACCTGTTATACCTGCACCCCCCAAACTGTACTCACTAGCAAATAAAATATTAAATAAAGTAGCCTACATAATAGTACATTATGCAACGAGCCTATAATGAAGGTAATTAAGAAGCGAGTGTGGATATTTATGAAACGAGCGCAAGCGAGTTTCATAATTTTCATACGAGCTTCTTAATTACCATTATAGGCGAGTTTCATACGACTTTTTATGCTCGACCATATTTCTAACTTGATATTATTAATTTTCTTTGTATCCGACCTTGACCAATGTCCCGTATGTTGTGAGATGTGCGCAGACGCGAAAGTATTGATTTTTTTTTTCCGAGGAACAGATGTTCACATTGACCTTGCTAGGCCATAAGAACCTACAGAGATAACATTGAAATTAAATTAGACATTGAAAAACGAGATGACAAATTGAATTTATTTGAATATTATTTACAATTAACGCTAATTATTATAGTAACAGAACATAACCTTCTGCGACAGTATTGGATTTCCAGCCTCCGTGATTTTTCGCTAATTCTCTTTCGATTGCACATCCGAGAATAATCGATACTTGCGGTTTTATAACTGTAGAAAGCTGACCTGTCATTGGCTGAACAGTTGTAATCTGAGTCGTCATTGGCTGAAAGACCTGACCTTTAATGAGTAGGTGTACTTTAATGACATGCATTAAAGGTCTGCTACCAGGTGTATAATTACTACATTTCGGCATGGTCGAGCATAAATGAATATAAAATACAGTATCACAGATCTTTGACAATTACATGTTAGTGTATATTTTTGTGTCGTTCTTACACTATTTTCAACTAATAATTAATTACGGTATATTTAGGAATGTCAGTTTGTATTATGAAGTCAGGGGAAGCGACATAGTGCAGATTGCCCCATTGTGTATGCTGTAGAGTAGCAACTAGCGATGGAGAAAACATTTATCTTCTGTTGTCAGCAGTTTTTTAATGTGCCAGTTAATATAAACAGCAACAAAATTCAATATAAACGCTTAGTACGGACTTTAGAAATATAGAGTATCGGTAAACACTTTCAGAAATAAAATTTGTCACTATGTAGAAAGTCAATTGGTTGAACGTTTGTGAGATGAACAGTAGCATCTTCCCCTTCACTGATGGTAGGGTGTGTAAGTAGAGGGGAAAGCCTATCAACCAAACTGAAAATATGGAGTTTAGTATATAGTCACGAAGCTTGAGTTGTTGAGGGTACTAGGAACAGTAGACTCTGCCGGTAATTTTTCGCATTGTCTGTGTTGAGGTGATAGTAGCGATCCTAGTGGTTAGCAACTATCTATGGATGCATATTCCCTACGTATTGAGCTTCGTGACTGTGTATACTAGACTCTGATATTATTACGAGTAAAAAGCAAAATATGCATTTCTGGTAGTAGTCTTTAGTCAACCATTTTTAAGGTGTCTCAACAAATAATTTACCCTTGGTAGGCGAATGTATATAAAATTAATGTTAGTTCATTCCAAGTCAATTTTTTTCATCAAGAATAATCGCAAGAAGCTTGATAAATTGCAAAATGTTCATTTATTGAAGTATTTGTTATGAAAATTTACAGTTATGAAGTTCCTCATTGAGCTGGAACATTCGCTATTTCATTCACAGCAAGAATGAATAAGGCCACTTCGTGTTTACGAAAGAAAAACCATTAGTTTCTGGTAAAAATCAGCGTATAGATAATTATACAGTATGGACACTTCGCGTCGGTACCTTTGATGTAGCAGAACTGATTTCAATGACCTTCAAACCAGTCTGAGCGTGAGGTTCTGCTTTCTCCCTGGAGATGGCACTGACATCACACCAGCTAGCAGTCGACACAGCGTAAATATAACACATATAATTAATACATCTAGGTACATTATGTAGGCCTATTATATAGGGTTAGTTAAAAGTCCCGCGCCACCTAATTAACTTTTGAAGCATACGGTTCAGTGACATGAAACTTGGTATGTTAGGATAACCATATACTAAAAACTCAACAATGGTATTACCGATTTTTTTCTACTTCCGGTTTAACCAGAAGTAACTCCAACTCTCTTATTTTAATTGGAACACCCAATATATTATTTTATTTTTGAATAGTACTCATAAGAGCTTTTAAAAAATTACCCGCATTTGATACTTCTGTACAAATTCAGTGTTGCTAAGTCAAGAAAACAGAAAAGTGTATCGAATATTAAAATAATAAAATACTCCTTCCTTAACAAAAACAAAACAAAGCTAGCTCACTTTCTAAATTATGTGTTCAAATTGGTAGCCCTCAGCTGCTTTACAATGTATCACACGATCATAGAAACCATTTAAGGAATGATTTAACCAGGCTTTAGAAATATCTTTCACCACTTCCATTTTTATTTAGCAACACTGAATTTGTACAGAATTATCAAGTGTGGGTACTTTTTGAAAAGCTCTTAATGAACGTTATTCAAAAATAAAAAATATATATTGGGTGTTCCATTTCAAATAAGAGAGTTGGAGTTACTTCCGGTTAAACCGGAAGTATAAAAAACTCGGTAATACCATTATTGAGTTCTTAGTATATGGTTATCCCCACATACCAAGTTTCATGTCACTTAACCATATGCTTCAAAAGTTATTTAGGTGGTGCGGGACTTTTAACTAATCCTGTATATTCCTTTGTTGGTGGATCATTTTTACATTAATAATTTATTTTATTTGTGTATGATTATGGCATTTTTGGTTAAGATACCATTTTTTTTCAAATAAAATAAATTGGACCGATGACATAATAAATCTGTCATTAACTGTATTGTGTAGAGTCTAGAGTTTCTTTATAATGAGAATTGAGACGTTGATCCCAACAACAATTAAAATATGTAATAATTTGATAGCACTGAAAATGGAAAAACAATACTCCTATGTGAAGTAAAACCATATACCTATATTATATTGTATATAAATGTTAAACGAATTGGATACTTAATTTTATAATGTATTATATTATTTTATAATATAATTTATTATATACAAATTATAAAAAATTATTGTTACAACTAGTTTGTCACTGAGAAATAAGGAAAAGCTGTTAACTTGAATTTATTTGAAGCAAAGCGTTACTGGATTATGCAATAAGGTAGGCGATGTTTGGATCCTGTGTCTCAACTCTACTCAATTATTATCTTAGCATATGCTCGATTACACTAACCTCTAGCGCTTGAAAGTGGAACTAAACGCCGGCGCACAGAGAAACAAAACACAGGAAAATTCGCTCAGTGTCCATTCTTTATAATCCCTATTCGCTGGTATAAATTTGTAGAAAAAAAAAAGACAACACACACAAACTCACTCAAGAATAACTTCAATTTCTGTTTATATATTTCAGTTGTCATAGCAACAGTATCGTAACGGAAGTTTCTGTGATAATAAAATAATATTTGCCGACTTTTGATAACCCTATTCCTACATAAAGATGTAAAATTCATCCTGGAAGGTAACTCATTAATGAAGACAACGACGATAATGGTAGATTATGCAACGAGACAATAATGGTAGTAATTAAGACGCGAGTAGGCTATGTTTATGTTTAAGGGAAGCGAAACTGACCTTGTGCAATATCTGGTAAATTGTGAGATGTGCGCAGACGCGAAAGTATTGATTTTTTCCGAGGAACACATGTCATTGACCTTGATATAATCTAGAGAGTAAAATGAACATTAATCTTGATATAACCTTGAAATTGATTTAGACATTGAAAAACGAAATAACAAATTGAATTTATTTGAATATTATTTACAATTAACGCTAATTATTATAGTAACAGAACATTACCTTCTGCGACAGTATTGGATTTCCAGCCTCCGTGACGTTTCGCTAGTTGTCTTTCGATTGCATATCCGAGAATAATCGATACTTGCGCTTTCATATTGCTACAATGGTGTTTTCTGATTGGTGGAACACCTGAACTTTAATGAATAGGTGTACTTTAATGAGGTCCATTAAAGGGCTGCTACCAGGTGTAATTATTACTACATTTCGGCATGGTTGAGTATGAAGTATAAAACGTGTTTAATACTTGCAATATTGTAGAATTTATTCATTAACGTCCACACCTGTGGAGTAACGGTTAGCACGTCTAGCTGCGAAACCAGGTGGCTCGGGTTCGATTCCCGGTCGGGGCAAGTTACCTGGTTGAGGTTTTTTCCGGGGTTTTCCCTCAACCCAATATTAGCAAATCCTGGGTAACTTTCGGTGTTGGACCCCGGACTCATTTCACCGACATTATCACCTTCACCCCATTCAGACGCTAAATAACCTAAGCTGTTGATAAAGCGTCGTAAAATAACCTACTGAAATTAAAAAAAATATTCATTAACCTATACGGGTAACAATTAAATTATGAGAAACTAGAATCACACAGCCAGTACGGTCTGTAGTGTAGTAAAACTGATATCATAACCAATTTTTACAGATCGTTATACCTAGTTTATAGATGTAACAGCTATACTAGCAAATAAATCAGGGGTGAAAATGTTACAGCTTTTCGGGAATTACATATTGAAAATCTCAATGCACCAGTAAACAATTTGGCTAATGAATTTTGGGAGGAAGTGTTAGTAAAATTAATAATGTAGAAGTGATGTGGAATGATTTTTATGGCGTGTTAAAAAAGTCTGATTCTGCATGTCTCCTAGCAACAAAGTGTGTAAATAGTAATAAAACCCAGTTACAGCTTCCAAATGGTATTATAGCCTTAAGGGAGAAAATGAAAGACACGTGGGGAACTGCAAAAATCAGCAGCAGGAATTGTAGCGCTATAAAAATGAGTATATATAAACATTTAGAAGAGGAATATTCCAAACAGTTGAACAGACGGGATGCAGGGAAATATTGCATAACCCTAGATATTATACAGGGTTAGTTAAAAGTCCCGCACCACCTAAATGACTTTTGAAGCTTGTGCAAATCTAGCCTTTCAGGTAAAGCTTCCTGTAAAGCAGATTTGAATAATTTCAAGGGAAAAATTTTTCCGGGGCCGGGTATCGATCCCGGGACCTCTGGTTGAACGTACCAGCGCTCTGCCAACTGAGCTACCCGGGAACTCCACCCGACATCGTCTCAACTTTTCCCTTTATATCCACACAACTCGCGTGGGCTGACGAAACGCCAGAGACCCACATCGAGTGCACACAATCTCTGTGTGACTTGGAATTGTGGTTTTCTGTTAACGTACACAGTGACGTATATATTATGCAAATCTAGTCTTTCCGGTAAAGCTTCCTGTAAAGCAGATTTGAATAATTTCAAGGGAAAAATTGTTCCGGGGCCGGGTAGCTCAGTTGGCAGAGCGCTGGTACGTTCAACCAGAGGTCCCGGGATCGATACCCGGCCCCGGAACAATTTTTCCCTTGAAATTATTTTTGAAGCATGTGTTTCAGTGACATGAAACTTGGTATGTGGGGATAACCATATACTAAGGACTCAATAATGGTATTACAGAGTTTTTTCTACTTCCGATTTAACCGGAAATAACTCCAAATCTCTTATTTTAAATGGAACACCCGATATATATTTTTATTTTTTAATAAAGCTCATTAAGAGCTTTTCGAAAATTACCCACACTTGATACTTCTGATACAAATTCAGTGCTGCTAAGTCAAGAAAAAAGAAAAGTGTATCGAATATTAAAATAATAAACGCACCACCTAAATAACTTTTGAAGCATACAGTTCAGTGACATGAAACTTGGTATGTGAGGATAACCATATGCTAAGAACTCAATAATGGCATTACCGAGTTTTTTCTAATTCTGGTTTAAGCGGAAGTAACTCCAACTCTCTTATTTGAAATGGAACACCCAATAATTTTTTTTATTTTTGAATGAAGCTCATTAAGAGCTTTTCAAAAAGCACCCACGCTCGATACTTCTGTACAAATTCAGTGTTGCTAAATAAAAATGGAAGTGGTGCAAGATATTCCTAAAGCCTGGTTAAATCATTCCTTAAATAGTTTCTATGATCGAGTGACACATTGTAAAGCAGCTGAGGTCTACCAATTTGAACACATAATTTAGAAGGTGAGCTAGCTTTGTTTTGTTTTTGTTAAGGAAGGAGTATTTTATTATTTTAATATTCGATATACTTTTCTGTTTTCTTGACTTAGCAACACTGAATTTGTACAAAGTATCGAGTGTGGGTACTTTTTGAAAAGCTCTTAATGAGCACTACTCAAAAATAAAAAAAAATATATTGAGTGTTCCATTTAAAATAAGAGAGTTGGAGTTACTTTCGGTTATACCGGAAGTAGAAATATCTCGGTAATACCATTATTGAGTTCTTAGTATATGGTTATCTTCACATACCAAGTTTCATGTCACTGAACCGTATGCTTCAAAAGTTATTTAGGTGATGCGGGACTTTTAACTAACCCTGTATAAATAAAACTGCGTGGGGATTGTTTATGACACTAGGCCCAGATTTCATTAGCATCGCTAACAGGATTTAATTTTGATCGAAGATCAGAAAATAACTGAGTTATATTAATTTATACTTATTATTTACACTTGTATTAGTGCTGGACTTAGGTCATAGAAAGATGTATTAAGAAATATATGAGGGAAATTCGTGTTTATGGCGAGTTGTTTGCAATACATTGTTCGATATTCAATTGTCTTGTTGATAATACACGCAACCAAAAGGGGATGGAGGAAAGCCCTATAATTGCTTGAAACGTTTACGCTGTTCGTGATTGTTATTGTTTACATGGTTGGTATTGTAAGGATGTGTCAAATTTCAAATACAATTATGATTATTTCTTTTCATTTATACATTTACACTCTCTAGATTAAATTTAACAAGGCGGAGCCTTGTCGTTAACTACTTCATAATCGCTTCCTCATTCCATGAGGCCAAGTCTGCAGACAACAATGCAATTGATAGTCGAAGCGATTCACACATCAGTATGACGCCAAAGAGTTGAATTGAAATTATTTAAATTGCAAATTACATACACATATTATATTTAAAATATAGTGTAGATCACACCCAACAAGGGATACTAAAAGTTAAGTGATAAAATAAAAAAAATTAAATAAACAAAAAAAACACTAGTCGAAAAAAGGAAAGATTAAACATCTTTAGAGAAAAATCAAATAATGGACAATTTAAATTTAAATATATATAATATTTAATTCTTTTTCTTTTTATTTTTCTTCTTCTTCTCTTCAAGTATTAGGCCAAATGGCCTATTACAATCTCACAGTTGAATTTTCAATCCAGCGCTTCTTTGGACGACCGAGAGATCTCTTCCCATTTGGACGATAGTGGAGCATGACTTTTGGGATTCTATCTCTATGCATGCGATGCAGATGGTTTATCCAGTTGTTCTGATAATGTTTTACGTGATTAATTACAGGTTCGAGTTGTAATTCTTCCATTACATCTTCATTGCGTTTGTGATTCCATTTCGTATATCCCGCCGTATATCTCATAAATTTCATTTCATTAGCCGTTATTCTGCTTTCGTCTTTCTTCCTCAATGTCCATGCCTCACTGCCGTAACAAAGTACAGGTCTCGCCAAGGTCTTGTAAAGGCGAATTCGAGTATGCCTTTGTACTAGGGGAGGTTTCATAATGTTGTTAATTATTCCCATTGTTTTGGTGTATTTAGAAATTTTCTGTGAAATGTCTACTTCATCGAAAAAAGATAATGTGTATCCCAGATATGTAAAACAATTTATCCTTTCTTTTATAATAGTATCCAATCTTAATATTTAATTCTGTTACTGAAAATGTTATTAACTTGACTTAATTCTGGATTTATCTTAATAAACTGATTATGTAATCTTTATCCCTAATATGAAGAATGAATTTGCTTAGATTTTGTATTGTATTCTATTCAAGTAAAAGAAGTAATCTATTTCGCCTAGTATTATGAATGTTTCTAGTTTATTTTTGTATTTACGATGATTTTCGTAAAACATGTTCGGCGTAATGAAATTGCAAATTTATTCAATATTATATTAGTACAAATAATGCAATATTTAAAGTTATTGAAAAATAATTGCAGAACTAGATCGAAGAGTGTCTTGGCATTTTCTTTGATATAAGAAAAGCGTTTGATTCTGTTAATCACAAAATCTTACTAGAAAAATTAAATATATTAGGTGGGAGAGGAAAAGCTTTATAATTATTAAGATCTTATCTGAATGATAGAATTCATATGACAAAAAATGACGATTTTCTTAGTGAACCTTGCATTATTCAAGGTCCTATTTTGTTTTTGATATATATTAATGATTTATTAACAATTGATTTACGAAAACATAAAGATGTCTTGTATTCCTACGCAGATGATACAGTATTATTGTTTGGGGGAAAATCTTGGTACAACATTTATTTTAACGCAAATAATGGTCTGAAATTAATAAAAACATGATTCGATTAGAATATTCTGTATCTTAACTAGTAAATTTTATAAATTGTCTACTTCTCCACTAAACATCAAACTACAAAAAATTAGTTATTTCGCATTTTGCTGTAATTGTCCAATTATAAATGAATCTTTAAATATTTAGGAATCATTACTGACAACCATCTGAAATGGATCAAACACATTAACTATGTTTGTAACAAATTACGTAGAATTATATATTATTTTGTTCAGTTACGTAATTACTGCGTATAGTTTACCTTGCTTTATTTCAGTCTATAACCCAGTATGGACTATTAGGATGGGAGAGAAAAGTAATTAAAATGAGTCCAAGAAAACTTATTGATTATCCTACCGAAAAATTGATTTTGAATTTAAATTCTTAAAAATACATCAAATTTATATAAATGCATTATTTAATAATAATAATAATAATAATAATAATAATAATAATAATAATAAAAAATAATAATAATAATAATAATAATAATAATAATAATAAAAATAATAATAATAATAATAATAATAATAATAATGATTTATTTTAACTGGCAGAGTTAAGGCCATTCGGCCTTCTCTTCCACTCAACCAGCATGATAGAAAATTACTACAATGCTATGAATATAACATAATTAATACTATACAATACTACAATACAAGACAATATAATACATAATCAATATAATACAATGACAATTCTTTTCATCTTCACAACACCAATAAAATAATTATGTAATAATAATAATAATAATAATAATAATAATAATAATAATAATAATTAAATGTTATACATAAAAATCGCACATATTTTCGATCATATACTCACAAACACAAAACCAAAGACATGGATACAATACATTAGTTTCAACACAAGTGTTTAACGAACACTACTTTTAATCATAGTAGAATATCGGCCCTAGAATTTATAAGAAATCAATAAAGAAATACCCTCTTTTATTTAACTACAGTAATTTTAGATTTAAATATATATGTAAGAAATTTGTTCTGAGTAAATATAATTTTTTTTTTTCAGATGTTATTTTATTGTAATTTATGCATGTAAATTAATTATGGGATGGGCATGTAGCACGTATGGGCGAATCAGAAATGCATATAGAGTGTTAGTTGGGAGGCCAGAGGGGAAAAGACCTTTGGGAAGGCCGAGACGTAGATGGGAAGATAATATTAAAATGGATTTGAGGGAGGTGGGAAATGATGGTAGGGACTGGATTTATCTTGCTCAGGATAGGGACCAATGGCGGGCTTATGTGAGGGCGGCAATGAACCTCCGGGTTCCTTAAAAGCCAGTAAGTAAGTAAGTAAGTAAGTAAGTAAGTAAGTAAGTAAGTAAGTAAGTAAGTAAGTAAGTAAGTAAGTAAGTAAGTAAGTAAGTAAGTAAGTAAGTAAGTAAGTAAGTAAGTAAGTAAATTTATTATGTATCGAATCCTTCCCTGAACACGAGAACAGACTCTTTCAAGAAAGTGCTAGAATTTTGTACATTCACAATTTCATTGCATTATATTTTTCTGGCAATAAACTTATTATTATTATTATTATTATTATTATTATTATTATTAACACAAAATTCTTAAAAAAAATCAAATCCGTTTGTAATCAACAGACTTTGACAAATAAACTTTAATTATTATTTTTTTAAGCAAAGACAACGGAATAACATACAATTTAAGACTTTGAAACTGAAATGAATAATAATATGTAATTACTGAGAATGGATTCATTTACAAATTAATACCACAGTTACGCTCTCCGGAACTAGACTATTTTTGTCTTCACACTCCCCGCATTTATTAATCACTGCCATTTGTGTACGAAGGATAAATTTTCATTGAATGAAAGTCTATTTGAATAATTCGTTAAACTTTTAAACTTGAGTTGTCACTTTCACTTGTTTTCCTATCCTGTCTTATCACGGGTGGTTGTCTATAATTTTATTTCAGTCATCCAAGGCCTACTGTAATTATCGACATCACCGTATTAACAAAAAGTGTGACCAGAATTCTCGAAGCTTTAAAAAAGATACGGAAGAACAGAACAAAAAAAAAAATGAAATACGTACAGAAAATTTAAAAAATGAAGAGATAGAGAGATATAGCGATGTGGTGGCTAAAATTTTTCTCATATAAACCCGCTAAAGAGAATAAAGAAACATTTTTTTTACCACCAAACAAAAAAAAAAAGTTGGAAATTAATTACGACAGACCATAATTCCACGAATGTAATTACAAGAGATTTGGGATATCTGAAGTTGTAATTAAAAAAAAGCTTTTATCTTATTTATTTACTTCTTTACAGAGAAATGTAACATATGTGATTATATCAATTTTCCTCTAGAAGAGCCTACAAGAGAAGCAAAATGAAATCCATGTTCCATACAGTTAGTTGATGTTTAATATTTACTCATTTAAAACTCTGTGAAGACGAAACTCTTGAAATGCTCTGAACTTTACCAAATTAACCAGTAGTGCTACGTGGTACGTATCAGGTGACTAGGAGGCGGGAAGCTACCTAAGTTCATTGTGGGATTCCCAAAGAAAATTGTACATCGCAGAATTGCCAAGTTTTATGCTCGTAAGTTCTTAACAAGCTGTTTACAAGACTTTTGAGCAGCTAAAATTCTATCGTTGCCTTTAATTCATTACTGCAATATGCCGTTGCTATGGCTTCCTACAAATTCGTTGCGCTTCTGTTCTCTGCGATTTTGGTTTATGGCGGCTTCCCTTGATTTATGACGCGTTGTAAACAACGGTCAAGTCCAACTTGTGAATTGTTTGTGTTTGAAGGGGTGTACGGTATTCCGCTGTTTTCTATGTCAATTTGAATCTCTCAGCCTACTTTCGGATTATACAGTATGTTTTTCGTCTTTCGCGATAATTAAATCATTTATCGCGATGCGAAGTATTCCTCTATGAATTAAGTGAAGCTTTTGTCTACAATTATTTATTAAGCTAAGTTTTTGTCTATGATTATTCAATTCACGGCTCCCTTATTCTCCAAAGCGCTAAATTGATATAGGGGAGTAGTGGGTACAGTGAGACACAAAATATTAAGACATATGTATGCAAGTGATAATTCAAGTACTTTTAAAATCAAGTGCAATAGAAATAGACATTAAAAAATGGAGTAGAATAATACATAAACAAAAATGTTAATAGATAAAGGACATAATATACAATGCGTGTTTGTCAAAAAAATGCAAATGTCTCACTGTTCCCATTCAGGAGGGTACAGTGAGACACCACAGTGTCTATTAACGGACATTGAAATGATTTACATTTATTTCAAAAGAAAGGAAAGCTTGCTGTCTCTTTATCTTGGCATGTTCTGTAGGCTTATTTAGAATCATTTTGATGTCTGACTTCGAAACCTTTGAAGCATCTGGAACATTTGGAGAAGTGAATTTTCCATGACATTTAATACTCTTGCGAAAAAATTAAATTAATTTTTGATGACAACAAAGCTTATAATTATAAGAATTTATTGTAATTCTTTACTATTTTTTAACATTTTCTTAAGTTTTGTGAATAATTTTTTATTTATGAAACCATTAAAATGTAATGTATCCATTATTTTAAGCTCAGTTCCTAAACGTGTGCGTCTTGTGATTCGCTTATGAAGACGTTATTCATTTCTTAAGGCTCGATAAATACTTAATATAATCGCCCGCCATTTTGACTCTTTCGTTGGCGTTCGCAGAAAGCACACGAAGACGTTATTTGCCGCTCAATTATTTGCTGAATTACAGTGCGTTTGATTTATTATCATAGGAGCTACGACATGATAATGTTTAACGGTGTGGCAAATAGATTCCTCGTATGGTAGCTCGGGAACGAAAGAACAAAAATGGCGAACGGTACTATCTACCTAGACTTTATAGAGCCTTCACTTCCTAAGACGTAAGCAAAGAGGCGGAGTCACGCCGGAAATAACAGCGTCGCGATTATAGTATGTTCATTTTTAATGTTAGTTACTGGTAAATGTAATATAATTACAGTTTGTTTTTGCGAATCATTGGTACATGGGTACAGTGAGACGTCTCAGTGTACCCTTCAATGGCATGTCTCACTGTTCCCTTTAAGCATAGTTCATTTAAAAATCACGGCATCACTTCAAAATTAAAACAAGAAGGACGAAACTTTGCGAAACATAATCTCAAATACCATAGTATTAAGTAACAAGAGATTCATATTCATATCTCATTTGTATATCCAATATAACCTCCATTAAACACAAGCCAAAATTTTACTTCTAGAGTGAAAAATTACGAATTATTTTTTCATCACTCACCTTTATAACTAGAATCAAATCGAGTATGAAAATACTGTTACTTTACTCATGCAACATACAACTCCACTGTTACCAACATTTCAACATAAAAATTTACCATCTAATAAAAAATGTCTCACTGTTCTCCCTGTCTTATTGTACCCACTTCTCCTCTACTGAAGTATTTCTCTTTGTTTTGTGCTGTACCGCAGCCATTTTAAATTAACCATCCATGCTGTTAGAATTAGCAACGTTGGCATAGGTCTGAGACTCCGAGCTGAAGTTTAAAATGCGGGAGACGATCGAAGATCGTACTGAAACTTTAGTTTAAATTATCTTTTTTTTTTTTTTGAGGGAGATATTGTTTTTAACAGCTGCATGCTATTTACTGTATTTACTTACTTACAAATGGCTTTTAAGGAACCCGAAGGTTCATTGCCGCCCTCACATAAGCCCGCCATTGGTCCCTATCCTGTGCAAGATTAATCCAGTCTCTATCATCATACCCCACCTCCCTCAAATCCATTTTAATATTATCCTCCCATCTACGTCTCGGCCTCCCTAAAGGTCTTTTTCCCTCCGGTCTCCCAACTAACACTCTATATGCATTTCGCCCATACGTGCTACATGCCCTGCCCATCTCAAACGTCTGGATTTAATGTTCCTAATTATGTCAGGTGAAGAATACAATGCGTGCAGTTCTGCGTTGTGTAACTTTCTCCATTCTCCTGTAACTTCATCCCGCTTAGCCCCAAATATTTTCCTAAGCACCTTATTCTCAAACACCCTTAACCTATGTTCCTCTCTCAGAGTGAGAGTCCAAGTTTCACAGCCATACAGAAGAACCGGTAATATAACTGTTTTATAAATTCTAACTTTCAGATTTTTGGACAGCAGACTGGATGATAAGAGCTTCTCAACCGAATAATAACACTCATTTCTCATATTTATTCTGCGTTTAATGTCCTCCTGAGTGTCATTTATATTTGTTACTGTTGCTCCAAGATATTTGAATTTTTCCATCTCTTCGAAGGATAAATCTCCAATTTTTATATTTCCATTTCGTACAATATTCTGGTCACGAAACATAATCATATACTTTGTCTTTTCGGGATTTACTTCCAAACCGACCGATTTACTTGCTTCAAGTAAAATTTCCGTGTTTTCCCTAATTGTTTGTGGATTTTCTCCTAACATATTCACGTCATCCGCATAGACAAGAAGCTGATGTAACCCGTTCAATTCCAAACCCTGCCTGTTATCCTGAACTTTCCTAATGGCATATTCTAAAGCGAAGTTAAAAAGTAAAGGTGATAGTGCATCTCCCTGCTTTAGCCCGCAGTGAATTGGAAAAGCATCAGATAGAAACTGACCTATACGGACTCTGCTGTACGTTTCACTGAGACACATTTTAACTAATCGAACTAGTTTCTTGGGAATACCAAATGCAATAAGAATATCATATAATACTTCCCTCTTAACCGAGTCATATGCCTTTTTGAAATCTATGAATAACTGATGCACTGTACCCTTATACACCCATTTTTTCTCCATTATCTGTCGAATACAAAAAAATCTAATCAATAGTCGATCTATTACGCCGAAAACCGCACTGATGATCCCCAATAATTTCATCTACGTACGGAGTTAATCTCCTCAAAAGAATATTGGACAAAATTTTGTACGACGTCAACAAAAGTGATATTCCTCGAAAGTTACCACAGTTGGTTTTGTCCCTCTTTTTAAAAATAGGTACAATTATGGACCGCTTCCATTGTTCTGGTACAATTTCCTTTTCCCAAATAGCAAGTACAAGTTTATAAATTTCGTTATATAATGCACTCCCACCCTCTTGTATTAATTCTGCTGGAATTTGATCGATACCTGGAGACTTGTACTTTTTCAGATTTTCTATCGCAATTTCGACTTCTGAAAGCGTGGGATCGGGTATAAATGACTCAGCAGTTTGTATTTCAATTTCGTCCCGATCATTTCTATTTGGCCTATGTACATTTAGTAGTTGCGCAAAATAGTTTTTCCATCTGTTTAGGATTGATGGAGAGTAGGAAAAATATAAAAACAAAATTAGTATAGTCCACATCTGTGGAGTAACGGTCAGCGCGTCTAGCCGCGAAACCAGGTGGCCCGGGTTCGATTCCCGGTCGGGACAAGTTACCTGGTTGAGGTTTTTTCCGGGGTTTTCCCTCAACCCAATATGAGCAAATGCTGGGTAACTTTCGGTGTTGGACCCCGGACTCATTTCACCGGCATTATCACCTTCATCCCATTAAGACGCTAAATAACCTGAGATGTTGATAAAGAGTCGTAAAATAACTAACTAAAAAAATACTATAATCTTTTTTATACTTATTTAACCTACCTAACCTAAGAATTTTTACATTTAATTTTAGATGTACAGTCCTAGAAAAAAGTTTTGCCGCACAGATACTTTATATTATAAGTCCCAGGAAGGAGGCAGTACAGACGATCAGACAACGAAACAAAACGTTACATTTGTTCGGATCAAATTTCTGCACATGAAAGGAAAAAGCTAAAATTCTTTAAAGCATCTATTAGAGGAAATGATACTGAAGGATATGCTACTGGAGCTAAATAACAGCTGTTAGCAGTATGGGATGAAGATAAATGCAAACAAGACGAAGAACATGAACAAAGGAAGAAAAATACAAAAGGTAAACTTGTGAATTCTATATGAGGCAGTAGAGCAAGTGGACAGCTTCAAATACCTGGGGTGTACTATAAGCAGTAACATGAGCTGCTGCCAGGAAGTCAAAAGGAGGATAGCAATGGCAAAGGAAGCTAATAGGAGCATTTTCTGCGGACCTCTGGAAAATAACTGAGGGAGAAACTAGTGAAGTGCTTTGTGTGAAGTGTGGAAATCTAGGGGGCAGAAATATGGACATTACGACGAAGTGAAGAGAAGCGACTAGAAACATTTAGAAGAATGTAGCGTGTAAAGTCGACAGAAAGAATAAGAAACAAAGCTGTGTTGGAAAGAGTGGGTGAAGAAAGAATGATGCTGAAACTGATCAGAAAGAGAAAAAGAAAGGAACTGTTAGGGTCACTGGTTGAGATGAAACTGCCTACTGAAGGATGCACTGGAAGAAACGGTGAACGGGAGAAGAGTTCGAGGCAGAAGAAGATATCAAATAAAAGACGACATTAAGATATATGGATCATATGCGAAGAGTAAGAGCAAGGCAGAAAATAGGAAAGAATGGAGAATGCTGTGTTTGCAGTGAAAGACCTGTCGTTGGGCAAGATACTGTGAATGAATAAATTGGTTATGATTTCATGGTTACTCATTTCAACTTTTTCTAACAGATTTTTTGATTTTGGCCATTTAGACGGTGATGAAATCGTGATTATGAATAGTGAAGTGCTTTGTGTGGAGTGTGGCATTGTATGAGACTGAAACATGGACATTACGACGAAGTGAAGAGAAGCGAATAGATTCATTCATTCATTCATTCATTCATTCATTTATTTTATTCCATAGATCTTACATGAGCAATGAAGCTTTAAGATGTGGAATGTGGATATGGAGAAGAATGGAACGTGTGAAGTGGACAGACAGAATAAGAAACGAAGCTGTGTTGGTAAGAGTGGGTGAAGAAGGAATGATGCTGAAACTGATTAGAAAGAGGAAAAGCAATTCGTTAGGTCACTGACTGAGAAGAAACTGCCTACTGAAGGATGCACTGAAAGGAATGGTGAAAGGGAGAAGAGTTCGAGGTAGAAGAAGATATCAGATGATAGACGACATTAAGATATATGGATCATATGAGGAAACGAAGAGGAAGGCAAAAAATAAGAAAGATTGGAGAATGCTGGGTTTGCAGTGAAAGACCTGCCCTAGAGCAGAACACTAATACACTCTTGTCTTAAATTGACTGAGCATATTGGAAATTAAAATTTAATCAATGGCTTTCCCAAAACACTCTATGAAATGATTTATATAAAACAATTTTTTATATCGAAAAGGAAGCAAAAACGAGCAAAATTGTATACAATTTTTTAAAAATATCTCAAAGAATAACCTCCTGAAATTAATGACATTACTTACGGTTTATGCTGTATAGCCGTTGTAGGAAGAAATTCTCAGAAGAATAAATTAATTTAAGTCCTTCAAAATAGGAAACAAAATGGTGAAAAGCTCTATGAGCGGATCTATTCTTGGCAACGTCACTGAAACACGTCAAAAGTATTCTTTTCCCCCCATTTCAGTGCTATTTACGAATGCAGCGAGCATAAAAGCACTCCGGCTGCGTCATATAATCATTTCGCCAATAATAATTACATGGCGACGTGTCTTATTAACTCGTTGTAACGTTAAAACTTCATAACGCTGAAACATTTTCCGTGTAAAGTTGTTGTTGATATGCTTAATGAAGGAATAATTGAATTTTGCTCACTAGGTTCTGCCAGTTGGAAAGTCAATAATTACTGATAGACCAGAGATTGTATGATATTGTTGTTTCATGTAGAATCGATACACGTGCAATGTTTATTAGTTTGCAGCACTGAATTTGTTATCGCTGTTCTTTTGTTTATGAAATGATTTCACTGTTGCTAAATAGGACATGGATTTGCTATTTTTGGTGTGAAGATGTATGAAAGTAGTTAAAATGTTAATCCCACGCAAACGTTTCTCAGCCAATGAACGAGCTCATTGACGCTAGATGACCAATGAGAATCGGATTAAATCGATAGTTAAAAGTATGCTGTTCAAAATTAATTATTGAAAGTTTTTCTTCCTACGTTCATTTGTTTCATTTTTATCGTCTCTGTTTCCATGTATCAGCAATCAAGCAATTACGTCAGACTCGGTGTTTCAACATACAACAATAATTAATTACAATAATTGCACAATTAATTATTATAAGTAAAAATCTATACTAATAATAAATCTGTAGCCAAAATTTTTCTGGTAATTTTCGGTTTTCCAAAAATAATTGGTGTTAACATGTATAATTAACCATCCTGAAACCGAAACTCGCCTTTTTGAAATTTTTGTTTGTATGTCTGTCTGTCTGTCTGTCTGTCTGTCTGGATGTTTGTTACCTTTTCACGCGATAATGGCTGAACCGATTTATATGAAAATTGGAATATAAATTAAGTTCGTTGTAACTTAGATTTTAGGGTATATGGCATTCAAAATATAGCATTTAAAAGGGGGGTTATAAGAGGGCTTGAATTAAATACATCGAAATATCTCCGTTATTATTCATTTTCATGAAAAATATTACATAACAAAAGTATTTTTAAAGGTGATTTCCGATAAGTTTTTATCCCATGAAAAATTTTGATAGGACTGATATTTAATGAGATAAATGAGTTTTAAAATTAAAATAACGCCATCTAAGGCGCTGCAATTAAATAAAAACAAATGACTTCGCCTATAAGGGGCCTTGGACAACGACATGTATAATTAACCATCCAGAAACCGAAAATCCCTGTTTTGAAATTTTTGTTTGTATGTCTGTCTGCCTGTCTGGATGTTCTCTGAACCAAATGATCATATTTTAATTATCTGCATGTAATAACAATTAAGAAACATGTTAAAGGAATTTTCATTGCACCAAATGAGTGCTCTCTGGACCAAAATGATCGTATTTTAATTATTTAAATACAATTTAAATTAAGTAACATATTAAACGATTTATCCTTCTATGAAACACGAATGTTCCCTATACCAGATGTCCTATTTTAATTATGTAATTAGTTTATATTTATTTTTAACAAGTGCAGCGGAGCGCACGGGTACAGATAGTGTTTACAATAAAATTAAACATATTGAAAATTATAGATAAGCAATGATAAAAAAAGTTCAAAATAAAGTCCTGTTATAACTTCAAATGTTCAGTTGTTTTTATTCGAAGGAGCCTTTTATACTTATCATCTCTGCTTCGATTCGACTGTTTTTCTGGATCGCTTCCCTAGCATTTGTTTAATTTTATCGCTTCCCTAGCATTTGTTTGTTTTTATCACTACTCTAGCATTTGTTTCTTTGTTTGCCAACATTTCAAACTGCAAATTCTTTTCGGTACTATAAAACATGCTTTGCGATCGTCATTTGTTTACAGCATAAAAGTCAACTGAAAATGGCTGCTCAGTTCTAACGTTTTGGTGAAGCTAATATTAGTGAAATAGAATTTCAGTAAGTCAATTGATATTTTATTGTATTGGAGTACTTTATTTCTTCTAATCTTTATATACTTTCTTCTAATCGTGTAATAGTGAATTAAATTGCACTAGAGTTTTGATTTCCTCTAGATAAATCAAAACCTCTAGTGAAATTACTATAGATAAAATATCACTTGAATATATCTTTAGTTTTCCACGCGTGACAACATTAAAACAAAATATTTTACGAACATTTTTAAATCAGTATTTCAGTCAAAACGCTTAATTTTGTATATAGGGACTTAAATGAACACTTTTTTCTTTCAATATCCTTTGTACCGATCGACCCTACAGGTAATAGTGATTTCTGTCAGGTTTCAGTGACAATGGAACATATTTTATTACGTTGTTCTAGTTACCATGGTGACTAGAATATGATCGACATTACGTGACTTTCATGAAATGATTTTAATTGTGTAACCGCTGTTTTCAATTTTTTTCTTTTGACAAGCACAGGTGTAGATGAGGTGACGTGTGTATTAAACAGTATTGACCCATTTTAACTGTCCTCCAGACATTATATCTGCTATATTTCAAATATACGAGTATGTACCTAATCTGTAATTACAATTCGAGCCTCTTGCATCCGAAAGTTTAATGGATTTAATTAGACAAAACTTGTCATTTGTTCAATTTTCAGTATTTTTTCCAGGCCTAACATTCCTTAACCGAGCGAGTTGGCTCAGACGGTAGCGTTTGAGATTCGCATTCCGGAGGTCCCGAGTTCAAACCTCGTGGCCTTCCAGTCTTACTGGAGATTTTATGATTTCCTTCAATTACAAAGGGAAATGCCGGATTGGGAATTTACATACCATGATTCATCACCGCTTCGATCACCAATGTCACAAACATTAATCAAAATCTTTAATCAGTTACAAGACCACAAGCCAACTACAACACACAATAGAAAACGAGAGCTGAACAATAGTAAGTAACAGGAAGTAACAGTAAAGCGTGTATAAAACAAAACACTGCCAAGTTTTATTATACCGTGTGCTAATTTCAAAACGCGTCCCAACTTGAATTATTTTAAATGTGTAGGGGACACGAGTTTAAGAAAAAAAAACACACCTGTATTTGTCTTCGAGGGAAAAGTTTAAAACCATTCCTGATTCAATTTTCTGTTTCACCCCTTCATCCTGACCCCAACTTATGAATTTCAAATTGCACTCCTATCTTCGGACACATTATTTTGAAAGGGATGACAAATTCTATCCGTTTCATAAATAAATAAGTAAATAGATAAATAAAAAATATATGAATAGATAGACAGATAAATAGATAGATAGATAGATAGATAGATAGATAGATAGATAGATAGATAGATAGATAGATAGATAGATAGATAGATAGATAGATAGATAGATAGATAGATAGATAGATAGATAGATAGATAGATAGATAGATAGATAGATAGATAGATAGATAGATAGATAGATAGATAGATAGATAGATAGATAGATAGATAGATAGATAGATAGATAGATAGATAGATAGATAGATAGATAGATAGATAGATAGATAGATAGATAGATAGATAGATAGATAGATAGATAGATAGATAGATAGATAGATAGATAGATAGATAGATAGATAGATAGATAGATAGATAGATAGATAGATAGATAGATAGATAGATAAATAAATAAATAAACGAAAATATAAATAAATGAATATATAAATAAACGAATATATAAGTAAATAAATACATAAATAAATAAATAAATAATTAAACGAATGTATGACTGAAAAAATGAATGAATGAATAAATGAATAAGTAAATAAATAAATAATTCAATAAATAAATAAATAAATAATTAAATAAGTAAACGAATGTATGACTGAAAAAATGAATGAATGAATAAATGAATAAGTAAATAAATAAATAAATAAATAAATAAATAAATAAATAAATAAATAAATAAATAAATAAATGAATAAATCAATAAATAAATAAATAACTAAATAAATAAATAAATATATAAGTAAAAGAATGAATGACTGAATAAATGAATAAGTAACTAAGTAAATAAATAAATAAATAAAAGAATATATGAATAAATAAATTAATAAATAAATAAAGAAGTAAATAAGTAAATAAATAAATAAAATAATGAATAAATAAATACATAAATAAGTAAATAAATAAATATATAAATCAATAGATACATAAAACAATAAATAGATAAATAAATAAATAAATAAATACATTAATCAAGAGATAAATAGACAAATAAATAGATAAATATACAAGTAAATAAATACATAAATAAGTAAATAGATAAATAAATAGATAGATAAATAAATAGATAAATAAATAAATAGGTAGGTAGGTAGGTAGATAGATAGATAGATAGATAGATAGATAGATAGATAGATAGATAGATAGAAAGGTAAATAGATAGATAGATAGACAGACAGATAGACAGACAGACAGATAGAGAAATGAAATAAATAAATATATAAATATATAAATAGATAAATAAATAAATAAATAAATAAATAAATAAATAAATAAATAAATAAATAAATAAATAAATAAATAAATAAATAAATAAATAAATAAATAAATAAGTAAATAAATAAATCGGTCCATGCGTTTCTGAGCTAGTCAGAAATGCATAATTTAATCAGTTACGGTGCTATTCATAGACATTCCGCTAGCCCACGCTACGAGCGTGCTAAACTAGCCCCGGTTATCGACTGGTTACTTGTATAGGATTTATATCATATTATATCATATGGCTGACACTGGTTTATGAATACGAAAAACGTTAGTTCGCTGATCATCCAGCGGAAGCCCGCGCTAAGACTGTCTATGAATACGGCCCTTAAAGTTTAGTTGATATTAGACCGCACTATGAAGATAACTTAATGTGTGTGTTAGAAAATAAATCTGTTGTTTGCCTGGTATGACTGGAGTTCCTGTTGCCGTGGAATTGTCTAGCGTATTTCTTTAAGTTTGTTTATTCACGGTTTAACATCTTAGGTTATACAGCGTGTGTAGGATCTTCGAGTATTTATCAGTAGGCCGTGAAGCATTGCTGTGATTCTGTTTCTACTGTCATTTGTCATAAATGGCTCGTATGAGAGCCATCTACATAGAAAGCCGGAGCCTTGGGGTCGGCAACACTGTAAATAACTGTCAAGCGGAGGCCTACGATAAAAAAGCACGTGTTTGTGTTAATGTCGATTTTCAATCTAAATGAATGTTATAACGAAAATGTGTGTCGATGAAATTATGTTCGCGATCGTACCAAAACGTTCATTGTTTATGTATTATAAACTAAGTGGGTATTGGCGATAAAAGCAGAACAATAAATGAGAAAAGGGTTTTTCATCCCCTTTAAAATTACTTATCTCAAGATAGGAGATGCAATTTGAAATGCAAAAGTGAGGTGGGTGGGAAGTGGTGGAAAAGAAAATTCACTCAGCAGTGATTTTGGACTCCGTCGTCGAAAACTAAATCGACGTGTTTTTCCTCAAAATTCTGTCTCCTGCACGTATAAAATTAATCAAGGTGAGAAATTTTGAAATGAAAAATTAGCTTGTGTTTATGAATAACGCTCAAAAAATCATTTATTTATTTATTCATTCATGTATTTATTTATTTTTTATTTATTATTTATTTATTCATCACTGAACCGTATGCTTCAAAAGTTATTTAGGTGGTGCGTTTATTATTTTAATATTCGATACACTTTTCTGTTTTCTTGACTTAGCAACACTGAATGTGTACAGAAGTATCGAGTGTGGGTAATTTTTGAAAAGCTCTTAATGCGCACTATTCAAAAATAAAATCATATATTGGGTGTTCCATTTAAAATAAGAGAGTTGGAGTTACTTTCGGTTAAACCAGAAGTAGAAAAAACTCGGTAATACCATTATTGAGTTCTTAGCATAAGGTTATCCTCACATACCAAGTTTCATGTCACTGAACCGTATGCTTCAAAAGTTATTTAGGTGGTGCGTTTATTATTTTAATATTCGATACACTTTTCTGTCTTCTTGACTTAGCAACACTGAATTTGTACAGAAGTATCGAGTGTGGGTACTTTTTGGAAAGCTCTTAATGAGCACTATTCAAAAATAAATATATATTCCATTTAAAATACGAGAGTTGGAGTTACTCCCCACATACCAAGTTTCATGTCACTGAATCGTATGCTTCAAAAGTTATTTAGGTGGTGCGGGACTTTTAACTAACCCTGTATACACATCAAGAATTATAATATGAACAATTATCAGAACAATAGTTTTATTAATTCTGCTAATTGGTTTATATCACGAATGAAACCAAGTATTGTTTTGAAAAAATTTTTTCTTTATTGGTTCTATGTATATACTTTGTAATGGATTTTCTTATTACTTGCTGGTAATTCGACTCAGCTGCTTTATAATGTGTCACTCGATCATAGAAACCATTTAAGGAATGATTTAACCAGGTTTTAGGAATATCTTGCACCACTTCCATTTTTATTTAGCAACACTGAATTTGTACAGAAGTATCAAGTGTGGGTACTTTTTGAAAAGCTCTTAATGAGCACTATTCAAAAATAAAAATATATATTGGGTGTTCCATTTAAAATAAGAGAGTTGAAGTTAGTTCCGGTTAAACCGGAAGTAGAAAAAACTCGGTAATACCATTATTGAGTTCTTAGTATATGGTTATCCTCACATACCAAGTTTCATATCACTGAACCACATGCTTCAAAAGTTATTTGGGTGGTGCGGGACTTTTAACTAAACCTGTATAATAATTGTTATTGGTAATAATAGTGCAATTTCTACATCAAAGTTTCACTAGCAAAACGATTTTAAAATATTTTCAGTCTTTGATTTATTATGTTTTTTTTATAATCCAGATTAAAGGCTAAAGTAAAAATGCTGACGCATCCTTTAATGTACAGTACTGAATTGTCACTTTCTTGCTGTAGCATTACGATAATTAATAACATAATATCATCTTTTGTTCTCTCTACTAATCACTGACATGTTACTTTGACACATCTTGCTCCATATGCTAATTAGCGATACGTCACTTTGCCACCTCTCGTCGTGTATGCTAATGATTGCCTTGTCATTTGTAACCTCTTGATATATCTATTAATCACGGACATGTCACTTCGTTACCTATTGATATAATATACCCTAAAGCAGGGGCGGCTCGTCCATAAAAGCTGCGGAGCTGCAGCACTCCCTGCTTTGACAGGAAAATAAAAATAATATTTATTTTAATTTGTAGAAGAATTGTTACAGCTTTTATTGGTAAATTGTTTTATATTCCATTTGGCCGGGAATATGTACTATTATCTTATGTATAATCTTTTTGCGCGTCGACTGTATTGGAATTGACACAGCATTCAAAGCCATCCTGGGATATGCAGGGTGGGACAGCTCGTAGAGAGTGTGTCTTGCTTGGTCAGGGGGTAGAGAGGTGAAGGGAAGCAGAGGGAAACTGCCGCTGTTTAAAACCCATATTTCAATGCAGTGGCTTGCAGAGCCAGGCTACAAGGGAAGATCTTTCCTCTCCTCCCACACCGCTATTGTAATGCTGCGTCAAATGGATTCTCTATTCCCTTGAAACTTAATGGCAAAATTTTTATTTACTTATTGTTGTAGAATCTTATCGAGTTAATATAACGAAATTAATATTCTCTTTTGCCTTATTATTACGTATATATCCAGCCTCCAACAGAACCTAATATTTTCCTTAACTCAAAATGATTGGACGAGTAGAATGCTTTTGATATAGCACGTAAAATTCGAAAGAGACTTCTTTTCCAGTTTTAGAAAATTGTTGACCACAGTATATCTGAGTGTTGCTTTGGTGTGACGTCTTAATACCGTAACTTAACCAGTGCAAATTTGCAAGCATGAGTGTGTGTGAATTACAGAATATTAATTGTATTTTTCTCAACTTTCCCTTGCGGAGAAGATTGATGTAATGAAGTGAAATTAAAGGGTCGTCCGTTACCCGACTTAAATCTTACTCAAGGTTCATCCAGCCGAAATAGTGCATATATGTAAGGAAGTATAACAATGAAATTTACGCTAAGCATTTGTGGTTACGTGGATGTGAACAAAAAAAAAATCTGTATTTTGTTTTCCTTGCCTCCTCTTCGGTGGTGATACTGCATAGACTAGGAGTGGAGTGACACATTTAGGACATTTGCCCCTAAAAAGTAAAATGCACGAATCTTCGCAGTCTCACCTGAAAAATGTTGTTTCATTGGCTATGTTAGGCAAAACTAATATTGCTGTGCAATTAAATGAAACGAACACTAACATTCTCAAACATAATCAATAAGTGAAAAAAAATCGTGAAATTATAAAAAAAAAAAATTGATTGTATCAAATTTTGTGGCCAATATGAACTTCCCCTTAGGGGAAATGATGAAAAAACGATTCGAAGAACCCTGATGTGTTTCGTGGGTTGCTACAATTCGTGAGTAATCTAAACGAGCCTCTCAAAAATAATTTGGAACATGCCACTGTTTAAAGGTAATTCTAAGACAATTCAGAATGCACTGGTAGTTTGCAAGTTGAGTGTCTGCCGATCTGAAATTCAGACTGAAATGGATGGTATTATTTTTTTTTTAGCGATTAGTAAATGTTGCCACAGACATCTATCAACAAAGTCAGGAAGTTTTGGTTTTTCAATATGTAGTGCATTTATTTTTGTCCTATACTTATTAGTAATGGTATCAAGAAGTGAAATTTGTATGTACCGAAATCTACTGCAGCTCTCCCAATCCACAAGTTCACGAGCCGCCACTGCCCTAAAGCCAATATTTTTGGATTCCAGGTCGATTCGTCCACAGCACAATATCCAATATACAGAAAGTTCACTACAAAAATGTCCAGAACAAAACGTCCGATCAAATAAGGCCACTAGTCAAAATGTCCACAAGTCAAAATATGCAATATACAATATGCTATGCACAGACACGATTATTCAATATTCTTTTCGAAGAGATACACCTCCAAGATTCCCATCTTCTATGTGAAATTCCTATAAAATAGCGTTACAAGGTGTTCATAGAACCAATAATGTAGTGAAAGATCTAAATTCTAATTTTCAAAAAATGGTTTCTGGATATCACGTCAGTATTTGGAGATTTTATAAGAAACAAAACACAAGAACAGAATGAGAAAGAGAATACCATAGCCTAAGTTCACAATGGGTCACATAAACGTAAGACATCCCGTAAACAAGAAGTTTATTACAAATCAGCTGCGAATTGAAGGGATTGCACAGCAATAAAATGAATGTAAGGACAAGAATCATGTGAAACAATATCTGACGGCACTTTCATATCATATGCAGCTGCTTGCTGGCCACAGTGAGGAAGAAAATTAGAAAATAAAATACATTACAGACTATTGTAAATTAGCTTACATTTCATTGTTAAATTTTTAATTGATATGTAAGTACGGAAGAAAATTAGAAAATAAAATACGTTACAGGATATTGTAAATTAGCTTACATTTCATTGTTAAGTTATTAATTTGTATGTAAGTACGGAAGAAAACTAGAAAATGAAATACGTTACAGGATATTGTAAATCAGCTTACATTTCATTGTTAAATTATTTATTGATACGTAAGTACGGAAGAAAATTGGAAAATAAAATACGTTACAGAATATTTTAAATTAGCTTACATTTCATTGTTAAATTATTAATTGATATGTAAGTACGGAAGAAAATTAGAAAATACAACACGTTACAGGATATTGTAAATTAGCTTAAATTTCATTGTTGAATTATTAATTTATATGTAAGTACGAAGAAAATTAGAAAATAAAATACATTACAGAATATTGTAAATTATCTTATATTTCATTGTTAAATTATTAATTTATATGTAAGTACGGAAGAAAATTATAAAATAAAATACATTACAGAATATTGCAAATTAGCTTATATTTCATTGTTAAATTATTAATTTATATGTAAGTACGGACAAAAATTAGAAAATAAAGTACATTACAGAATATTGTAAATTAGGTTACATTTCATTGGTAAATTATTAATTTTTATGTAAGTACGAAAGAAAATTATAAAGTGAAATACGTTACAGAATATTGTAAATTAGCTTACATTTCAGTGTTGAATTATTTATTGATGTATAAGTACGGAAGAAAATTAGAAAATAAAATACGTTACAGGATATTGTAAATTAGCTAACATTTCATTGTTAAATTATTTATTGATGTGTAAGTACGGAAGAAAATTATAAAATGAAATACGTTACAGAATATTGTAAATTAGCTTACATTTCATTGTTAAATTATTAATTTATATTTAAGTACGGAAGAAAATTATAAAATAAAATACGTTACAGAATATTGTAACTTAGCTAATATTTCATTGTTAAATTATTAATAGATATGTAAGTACGAAAGAAAATTAGAAAATAAAATACGTTACAGAATATTATAAATTAGCTTACATTTCATTCTTAAATTATTAATTTACTTACTTACTTACTGGATTTTAAGGAACCCGGAGGTTCATTGCCGCCCTCACATAAGCCCGCCATTGATCCCTATCCTGAGCAAGATTAATCCAGTCTCTACCATCATATCCCACCTCCCTCAAATCCATTTTAATATTATCTTCCCATCTACGTCTCGGCCTCCCCAAAGGTCTTTTTCCCTCCGGCCTCCCAACTAACACTCTATATGCATTTCTGGATTCGCCCATACGTGCTACATGCCCTGCACATCTCAAGCGTCAGGTTTAATGTTCCTAATTATGTCACGTGAAGAATACAATGCGTACAGTTCTGCGTTGTGTAACTTTCTCCATTATCCTGTAACTTCATCCCTCTTAGCCCCAAATATTTTCCTAAGAACCTTATTCTCGAACATCCTTAACCTCTGCTCCTCTCTCAAAGTGAGTGCCCAAGTTTCACAACCATACAGAACAACCGGTAATATAACTGTTTTATAAATTCTAACTTTCAGATTTTTTGACAGCAGACTGGATGACAAAAGCTTCTCAACCGAATAATAACAGGCATTTCCCATATTTATTCTGCGTTTAATTTCCTCCCGAGTGTCATTTATATTTGTTACTGTTGCTCCAAGATATTTGAATTTTTTCACCTCTTCGAAGGATAAACCTCCAATTTTTATATTTCCATTTCGTACAATATTCTGGTCACGAGACATAATCATATACTTAGTCTTTTCGGGATTTACTTCCAACCCTATCACTTTACTTGCTTCAAGTAGAATTAATAAATTATTAATTTATATGTAATAAATATTGTTCTGAAGATTCATAACATATTTAACAACTCTGGACATTTTTGATAATTGCTATTTAATAACTTGACATTTTTGATACTGGACATTAATGATAATAGACATTTTTGAATTCCCAATAACAAATCCAGATTTTTGAAAACATTATTTGTTATATTAAAAATAAGTGATTAAGTCGAGTTATGACTGATTGTTACTCCTAAATGTTTTACACAATATATTGATATGTTGATGATATGGGTAATAAAAATGAGAAGTGAAGATGTTGTAAAATGGTGTTTTGTCGTTACCAGGTGTCAAACAACGAAACTAACCAGTTACTGTGTAACGTGAAAGCACAGCGACAGCTGACAGATTACGCAAGTCCTCTTTTTCCTTGGTTCGCTCAGTGGACGAGGTGAGTCTGTCTTGTTGCGGGCTCAGCTGTAATGTCAGCGCGAGGGATCATGGGAAATGACCGGCTCGACTCCTATATCCTGCGGGCAATAACGCTCCCTAATCCTGATTTCTTCAGCTGCAGCTATGCAACGAGTTTGCTATTGATCACAGCTTAAATCCTGCCTCCAGCAACACGAGCTAAATTAACAGGAAAGTGCTTCCACAACAGCCCCGGGACACCATCACTTCCGAGTGACACGAAACTGCGTAACATAATCACATATCATCATCATCATCATCACCATCATCATCATCATCATCATCATCATCATCATCATCATCATCATCATCTCGCTATTGAAATTGTATGGTTGTGGAAACAATGATATCAAATTCTTTTCGCATACTAATGTTAAGAAAATGTTGAGAAGATTAACTCCGTACGTAGATGAAATTATTGGGGATATCAGTGCGGTTTTCGGCGTAATAGATCGACTATAGATCAGATTTTTTGTATTCGACAGATAATGGAGAAAAAATGGGAGTATAAGGGTACAGTACATCAGTTATTCATAGATTTCAAAAAAGCATATGACTCGGTTAAGAGAGAAGATTTATATAATATTCTTATTGAATTTGGTGTTCCCAAGAAACTAATTCGATTAATTAAAATGTGTCTGAGTGAAACATACAGCAGAGTCCGTATAGGACAGTTTCTATCTGATGTTTTTCCAATTCACTGCGGGCTAAAGAAGGGAGATGCACTATCACCTTTACTTTTTAACTTCGCTTTAGAATATGCCATTAGGAAAGTTCAGTATAACAGGCAGGGTTTGGAATTGAACGGGTTACATCAGCTGCTTGTCTATGCGGATGACGTGAATATGTTAGGAGAAAATCCACAAACGATTAGGGAAAACACGGAAATTTTACTTGAAGCAAGTAAATCGGTCGGTTTGGAAGTAAATCCCGAAAAGACAAAGTATATGATTATGTCTCGTGACCAGAATATTGTACGAAATGGAAATATAAAAATTGGAGATTTATCCTTCGAAGAGGTGGAAAAATTCAAATATCTTGGAGCAACAGTAACAAATATAAATGACAATCGGGAGGAAATTAAAAGCAGAATAAATATGGGAAATGCGTGTTATTATTCGGTTGAGAAGCTCTTATCATCCAGTCTGCTGTCAAAAATCTGAAAGTTAGAATTTATAAAACAGTTATATTACCGGTTGTTCTGTATGGTTGTGAAACTTGGACTCTCACTTTGAGAGAGGAACATAGGTTAAGGGTGTTTGAGAATAAGGTGCTTAGGTAAATATTTGGGGCTAAGCGGGATGAAGTTACAGGAGAATGGAGAAAGTTACACAACGCAGAACTGCACGCATTGTATTCTTCACCTGACATAATTAGGAACATTAAATCCAGACGTTTGAGATGGGCAGGGCATGTAGCACGTATGGGCAAATCCAGAAATGCATATAGAGTGTTAGTTGGGAGACCGGAGGGAAAAAGATCTTTAGGGAGGCCGAGACGTAGATGGGAGGATAATATTAAAATGGATTTGAGGGAGGTGGGGTATGATGATAGAGACTGGATTAATCTTGCACAGGATAGGGACCAATGGCGGGCTTATGTGAGGGCGGCAATGAACCTCCGGGTTCCTTAAAAGCCAGTAAGTAAGTAAGTAATGTTAAGAAAATCTGTAATCTGTGACCTTCGTTCAGTTAACATCTATATTCCCTAAATAACATGAGAGGCGTAGGCCTAATAATAGGAGGAAGAAGAATGAAGTGCATAAGATTTGCTGATGATATGGCGTTGTTAGCAGAAGAGGAGATGATACTAAGGGATATGCTACTGGAGCTAAATGACAGCTGTGAGCAGTATGGGATGAAGGTAAATAAATGCAAACAAGACGAAGACCATGGTCATAGGAAGAAAAATAAAGGAGGTAAATTTGCGAATTCTAAATGAGGCAGTAGAGCAAGTGGACAGCTTCAAATACTTGGGGTGTACTATAAGCAGTAACATGAGCTGCTGCCAGGAAGTCAAAAGGAGGATAGCTATGGCAAAGGAAGCCTTTAATAGAAAAAAGAGCATCTTCTGCGGACGTCTGAAAAAAGAACTAAGGAAGAGACTAGTGAAGTGCTTTGTACGGAGTGTGGCGTTATATGGGGCAGAAACATGGACATTACGACGAAGTGAAGAGAAGCGAACATAAGCATTTGAAATGTGGATATGGAGAAGAATGGAGCGTGTGAAATGGACAGACAGAATAAGAAATTAACCTGTGTTGGAAAGAGTGGGTGAAGAAGGAATGATGCTGAAACTGATCAGGAAGAGGAAAAAGAATTGGTTGGGTCACTGGTTGAGAAGAAACTGCCTACTGAAGGATGCACTGGAAGGAATGGTGAACGGGAGAAGAGTTCGGGGTAGAAGAAGATATCAGATGATAGACGACATTAAGATATATGGGTCATATGAGGAGACATAAAGGAAGGCAGAAAATAGGAAAGATTTGATATAGCTGGGTTTGCAGTGAAAGACCTGCCCTTGGACAGAACACTAAATGTATATGTGTATGTATTTATTCACACTGCAAATGGGTATATATCCGGTGGCAGTGGTAACTAATTACAGTCAATAATGACAATTAATAATAAACACAATTAATAAAATATACAATTAATAATAATAATAATAATAATAATAATAATAATAATAATAATAATAATAATAATAATAATTATTATTATTATTATTATAACAGGGAGCATCCTAAATTTAATGAAGCACGATGACTTAAAATAACATTTAAATAAATTTAATTTGTATCTTAACCCTAAGTTCGAACTAAAACCCACGAGTATGATATGTTCATATCTGCACAAGTACCTTTCAACATTACACTCATTTCGCTGTCAACTCACTCACAGCACTGGAACTACGACACATTTCACTGATACTATCCTGATTTCACTAACACTTCAAAAACATTTCACTATTCAAATACTTTGCACTGCCACTATAAACTAAAGCTTCACTGACACAACACACTTCTTCACTGACACAACACACTTCACTTACACAACACACTTCACTGACACAACACACTTCACTTACACAACACACTTCACTGTCACAACACACTTCACTGACACAACACACTTCACTGACACAACACACTTCACTGACACAACACACTTCACTGACACAATACACTTCACTTACACAACACAATTCACTGACACAACACACTTCACTGACACAACACACTTCTTCATTGACACAATACACTTATTCACTGACACAACACACTTCTTCACTGACACAACACACCTCTTCACTGACACAACACACTTCACTTACACAACACACTTCACTTACACAACACACTTCACTGACACAACACACTTCACTGACACAACACACTTCACTGACACAATACATTTCACTTACACAACACAATTCACTGACACAACACACTTTACTGACACAATACACTTCTTCACTGACACAATACACTTCTTCACTGACACAACACACTTCACTGACACAACACACTTCTTCACTGACACAACACACTTCTTCACTGACACAACACACTTCTTCACTGACACAACACACTTCACTGACACAACACACTTCACTTGCACAACACACGTCACTGACACAATACACTTCACTTACACAACACACTTCACTGACACAACACACTTCACTTACACAACACACTTCACTGACAACACACTTCACTGACACAACACACTTCACTTACACAACACACTTCACTGACACAACACACTTCACTGACAACACACTTCTTAACTTACACAACACACTTCACTGACACAACACACTTCACTGACACAACACACTTCACTTACACAACACACTTCACTGACACAACACACTTCTTCACTGGCACAACACACTTCACTTACACAACACGCTTCACTGAAACAACACACTTCTTCACTGACACAACACACTTCACTGACACAATACACTTCACTTACACAACACACTTCACTGACAACACACTTCACTGACACAACACACTTCTTCACAGATACAACACTTCAATAAAAACATCAAATACACCCTTTAAATAGTGTGTATAATATACTACCGTCTATTAGTAAAGTCCTTAATGATGATGATGATGGTGGTGATATGTGAACTGATTATGTTACGCTGAATGAATTCCCTAAATCTGGTAAGAATTTGTCGTGGTTGTCAGACTGGTCGTTACGTGGCCAGAGGCCCGGGGGGGGGGGTGTTTACTTTACGTTGACGATCATGGACTTTCGCTGCTCTTCGCTTTATATCGAAGCGCCGGGTCGAGGTGAAACGCAAAAAGGAGCCGGCAAGACCTCTGGGAGCAGAGGAAGGAGAGGGACGACGAACTCTCAAGTTTTCCTTCAGAGTCAATTTAAGCATGTCATACTCCGCTGCGAAACTGTCAGGGGAGTGTTCTGAATAATGTGAATAACGCCGGCAAGGCTTGCCAACTTCTTAAATTAATTATTATGCGGGTCTAATTACTGGTAAGAAGGCTCGACGAGCATTATTTTTAATGCGGAATGATCAACTTATGGTGCAGGCAACACCGACTTAAGTGAGGGGAAACTTCTTCAGTGGCTGTGAGAGCGGAAGCTTTCAAGACGGGGTTACAACTATGCGACAAAAAAAAATTAGTTCCCCATCAGGGAAATTGATTCTCAACTCACGGTTGTAAAACATAAAACCACAATAATCTATTTGCCAAAACGTTGCGATCTCACGTTAGTCATTTGCATGACACGGTTTATTTTGACATGTTTACGGATATTGCGTCCAGTGCTAGGTTACTGCAGGCACTAACTAAAGGCTTTACCAATAACCAGAAATGTATTTAAAAATAGGCTTGAGGACTTTACTAATAGACGGTAGTATATTATACACACTATTTAAAGGGTGTAATTGATATTTTGTTATTTGAAGTGTTGTATCAGTGAAGAAGTGTGTTGTGTCAATGAAGTGTGAAGTGTGTTGTGTAAGTGAAATGTGTTTATATCAGTGAAGCTTTATAGATTATAGTGGCAGTGAAAAGTATTTGAACATTTTGATATTTTGTTATTGAAGTGTTGTATCAGTGAAGAAGTGTGTTGTGTCAGTGAAGTGTGTCGTGTCAGTGAAGTGTGTTGTGTAAGTGAAACGTGTTTATATCAGTGAAGCTTTATAGATTATAGTGGCAGTGCAAAGTATTTGAACATTTTGATATTTTGTTATTGAAGTGTTGTATCAGTGAAGAAGTGTGTTGTGTCAGTGAAGTATGTCGTGTCAGTGAAGTGTGTTGTGTAAGTGAAACGTGTTTCTATCAGTGAAGCTTTATAGATTATAGTGGCAGTGCAAAGTATTTGAACATTTTGATATTTTGTTATTGAAGTGTTGTATCAGTGAAGAAGTGTGTTGTGTCAGTGAAGTATGAAGCGTGTTGTGTCAGTGAAGTGTGTTGTGTAAGTGAAATGTGTTTCTATCATTGAAGCTTTATAGATTATAGTGGCAGTGCAAAGTATTTCAACATTTTCATATTTTGTTATTGAAGTGTTGTATCAGTGAAGAAGTGTGTTGTGTCAGTGAAGTGTGTCGTGTCAGTGAAGTGTGTTGTGTAAGTGAAATGTGTTTCTATCAGTGAAGCTTTATAGATTATAGTGGCAGTGCAAAGTATTTGAACATTTTGATATTTTGTTATTGAAGTGTTGTATCAGTGAAGAAGTGTGTTGTGTCAGTGAAGTGTGTCGTGTCAGTGAAGTGTGTTGTGTAAGTGAAATGTGTTTCTATCAGTGAAGCTTTATAGATTATAGTGGCAGTGCAAAGTATTTGAACATTTTGATATTTTGTTATTGAAGTGTTGTATCAGTGAAGAAGTGTGTGGTGTCAGTGAAGTGTGAAGCGTGTTGTGTCAGTGAAGTGTGTTGTGTAAGTGAAATGTGTTTCTATCATTGAAGCTTTATAGATTATAGTGGCAGTGCAAAGTATTTGAACATTTTGATATTTTGTTATTGAAGTGTTGTATCAGTGAAGAAGTGTGTTGTGTCAGTGAAGTGTGTCGTGTCAGTGAAGTGTGTTGTGTAAGTGAAATGTGTTTCTATCAGTGAAGCTTTATAGATTATAGTGGCAGTGCAAAGTATTTGAACATTTTGATATTTTGTTATTGAAGTGTTGTATCAGTGAAGAAGTGTGTGGTGTCAGTGAAGTGTGAAGCGTGTTGTGTCAGTGAAGTGTGTTGTGTAAGTGAAATGTGTTTCTATCATTGAAGCTTTATAGATTATAGTGGCAGTGCAAAGTAATTGAACATTTTCATATTTTGTTATTGAAGTGTTGTATCAGTGAAGAAATGTGTTGTATCAGTGAAGTGTGAAGCGTGTTGTGTCAGTGAAGTGTGTTGTGTAAGTGAAATGTGTTTCTATCAGTGAAGCTTTATAGATTATGGTGCACAGTATTTGAACATTTTGATATTTTGTTATTGAAGTGTTGTATCAGTGAAGAAATGTGTCGTGTCAGTGAAGTGTGTTGTGTAAGTGAAATGTGTTTCTATCAGTGAAGCTTTATAGATTATAGTGGCAGTGCAAAGTATTTGAACATTTTGATATTTTGTTATTGAAGTGTTGTATCAGTGAAGAAGTGTGTTGTGTCAGTGAAGTGTGAAGCGTGTTGTGTCAGTGAAGTGTGTTGTGTAAGTGAAATGTGTTTCTATCATTGAAGCTTTATAGATTATAGTGGCAGTGCAAAGTATTTGAACATTTTCATATTTTGTTATTGAAGTGTTGTATCAGTGAAGAAATGTGTTGTGTCAGTGAAGTGTGAAGCGTGTTGTGTCAGTGAAGTGTGTTGTGTAAGTGAAATGTGTTTCTATCGGTGAAGCTTTATAGATTATAGTGCAAAGTATTTGAACATTATGATATTTTGTTATTGAAGTGTTGTATCAGTGAAGAAATGTGTTGTGTCAGTGAAGTGTGTTGTGTAAGTGAAATGTGTTTCTATCAGTGAAGCTTTATAGATTATAGTGGCAGTCCAAAGTATTTGAACATTTTGATATTTTGTTATTGAAGTGTTGTATCAGTGAATAAATGTGTTGTGTCATTGAAGTGTGAAGTGTGTCGTGTCAGTGAAGTGTGTTGTGTAAGTGAAATGTGTTTCTGTCAGTGAAGCTTTATAGATTATAGTGGCAGTGCAAAGTATTTGAACAATTTGATATTGTGTTATTGAAATGTTGTATCAGTGAAGAAGTGTGTTGTGTCAGTGAAGTATGTTGTGTAAGTGAAGTGTGTTTTTGTCAGTGAAGCTTTATAGTTTATAGTGACAGTGCAAAGTATTTGAACAGTAAAATGGTTTGAAGTGTTAGTGAAATCAGGATAGAATCAGTGAAATGTGTCGTAGTTCCAGTGCAGTGAGTGAGTTGACAGCGAAATGAGTGTAGTGCTGAAAGGTACTTGTGCAGGTATGAACATATCATACTCGTGGGCTTTAGTTCGAACTTAGGTTTAAGATACAAATTAGATTTATTTAAATGTTATTTTAAGTGATCGTGCTTCATTTAATTTAGAATTCTCCCTGTTATTATTATTATTATTATTATTATTATTATTATTATTATTATTATTATTATTATTAGTATTTTTAGTAATTGTTTTATTATTAATTGTCATTATTGACTGTAATTAGTTACCACTGCCACTGGGTATATACCCATTTGCAGTGTGAATAAATACATACTTGTACATACATAGAATAGCTGTAACTGGTTTGTTTTCAAGTACTGTACTGTGAGTTCTCTGTGCAGTGTTGATGTTACAATACTTATCTGCTTTACATAATGAAGGCCGGGGTTCCCAACCAGTGTGTCGCACAACTCAATTGAATGTGTCGCGAAATGTTCGAATTCAAAAATAAATTTTATGCGAACCAGAAAGTCTCTTTACAACGTATTTTTATTTACAGTGATGTCCGTGATATGGTACATTTTATCTTGAGACAGACTTTACCAATGAAACGTGAACACCTGCAACAATACTCAGTTCAGTTTTTCAACCATAAGGCCACGTATAGAGAAACTCAGTGCAACCCACCAAGCGCAGACTTCACATTAATTTAAATAGGCGAGTTTTCAAAAACGATAATACAATTTTTTTTATCGGATATCCACATAGGTAGGTTGGGATTTTTTTTACATATAGGGGAGAGTCGGGTAGATTCGGACATCGGGTAATATCGGACAGTGAGTTTCTTTCATCTACCACACGATGATATGGTTACGTTTCTGTGATGTTGCATAGAGAAACGTAACCATGTCATTCAGGTACTACCATATGGTGGTAGATGAAAGAAACGCACTGTCCGATGTTACCCGATGTCCGATACTACCCGACTCTCCCCTACCTTTGTTTTTTTCTAATGCAATTCAAGTTGCTTATATCTAAAATTAATATCATTACAGTGGACTAGTCTTATGCTAGTATGTTTATCGTATTGTCTGCGTTGCAGTACTCAGTTAAAAATTATTCTGACATTTTTATCTTAGTGAAACTATGACGTCTGTCGCTAAAGAATGCTTTTTACAGTAAAAATATTCTTACCACGTCAAAAGATGTCACACATTACACAAAAGGAAAGGAACATAGCTAGAAAATTTGCGCAAGCAACAAGTTTTAAAATTATTAGGATTGCTGCTGTCATAACTTGTTACATTTCTCAGAAATCTCATTTCAGCTGTTTCTGTTTCTTTTCGAGCTCTGTCCCTGCTTGTTTCGTTGCCATGGACACCAGTTCTTAATGTTTTTGCTTTCTAGGACTTTTAATTTTATTTCTAGTTTCACTTGTTTTTTCCTTTCATACCTGACGTACAATGCATAATTAAACAAGTTTTACGAACTTTAAGGAATTGTAGGGATGAAAATAATGAGCTTACTTTATTATACTCATAGATGGTGTCACTTGTGAGGTTCAGACCTGTCTTCGGACAGTTGACTAAACAACACAGATGTAGTATAAAATATCATCTCTCGACTCTAAGAAACATGTACATTCTGAACTTAACAAACGTTGTAGGCCTATATTAGTTGAAAGAAATTCTCGCAGTGTTAAATTGAGTGAACATTCTTTCATATTTTATAATCTTGTTCAAGTATTACAAAAAGCTGCTTGAAGAGGCGGATATTGGTATGGGAATAAAAACCTGGTGAATTGATGTTATTTTTTTAACAGTGCTTACTTACGGAACCCGGAGGTTCTTTGCCGCCCTCACATAAGCCTGCCATTGGTCCCTATCCTGAGCAAGATTAATCCAGTCTCTATCATCATATCCCACCTCCCTCAAATCCATTTTAATATTATCTTCCCATCTACGTCTCGGCCTTTCCAAAGGTCTTTTTCCCTCCGGTCTCCCAACTAACACTCTATATACATTTCTGAATTCGCCCATACCTGCTACATGCCCTGCCCATCTCAAACGTCTGGATTTAATGTTGCTAATTATGTCAGGTGAAGAATACAATGCGTGCAGTTCTGTGTTGCGTAACTTTCTCCAATCTCCTGTAACTTCATCTCTCTTAGCCCCAAATATTTTCCTAAGCACCTAATTCTCAAACACCCTTAACGTATGCAAATCAGGATTTCAGGTATAACTCCCTGTAAAGTTGATTTGAATAATTTCGAGGGGAAATTGTTCCGGAGCAGGGTATCGAACCCGGGACCTTTGGTTTAACGTACGTTAAACCAAAGGTCCCGGGTTCGATACCCGGCTCCGGAACAATTTTTCCCTCGAAATTATTCACCCTTAAACTATGTTCCTCTTTCGAAGTGAGAATCCAAGTTTCACAACCATAAAGAACAACCGGTAATATAACTATTTTATAAATTCTAACTTTCACAATTTTTGACAGCGGACTGGATGATAAAAGCTTCTCAACCGAATAATAACAGACATTTCCCATATTTATTCTGTGTTTAATTTCCTCCCGAGTGTCATTTATATTTGTGACTGTTGCTCCAAAATATTTGAATTTTTCCACCTCTTCAAAAGATAAGTTTTACCTGCAGAAATAACAACCTTGTCATCCGCATGCGAAATTATCTCAGCATTGAAATTTCTTGAAATTAATTGGCACTAAATCATTAATATATATTAAAAACAAAATGAGACAAAAAATTCGCCTGATATTCGTCTCAGGAAATTCTTGCATTGAACCCAACCTGGTAAACAACCCAGCCGGGGCATGAATACAGATCTCGGATCAGAATACTGGCTTGTTGCTCCAGAGTGGTACATGGAACTTGAATGGTTTGTGTTTGATCCCAGACTGCCACTGTTATTCTCCTGTTTACATACACTCCACTGACCCCTCTCAGCGGAAGACAGTCTGGCCTTTTGTGAGCGAGTGTACGGGGGAAGAGATCATTACTTGATGTCGATATTGATTTCCAGGCTTCTCCTCTCTCTGAACAAAGTATTGAACGTCAATTTTATTTGTTGGCTGATCCATTCCTAACGTAATGGATGGATGGATGGTATGGAAGACAGAAGAATAACGGATGTGCAGGCTCACACATTCAGAGAACAAAAGAATGGCGCTTACATCTTCGTGTCGACACCTCGTACATTCCTTTCACCTCTGATAAATTACTCTCAAATGATGGAGGAACTTCTTTTCGAGAAATGGACTACTTACAGTCAACAAAGACATATTGATTCTGCTTCATATCCTCTTAGTTTTCTTTGTGAAATTCTATTGATTACAGTTTTTGTGAAAGTAAATTAATTTCTTGTAACTGGGGGGGGGGGGGAGAAATAAATTGTGGCTCATTCAAGGAGAGTTTTTGAAATATAATTTTACTTCCATTACAAAAGGTATAGAACATGCCATTTTTTTTAACGTTCTATATAGGTACTTTCAACACGTTCAAATTTCAGTGTTTATCCAGATTTTTAATTTAAACATTATGATACAAACACAGTCTACTATATACAGTCACGAATCTTGGGATGATATTTTTTTTTTGCATTTCTCGCAATAGTTGCTAGCAGCTTGGAGCTCTGTGAGTACTAGGAACAATAGACTGTGTCACTGCCATCGTGATCTAATACAGGCCGTAAGGCAGGCCATGTGAATCGCTTAACCCGATCACGAAGGGCGGCGTTTCAACCATATAAATTAATTGGAATACATAAAGAGTAACATATGTTTCACTAAAATGTAGTGTAACTGCATTAATAAAATAAAAAACAATGATTAGGAGACACTTCAGACATAATTCCTTGCGAGTTAAGGTGTAATATTATTTTTGGTGTGAAAATTACGTTGTTCGTATGTGTAATACCTGCCTTTATTTCGATTAAATATTGCGAAATTCTTGTACATTCATTTATGCACGATTCAATAATTTTCAGATGCACCGCACGAATATTTAGATATGTTGAAATTATAGGTTATGCTTACTGTACCAGTTGTCCATTTCTGTCTAATTTTAGTGGTCTCCAATGCCCTGCCACTACATATGTATGTTATGTCGTATGGAAATTATAGGTTATGTTTACTGTACCAGTTGTCCATTTCTGTCTAATTTTAGTGGTCTCCAATGCCCTGCCACTACATATGTATGTTATGTCGTATGGAAATTATAGGTTATGTTTACTGTACCAGTTGTCCATTTCTGTCTAATTTTAGTGGTCTCCAATGCCCTGCCACTACATATGTATGTTATGTCATATGGAAATTATAGGTTATGTTTACTGTACCAGTTGTCCATTTCTGTCTAATTTTAGTGGTCTCCAATGCCCTGCCACTACATATGTATGTTATGTCATATGGAAATTATAGGTTATGTTTACTGTACCAGTTGTCCATTTCTGTCTAATTTTAGTGGTCTCCAATGGCCTGCCACTACATATGTATGTTATGTCATATGGAAACTATAGGTTATGCTTACTGTACCAGTTGTCCATTTCTGTCTAATTTTAGTGGTCTCCAATGCCCTGCCACTACATATGTATGTTATGTCGTATGGAAATTATAGGTTATGTTTACTGTACCAGTTGTCCATTTCTGTCTAATTTTAGTGGTCTCCAATGCCCTGCCACTACATATGTATGTTATGTCATATGGAAATTATAGGTTATGTTTACTGTACCAGTTGTCCATTTCTGTCTAATTTTAGTGGTCTCCAATGCCCTGCCACTACATATGTATGTTATGTCATATGGAAATTATAGGTTATGTTTACTGTACCAGTTGTCCATTTCTGTCTAATTTTAGTGGTCTCCAATGCCCTGTCACTACATATGTATGTTATGTCATATGGAAATTATAGGTTATGTTTACTGTACCAGTTGTCCATTTCTGTCTAATTTTAGTGGTCTCCAATGCCCTGCGACTACATATGTATGTTATGTCATATGGAAATTATAGGTTATGTTTACTGTACCAGTTGTCCATTTCTGTCTAATTTTAGTGGTCTCCAATGCCCTGTCACTACATATGTATGTTATGTCATATGGAAATTATAGGTTATGTTTACTGTACCAGTTGTCCATTTCTGTCTAATTTTAGTGGTCTCCAATGGCCTGCCACTACATATGTATGTTATGTCATATGGAAATTATAGGTTATGTTTACTGTACCAGTTGTCCATTTCTGTCTAATTTTAGTGGTCTCCAATGCCCTGTCACTACATATGTATGTTATGTCATATGGAAATTATAGGTTATGTTTACTGTACCAGTTGTCCATTTCTGTCTAATTTTAGTGGTCTCCAATGGCCTGCCACTACATATGTATGTTATATCATATGGAAATTATAGGTTATGTTTACTGTACCAGTTGTCCATTTCTGTCTAATTTTAGTGGTCTCCAATGCCCTGTCACTACATATGTATGTTATGTCATATGGAAATTATAGGTTATGTTTACTGTACCAGTTGTCCATTTCTGTCTAATTTTAGTGGTCTCCAATGCCCTGCCACTACATATGTATGTTATGTCATATGGAAATTATAGGTTATGTTTTCTGTACCAGTTGTCCATTTCTGTCTAATTTTAGTGGTCTCCAATGCCCTGCCACTACATATGTATGTTATGTCATATGGAAATTATAGGTTATGTTTACTGTACCAGTTGTCCAGTTCTGTCTAATTTTAGTGATCCCCAATGCCCTGCCACTACATATGTATGTTATGTCATATGGAAATTACAGGTTATGTTTACTATATTTAACTTATATTCATATATTCGTAATTATACATTATAATTAAACATAATGTTATGTATGATACCCGTCACATTCAATTTGTCTGTATTTTAATACTACAATTGAGTACTAAATTATTGTATTTATCTACTACACCTAAGAGATGAAGTAACAATTGTACGTACACTAATTTCATAGGAGTGGTGTGGTAAATTTTCTGTCTACAATTAAGGAAGGTAGATGTGCTAAAAGCAATGATACGCAATAAAGTTATAATATAATATTTCACTGAGCTCCATATACTGAAATAGAAAACCCGAACAAACATTACGGCCTGGTCTAGATCGAAAAGGCATTGACTGTGCCGTATTTCGCATTGTTGTGAAAAGTTGTGTAAACTGTGAAATGTTCGTTATCGGTTGTAATAACTGTAAATGGCTAAAATACAATAATTTGAATAATAATATGGGACAAGAAGACGTTTGTGGTACTATAAATATTGCAAGAAAAAGAGGTCAGAGTTATCCTTCTTCCGAAAGATCCAGGAAGGTGAGTTTAAAAAATATAATATACACTTTATGAAAATAATATATAAACCTTATGTATTTCGTATTTCAATAGTGGAAGGAAAGTGTTAATTTTTTCAAAAGAATACGATATCGAAAGTACAATACATTTTATCGTCTGCTGGGAAAAGGGTCTGTGATGAGGCGATAGTAGCGATCCTGGTGGTTAGCAACTATCTATGGATGCGTATTTCAACTGTCTATGTTTGCATATTTAGTAAGTATTGACCTTCGTGACTGTATATACTAGACTGTGATACAAACCAGAGGTCTGCATCGGACGTTTTCGCTCGAGCGCCAAGTAGTTCATAGCATAATCCGATAGGTAGCGCACATGCATGATGGGTAAAATTGTCACGAGCGAGAAATCCTCGAACGGTATAAGCCGAGCGTTAGACATTCGTTCTTGTTACAGTGATGAACTTTGTAGTAAAATGATAGATGTTTATCATTTCAAAACTTTTTTTTTGTCCCTAAGTGTATTTAACTAACCTCTCCATAGTACAACTACAAAACTTCCTTTAAAATGTAATATAAATGTTGTAGATGAAGGTTTTTTTTTTTCCCACACAGGAGTGATTTTGTTTTTGCCACATCTGATAGATGTTATTGGATGTAAATGTAATTATTATAAACGGAGAACACAATCACGATAATGCAAGAACCGTATCAAGTTTTCTAGTAATAATAATAATAATAATAATAATAATAATAATAATAACAATAATCTCTAATAATTAGTGTATCGATCTTTGCGTCTGTAACAGTTGTGCAGCATGATTATTCGTTTTATTATATTTTCTGTGACGTTATCTCTGTACTAATATTGTTATTAATCTACTGCTATATCAATAATATTCTGTAAAACGTTTCTACATTGTCGCAGTATATAGGCGGAACACTATGTATGGACCTATCATATTATATAAGTGGTAAATCAAATATTGAATAATTATTAATTAGCAATAATAACTGTATATCGAAGTTTTTCATACTATTTTATTTATAACTTCATGTTCCTGTTTTGGTACGTTCCATTAAACTTTTGTCATAAACGCAGAAAATAAAGCCTTATTTTTACCGTGTGAGCAAAACATATGTGTATCTTATCTGTCGCCTTCCATACAAGATAAGACATGTCGGTGAGATGACCTTGTACTGTGCTTCTATTTATTACGAGCGTATCACGACCGATCATATCTCACTCGATATAGTAATACAGGGCTTTCATTTAAAAACTTACCAATCTAAATAACTAATTATTTAAATTAAATTAAATTTAAACAAAAAACACGTCAATTTAGATATCGAGGGGGAAGTCTGAAACTAGGTTTATTTGCATTTTAGATTTCACCCCCAACCCCAACCTCCCTCACTTTGTAATTTTAAATTGCACCCCTATATTGTTATACTTAAATATGAAAGAGCATTCAATTAATTATACACTTCATTCATTTGTTTTCGCATATTCCGTTTTCTATCGTCGCCTGGCAACCTGGATTGTTGTTATTGTTGATTGGAACTGAAGAGAATAAAGCTACAAAAACTTATTGAGAATTTCGTAATAGTTGTGTCTGAGTATTAAATTATTTTAAAATGGTGTATACCTTCAAGAGAGAACATAAATCATTCTTATTGATTAAATTCAGGAAATAATACAAAATAAGCTGAATTTTCATCCTACAATCAACTGATAATAACCTCTGATAGTCTCTGTTCCTCTCTCAGAGTGAGAGTCCAAGTTTCACAACCATACAGAACAACCGGTAATATAACTGTTTTATAAATTCCTGTGAGGGTGTGTTCCTGTGATATAGTGTAAAGTCAAAGAGTGTGTGTGTTTTGAAGTTGAGTTGTGTGTTGAGAATTTCGTTGGGGTGTGTTTTTGTGTGTCTGTATATTTCATATTGTTCTAGTGTGTTGAGTTTCTGGCTTTTTGTTTGGATGTGTAGTATTTCCATGTCTGTGTTGATGTCTCTGTGGGTGTGGTTAGCATTTGTGATGTGTTCTGCATATGTGGAGGTGTTTTGTAATTTTGTTATGGCTGTGATGTGTTCTCTGTAACGTGTTTGAAATGATCTGCTTGTCTGTCCTATGTAGAAGTTGTTGCAGGTGTTACATTTGAGTTTGTATACGCCTGTGTGGTTGTATTTGTTTGTGTGTTGAGATATTTTTGTAGAGTGTTATTTGTTCTGTATGCGATGTTGTAATTTAATTTCTTGAATGAGGTTGAAATCTTGTGTGTGTTTTTGTTTTCGTATGTTAGTGTGATGTATTTTTTGTGTTCTTGTGTTTGTGTTGTATTCTTATGTTTTTTGTGATTATGTTCTGTCTTACGTATTATGTTGTTTATTATGTTAGGGTTGTATCCGTTTTCTTGTGCTATGTATTTGATTGTGTTTAGTTCTTTGTAATCCTGTTGGTTCATTGGTATGTTGAGTAGTCTGTGTACCATTGTTCGGAATGCAACTTGTTTGTGTTGTGTGGGGTGGTTGGATGTGTTATGAATGTGTGTTGTTGTTGTTGTGGGTGTCTATATACTTTGAATGTGTGTTTGTTATCTACTTTTGTTATCGTTATTTTTAAGCTTACATACAGTAACTATTGATGTAACAAATTAAGGAACAAAAACAACAAATTATAGATAAATCATTTTACCTAAAAATTTGCCCAGGACAATAATTAGTGTGTAGTAGAACTTACTTCGTGCATTGAGGAGCTGTTTTCTTGCTATTTCATGAGAACCTGAACTATGAAATACTTTAATAACCTATTAAGTTACTTTTCATTCTGTGATATGATAAAAATTAACAATTATTTTTTCAATATTGCTACAAATAAAAGATGACTGTAATAAGGAAATCTTCTATTATTTTCCTAAGCCTATTAAATTCAGAAACATGGCCCACCATATTATCCAAACTTACTTACTTACTTACTTACTTACTGGCTTTTAAGGAACCCGGAGGTTCATTGCCACCCTCACATAAGCCCGCCATTGATCCCTATCCTGAGCAAGATTTATCCACTCTCTAGCATCATATCCCACCTCCCTCAAATTAATTTCAATATTATCCTTCCATCTACGTCTCGACCTCCCCAAAGGTCTTTTCCCCTCTAGCCTTCCAACTAACACTCTATATGCATTTCTGGATTCGCCCATACGTGCTATGTGCCCTGCCCATCTCAAACGTCTGAATTTAATGTTACTAATTATGTCAGGTGAAGAATACAATGCGTGCAGTTCTGCGTTGTGTAACTTTCTCCATTCTCCTGTAACTTCATCCCTTTTGGCCCCAAATATTTTCCTAAGAACCTTATTCTCAAACACCTTTAATCTCTGTTCCTCTCTAAAAGTGAGAGTCCAAGTTTCACAACCATACAGAACAACCGGTAATATAACTGTTTTATAAATTCTAACTTTCAGATTTTTTGACAGAAGACTAGATGACAAAAGCTTCTCAACCGAATAATAACAGGCATTTCCCATATTTATTCTGCGTTTAATTTCCTCCCGAGTGTCATTTGTATTTGTTACTGTTGCTCCAAGATATTTGAATTTTTCCACCTCTTTGAAGGATTAATCTCCAATTTTTATAGTTCCATTTCGTACAATATTCTGGTCACGAGACATAATCATATACTTAGTCTTTTCGGGATTTACTTCCAACCCTATCGCTTTACTTACTTCAACTAGAATTTCCGCGTTTTGCCTAACCGTTTGTGGATTTTCTCCTAACATATTCACGTCATCCGCATAGACAAGCAGCTGATGTAACCCGTTCAATTCCAAACCCTCTGTGTTATCCTGAACTTTCCCAATGGCATATTCTAGAGCGAGGTTAAAAAATAAAGGTGATAGTGCATCTCCTTGCTTTAGCCCGCAGTGAATTGGAAAAGTATCAGATAGAAACTGGCCTATACGGACTCTACTGTAAGTTTCACTGAGACACATTTTAATTAATCGAACTAGTTTCTTGGGAATACCAAATTCAATAAGAATGTTATATAAAACTTCACTCTTAACCGAGTCATACGCTTTTTTGAAATCTATGTATAACTGATGTACTGTATCCTTATACTCCCATTTTTTGTCCAATATCTGTCGAATACAAAATATCTGATCAATAGTGGATCTATTACGCCTAAAACCACACTGATGCCATATTATCCATACCTTCAATTATTTTACGTAATAAAAACAACACAAATAAAAGGTAGTGAACTGTTTCTTGGAGGTCCTGTATATCGCAGTCTGACATATTTCCGATGAAGGAAGTCGCTACAGATTGTAATTTGTGTTAATCCTCCATCAAGAGCGGCTTGAAGGTTCTTACAGACGTGCATCTTAATTGCCTCTTGAGGCTGGATTGAGATATCATCCTTGGAATTGATTTCCCCCTAGTAATGGCCTGCTACTCCAGCTCATCTGGTTCCACTTATTAGCCACATTCCTTCGCATCATCACAGGGTGTGTTTACTCCGCGGTCCGTCCCCACTAGCTATTAGCCGTGCAGCACGTGAGGCCGGTATCAATGGAGTCATCAAAGAGCCAATTGGCTGGTCTCCTGATCTGAGAAAAATCATCAAAGAGCCAATTGTCTATTGCCGTTAAGATTAATCCCTACGCGTTCGAATCTTCAAACAGCCAAACTGGCTATTACCGTTTCGTGCCTAGACTTCTATCACTTCTCCTAGTTGGTACCTCCGGATCAGGTCGCTGTACTTCTGCCCCTCCTCCCCGCCACGTATGTTGTAGCTAATCAGTTACGTCCATTTTCGGCTTACCCACTGGAAATTTCTAGCGCTCCTTGACTGGGGCGGCGAAACCCGAAGTGAGACAAGTGGCCAAGAGGCTTGGAGCTCACATATTCAGTTTTTCACAGCCCCAACTCCCCCCTTGCAAGGACGTGTTTTCACGTACCTTTAAAGCTTCTCCTCCCACTTCCCCCCCTCACTCATTCATTTATTCATTCATTCAGTCATTCATTCGCATCATCACAGGCTGTGTTTGCTGCGGGGTCCGTCCCCACTAGCTATTAGCTGTGCAGCACGTGTCAGTTACGTCCATTTTCTGCTTACCCACTGGAAATTTCTAGCGCTCCTTGACTGGGGCGGCGAAACCCGAAGTGAGACAAGTGGCCAAGAGGCTTGGAGCTCACATATTCAGTTTTTTTTCACAGCCCCTACTCCCCCCCCCTTGCAAGGACGTGTTTCCACGTACCTTTAAAGTTTCTCCTCCCACTTCCCCCCCCTCTTTCATTCATTCCCTCAGACGATGAGCTAAACTTGCCAACCGTAGACGAGTTCATTGCTCGATTGGCTAGAAACCTGTATGAGGCCGCTCGTGCCAGCCCCAACCCGCTCATATCAGGCCTCGGCCGGTATGATCCTAGGTTACGGCGAAGACACCAGACAGGTCCACTAGCTATTCTCTTAAGACAGGAAAACAGGGAGGCAGGGGTGTCACTCCCAGATTTAGGTAGTAGGTTATTAATTCATGACTTAATCTAATAAGCAACCGCTGTGAAATGGCCTGCTCTAACTCGGGCTATAAATCCATTCTATCCCTCTTACAGGTCTACGGATTGAAGAATCAATTGACTAGTCTCCGGATCTGACAGAAACCATCAAAAAGCCAATTGGCTAATACCGTTATGATGGTTAAATAACTTGAGCTAACATATCGTCCCCAATAAATCCGTTTTGCTGATCGATGGAGTTGTAATAGAGCCAATTGGTTAGTCTACATCCATCGAATCAAGTCATTTTACCTAAGAGCCAACTGGCTAGTCTCTGAAATTGAGACATCTCATCCTGCCTAAGGTTTTTCCGTGGTTTTCCTAAGGCGTTAAGACAAATGTCGGGATGAGCCCTGAAAGAAATGGGCCACGGACCTGCATTCACTTCCCCAGACATTGGTGACGGGTCAAGATTAATGATTGTTCACATCGAACTCGGGCCCTGGCAGGGTTCAATCGTCCCCTTGTACAGATCACTGGAGTCATCAAGGAGCCAATTGGCTGGTCTCCTGATCTGAGAAAAATCATCAAAGAGCCAATTGGCTATTGTAAGATTAATCCCTACGCGTTCGAATCTTCAAACAGCCAAACTGGCTATTACCGTTTCGTGCCTAGACTTCTCCTCCATCGCGCCTCTCCTCCGGATCAGGTCGCTGTACTTCTGCCCCTCCTCCCCCCCGTATGTTGTAGCTAATCAGTTACGTCCATTTTCTGCTTACCCACTGGAAATTTCTAGCGCTCCTTCACTGGGGCGGCGAAACCCGGAGTGAGACAAGTGGCCAAGAGGCTTGGAGCTCACATATTCAGTTTTTCACAGCCCCAACTCCCCCCTGGCAAGGACGTGTTTTCACGTACCTTTAAAGTTTCTTCTCCCACTTCCCCCCTCACTCATTCATTTATTCAGTCATTCATTCGCATCATCACAGACTGTGTTTGCTGCGCGGTCCGTCCCCACTAGCTATTAGCCGTGAGCACGGAGCTGTCGAGTCCAATTGATTTTACATATCCATCTCAAACATCCGCCGTAGGAGGAGTTCCTTCATCTTCGACACGTCATTCCAGGAAATGATGTACTGCAGTCCCGCTTCCGAATCCACCTCCCACTGATCGTAGACTTCATGTCTTCCATTCAACCTTCGTCACATCCGGAAAACAACGTAGTCTGTCTAGAAATGTGAAGTCCGTATTGTCTTATTTGTTGGTTTCAGTTGTTCCACATCTTTAAAAGTATTACAAACATTAGTCTCTTGTTTGTTTTGTGCTTTTCATAAATGTCGCAGTTTTGCTGAAATATCGGAGTCTATTTCTTTGTGATTTTCCAACGTTTTAAAAGTTATGACAAGTTTTATTCTTTATTTTCATATAAGAATAAAACCAAAACAAAACCAACAAAACCACAAAAAAAAGACAGAAGAATACAACACAAACACAAGAACACAAAAAATACATCACACTAACATACGAAAACAAAAACACACATAAAATTGTAACCTCATTCAAGAAATTAAATTACAACATCGCACACTCTACAAAAACATCTCAACATACAAACAAACAAATACAACCATACAGGCGTATACAAACTCAAATGTAACACCTGCAACAACTTCTACATAGGACAGACAGACAGATAATTTCAAACACATTACAAAGAACACATCACAGCCATAACAAAATTACAAAACACCTCCACATATGCAGAACACATCACAAATGCCAACCACGCCTACAAAGACATCAACACAGACTGGAAATACTGCACATCCAACCAAAAAGCCAGAAACTCAACACACTAGAACAATATGAAATATACAGACACACGAAAACACACCCCAACGATATTCTCAACACACAACTCAATTTCAAAACACATACACTGTTTGACTCTACACTACGAACGCACCCTCACAGGAAACAAGAGACGCCAAGACCAACAACGACCAGTTCCGAAGATGACCCAAAATAGGTCGAAACATGTAAACAAGGTACGTTAAAATTTAACACAGTCTTATCATATATATTCCGAAGTGATACAGTGTTAAAAGTTGTGTAATCAAGATGTGTAAGAATAAAATTTGTAACATAGAAAGCTCCTTAAAGAAAACAAGAGAATCCACCCAAGATACTTTTGTAGTTGCTGTTTCGATCCGAGTTCCACGGGCCACACCAACGCGAGACCGATATACTTTGAAGCGGATAGAAGTCAAAGTTTTATGTTTTGGATTTACAGGACATAACTCTGGGTAACTATTTTTCCCTCCATTGTTACCAGGTTGTCATTCAATATTTCTGGTTTTCTCTCTGGCAGTGGCTTACTCCAAAGATCTTTTTTCCCTCCGGCCTCCCAACTAACACTCTATATACATTTCTGGATTCGCCATACGTGCTACATGCCCTGCCCATCTCATATATATAAATTTAATGCTCCTAATTATATCAGGTGAAGAATACAATGCGTGCAGTTCTGCGTTGTGTAACTTTCTCCATTCTCCTGTAATTTCATCCCCTTAGCCCCAAATATTTTCCTAAGCACCTTATTCTCGAACACCCTTAACCTCTATTCCTCTCTCAAAGTGAAAGTTCAAGTTTCACAACCATACAGAACAACCGGTAATATAACTGTTTATAAATTCTAACTTTCAATTTTTTTGAGCAGACTGGATGACAAAAGCTTCTCAACCGAATAATAACAGGCATTTCCTATATTTATTCCGCGTTTAATTTCCTCCCGAGTGTCATTTATATTTGTTACTGTTGCTCCAAGATATTTTAATTTTCCACCTCTTACTTACAAATGGCTTTTAAGGAACCCGGAGGTTCATTGCCGCCCTCACATAAGCCCGCCATCGCTTCCTATCATGAGCAAGATTAATCCAGTCTCTATCATCATATCCCACCTCCCTCAAATCCATTTTAATATTATTCTCTCATCTACGTCTCGGCCTCCAAGAAGGATAAATTTACAATATTTATATTTCCATTTCGTACTATGTTGTTGTCTCACCTGACATAATTAGGAACATTAAATGTAGACGTTAGAGATGGTCAAGGAATGTAGCACGTATGGGTGAATCTAGAAATGCGTATAGAATGTTAGTTGGAAGATCTGAGGGAAAGAAACCTTTGGGAAGGCCGAGGCATAGATGGGAGGATAATATTAAAATAGATATGAGGGAGGTGGGATATGATGGTAGAGACTGGATTAATTTTGCTCAGGATAGGGACCAATGACAAGCTTATATGAGGGCGGCAATGAACCTCCGGGTTTCTTTAAAGCAAGCAAGGAAGTAAGTAAGGAAGAAATTTATTTGTGTCATGGTTAAAACCAAATCAATATTCATCTATTTCGATTTATAGGAATAATTAAAACAACTATAGAAACAGAAAAATTTAAAAATTATGGACATTAAAACAGATTGAAATTATATATATGTTTAAGATTAATTACTTCTGAATGTATCTATTAATGTATTGCACGTGATCGTATATGTGTTTCACAAATTATTGGTTTGTGTTGTTATGTTATATCAAGCATTATCGTTAAAATTATAAGTGTAGTGAAGTTAATAAAATCTTGAAGTTCATGATAACTTCAATATTAAACTTCATTTATTAGCAGACGTCGTAATGTTTCAAATGGATTCTTAAATTTAAGTTGCAAAGTAGGTATAACTTTTGATAACAGGAAGTTGAGCCGGTCATGAAGCATTTAGATAAACAGACAGACAGACAGACAGACAGACAGACAGACAGACAGACAGACAGACAGACAGACAGACAGACAGACAGACAGACAGAACTTTTATTGTCGAAGGCTTAATATATGCATAGACATGGTCAAATATATACAATACATTAAATTTAAAATATGTCATATAAAATACATTATTCATTTCATTTCAAGGGCCCATGCGTGTATCCTCTAGATTGTAGGGACACAAATTTATTAATTTCATTTTTATATAATTCCTAAATTTGTGAGTTTTTTTTTTTTTTTTTTTTTTTTTTTTTTTTTTTTTTTGTAAATTTGATGTCCTCGAGCAAACTATTGTAAATTTTGATACCAAGAACCATATAGGTTCTGCTAGTATTTGTAAGATTGTATACTGGAATAGTTAAACTATTTTTGTTACGAGTATCGTAAGTACGAAAGTCACTATTTTGGTGAAAATCAGACAGATTTTTATAAGTTAGTTGTAAAACATTAAAAATATATAAACAAGAAACAGTGAGAATATTATACTGTAAGAAATATTCCCTACAAGAGGTCCTACTGTCAACGCCCCCTATGCATCTGTCAATACGCTTTTGAGCCACAAATATATCATTCAGCATGGTTCGAGATCCCCAAAAAAAAACAAATGCCATATGACTCAACGTGTGCAAAATAAAAAGACATCAATACATCGTGATTTATTGTCGTCCTCAAAATTCTGATTTGATAACAAATACTGTTGGGTTTAGAAATTAAACTTGTGCAATGGGGTCTCCAAGATAAACAGTCGTCAAATGTAACACTTATTTATTTATTTACTTATTTACTTACTTTCATTCTGTAATACACGTATATCGTAAGTAAATAATATAAAACATTAGTAAATGTTGTTAAATAATGCTGTTAATTAACATCAGTTGGTATTTAATCTTTAATTTAGTGTAAGTAACGCTCTAAGTTAAACACAGAGCTTATGTAGTGTGGGCACAATGCAGCACATCACGTGTTTGCTGGTTTGATTAAATGTTGCGCCCCACGTACGCCAGTCATTGTTCGGGCGATACGACGACAATAATTCGCAATCGGCTTGCTCCGCAGTGTAACGGCAGATGTAACCTCGCCTGATGTTGCTGCACCTTGAGATGCTTTGTTTAGGCTTCTCGCAGCTGTGTAATCCCAGACTCTGCTCCTTGGATACTCCGCCAGCAGTCCTAACAATAACTTCGCATCTTGGAGCTTCCCGGCTTCACGGGAGATTCCCCCCTCCACTCCCCCCACCCACACAACACAAAACTTAGAGTGATGGTAATTAATGACCGCTGCCTAGACTTTCTGAGCGCTCCGCATTCCCATCTGTGCCAACTTGCTTAGACAACAAACTTTTATTTATCAATTCTTATTTTATTTATGTTCTATTTAATGTATGTATGTATTTCTTTACACTGCAAGTGGGCAAGCACCCGGTGGTAGTAGTATACACAATATAAACAATACACGAAAAATGATAAACAATACACAATACAATTATACAATTCAAATACAATTATATACACAATATAATAAGAATACACAATACAATTTTATACAATACACAATACAATAAGAATACACAATACAGTTATATACACAATACAATAAGAATACACAATACAATTTTATACAATACACAATTCAATTATATACACAATATAATAAGAATACACAATACAATTATATACACAATACAATAAGAATACACAATACAATTTTATACAATACACAATTCAAATATATACACAATATAATAAGAATACACAATACAATTATATACACAATACAATAAGAATACACAATACAATTTTATACAATACATAATACAATTATATACACAATAGAATAATACACAATACAATAAGAATACACAATACAATTTTCTACAATACACAATACAATTATATACACAATACAATAAGAATACACAATACAATTATATACACAATACAATAAGAATACACAATACAATTTTATACAATACACAATACAATTATATACACAATACAATAAGATTACACAATAGAATTTTATACAATACACAATTCAATTATATACACAATACAATAAGAATACAGAATAGAATTTTATACAATACACAATACAATTATATACACAATACAATAAGAATACACAATACAATTATATACACAATACAATAAGAATACACAATACAATTATATACACAATACAATAAGAATACACAATACAATTTTATGCAATACACAATACAGTTATATATACAATACAATAAGAATACACAATACAATTATATACACAATACAATAAGAATACACAATACAATTTTATACAATACATAATACAATTATATACACAATAGAATAATACACAATACAATAAGAATACACAATACAATTTTATACAATACACAATACAATTATATACACAATACAATAAAAATACACAATACAATTTTATACAATACACAATACAATTATATACACAATACAGTAAGAATACACAATACAATTTTATACAATACACAATACAATTATGTACACAATACAATAAGAATACACAATACAATTTTATACAATACACAATACAATTATATACACAATACAATAAGAATACACAATACAATTATATACACAATACAATAAGAATACACAATACAATTATATACACAATACAGTAAGAATACACAATACAATTTTATACAATACACAATACAATTATATACACAATACAATAAGAATACACAATACAATTTTATACACAATACAATAAGAATACACAATAGAATTTTATACAATACACAATTCAATTATATACACAATACAATAAGAATACACAATAGAATTTTATACAATACACAATACAATTATATACACAATACAATAAGAATACACAATACAATTATATACACAATGCAATAAGAATACACAATAGAATTTTATACAATACACAATTCAATTATATACACAATACAATAAGAATACACAATAGAATTTTATACAATACACAATACAATTATATACACAATACAATAAGAATACACAATACAATTTTATACAATACACAATACAATTATATGCACAATACAATAAGAATACACAATACAATTATATACACAATACAATAAGAATACACAATAAAATTTTATGCAATACACAATACAGTTATATATACAATACAATAAGAATACACAATACAATTTTATACAATACACAATACAATTATATACACAATACAATAAGAATACACAATTGCAATTTTATACAATACACAATACAATTATATACAGAATACAATAAGAATACACAATACAATTTTATACAATACACAATACAATAAGAATACACAATAAAATTATATAAACAATACAATAAGAATACACAATACAATTTAGCGCAATAATTACAATTAATAATAATTCATAAAATAACCTAATTAATAAGTGAACCTAATTTTACAATACAACCTATATATGTATAGGCCCCACATAAGTTTCAATAGTCTTTCACTTTACTCTCATCTCACTCACCGTAGTGGCACTATGACACATTTCACTGACACTTTAGCACACATTTCATTGACACTCTATAACACATTTCACTGACACTATAGGACACATTTCATTGACGCTATAAATTATCACTGATCGGAACTGTTCACTGCACTGTAAAACCATAACTTCACTGACTCACCTCGCTTCACTGATACAACAGTTCAAATAAGTCAAATAATTACATCCTTATGCATACTTATAAACAGAACTACATTTAAACTAAACATTTCTAGTCTAAGATCCTCTGACACGCTATTTTTAAGTAATTTACTATTCAAACTCAAGGGAGTAACTCGTCAGGCTAAATAAATACGTGTCACCTTAAATGTTAAATATCACTTTAATTTTAATTTACACTTTATACACAACTTTTTAAGTTATTCTTGAATCTCCTTAAGGAAGGACAGCCCTCAAAGACCGCTGCAGGTAGGTCATTCCAATCATTTATAGTTCTATTTAAAAATGAGAATTTACCTACATCCGTTTTCTGTTTCCTACATTTGATTTTAAAATCATGATCGTTCCTACCATAGTACGTTGGCTTTTCTAACCGAGCCGTTATGTCTACCTAGATGTGCTCTATACAATGATGTTGTTCTAGTTTTCCTACGTCTGTTTTCCAAAGTTTCCCATTAAGTTCTTTTATCGTATCGTTTCCATCTTCTCTTTTACCTTTAACAAATTTACCTGCCATATACTGGATTCTTTCTAAGGAATTTATCTGATATATTCTATAGGGATCCCAACATGTTGTTCCATATTCCATTAACGGTAGCACTAAAGTTAGATATGCTATTCCCCTCGATTTGGGGCTAGCCTTTTTCAAGATTCTCATAATAATCTGTGCAGTTAAGGATATCATGCCTTCTCTTTTACCTCACCAGAAATGTAATGACACTACATGAAAAGTGTACACCATGTAAATTAATGTAGTATAATAACCAGGACTAAAAAGATCGTACCAAAATATAGTTTTCAGGTTGAGGGTAGCCTCTCGTATAGATAACGCCAGCTGTATTATACTATACTCTGTTTACATAAACAACTCACTGTATATCCGCAACTGTGGATGGATGACTTTCGTAACTACATTATAGTAATATGCACAGTAGAGAAGCAGTTTAATTACGTGCTAACGTTTGCTGCGGAGTTGTGCAGTTTAGTGGGTGGTTTTTAACATGACACAATTTAAGCATGTAATCACACGAAGTCCAATGCAGTCAAAATTTGCATATCAACAAATTTACTGGAAATGATATAATGTGAAAATATAATCTACAAAACAGATATTACTTCAGAGACACTGTGCTACGATATAAAGTGCGTTAATTAAGTATGGAATATTGTTAACAACTCTTTATATATTCCTTTATGAAAAAAAATACCAAAAACAAAAGTTGTTGGAGATACAAAACTAAAAGTTATGGCTGTGGTCTGACAAAAGTATTGATTCATGTACAGGGTGTGACAAAAAATTACACTTTTTTAAGTGGCACCCTACATTAAATTTTACACATTTAAAATCTCCATTCAATTTTACATACAAATAGAAGTTTGACTCAGCTTAAATCATGAATACTCTGTCGTAAATGTTATGGTTCCTTCAAATGCTTTGATAATGTAACACAAAATAAATGTGTGTATTGATATGAAGGAGCATAAAATCCAGACGTTTGAGATGGGCAGGACATGTAGCACGTATGGGCGAATCCATAAATGCATATAGAATGTTAGTTGGGAGGCCGGAGGGAAAAAGACCTTTGGGGAGGCCGAGACGTAGGTGGGAAGATAATATTAAAATGGATTTGAGGGAAGTGGGATATGATGGTAGAGACTGGATTAATCTTGCTCAGGATAGGGACCGATGGCGGGCTTATGTGAGGGCGGCAATGAACCTCCGGGTCCTTAAAATTAAGTAAGTAAGTAAGTAAGTATTGATATGAAGTAGGCCATGAAACAAACAAACCAATCGGGAAGATTTAAGAATGCTGGGTTTGCAATGAAAGACATGAACTTAAGGAGAAAACTATGAATGAATAATATCAATTTGTTGAAACTTTGAGTTTGACCCCCGTATTTAATGTGAAATTTCAGTATCAGTCTGTTGGAAGGAAAGAGATCAGCAAGGGAGGGGTTGTACAATGATTGATTGTGGGGTTATTATTATTATTATTATTATTATTATTATTATTATTATTATTATTATTATTATTATTACTCCATAATTTCTCTGAGATTGTCAGAGTGAAGGGGATTTGGAAGTAGAGTTAGCCTGGATTCCTGTTCCAGGATAAATAACCTGGGCGGTCAAGAGGCTCTCTGTACTAATGGATCCAGGCCAGCCCCTGCTCTGCCGCGTATTCATCTCTCTTGTCTTGACGTGTAACTTGTTGCTTGTTGAGCAGCCGGGGCGAATCGCTTGTCATTATTCAATATTAAGTCGTGTACAAATGTTGATGAATATCGCCGGGAATTAGGTACAGTTTACATCTTCCTCTAACAGGGCTGACTGACTGATTAACTCAGTAGTTGAGCGATTGGTTAAGCGAATCTGAGATTGATTGACTCATTGTTTAACGGATTGACCGACTACTTTAAGTGATTTTCAAACTGATTGAATCCTTGAGTGACTTATTTATTATTATTATTATTATTATTATTATTAATCATTTTATTGTATCTACTTTAATTTATTATATTGTACTTCGTATGGTTTGCGGTACTCAGTTATGGTTGGGTGGAAGACAAAGCTGAAGCCCTGAATTCTACCAGATAAATAAATAAATAGACAAATAAATAAATAAATGAATAAATAAATAAATAAGTAAATAAATAAATAAGTAAATAAATAAATAAGTAAATAAATAAATAAGTAAATAAGTAAGTGAGTAAATAAGTAAATGAGTAATTAAGTAAATGAATACATAAATAAGTAAATGAGCAAATTAATAAATAAATGAGTAAATAAATAATTAATTGAGTAAGTAAGTAAATACGTAAATAAGTAAATAAATAAATGGTTAAATAACTAAACGAATAAATAAATAAATGAATAAATAAGTAAACGAATAAATAAATAAATGAATAAATAAGGACATGAATAAATAAATAAGTAAGTAAATAAATAAGTAAATGAGTAAATAATTAAATGAGTAAATAAGAAAATGAGTAAATAAGTAAATGAATAAATAAGTAAAGGAATAAATAAGTAAATGAATAAATAGGTAAATGAATAAATCAGTGAATGAATAAATAAAGGAATAAATAAGTAAATGAATAAATAAATACATATTGTTCACGGGACATAATTATGAATATTAAATTCAGACGTTTGAAATGGGTAGGGCATGTAGCACGTATGGGCGAATGTAGAAATTTAATATAGAGTGTTAGTTGGGAGGCCGGAGGGAAAAAGACTTTTGGAGAGGCCGAGACGTAGATGGGAGGATAATATTAAAATGGATTTGAGGGAAGTGGGATATGATGGTAGAGACTGGATTAATCTTGCTCAGGATAGGGACCGATGAGCGGCTTATGTGAGGGCGGCTATGAACATCCGGGTTCCTTAAAAGCCGTTTGTAAGTAAATAAGTAAGTAGATAAGTAAATAGATTAAATAGATAAATAAATAAATAAATACATAAATGAAAATTATTTTACTGATTGAATGACTACTTAGTTTCAATTTGGGTGACTAAATTGAGTAATTAATTGACTGATTTAAATAAATGACTGTCTTGAATGCATGAATAACTTAATTGGTTAACTGGCTTGATTAAGTGGCTGACTTGACTGATAGATTGGCTTGATTGAGTTGTTGATTGGCTTGACTGATTTACTGACTGACTTCATTGATTGATTGATTGATTCTTTGACTTGATTAATTAACTAACTTAATAGCGGAATAGACTAACAGATTGAGTGTCTGAATTGAATGATTTACTGATTGACTCGTTGACTTGATTGACTGATTGAATTGCTGACTTCATTGACTTAATTCATTGATTGACTTACTGATTAAATGAATAACTGAGAGATTAACGGTGATTGATTTATTAATTATTGATTAACCAATATGATTCTAATAATGATTGACAAATTTCCTTGGAGAATGTTTTGCTGACAGACAGAAAAATGATACGTTTCACAGCTTGTAAAGTTATTGACATCAGCCTACTGCAGAATTAAAAGAGAATTTTAATTATTTTCTTCCAAGTGAAAGTGGCGTTAGCAAGTAGAACTGTTCACTGCTAGGTACGTGCCCAAAGGAACCCACGTGCAGTCAGATAAGAGATGAATGTTTCCAAGACGTGCTGGTAGGGAGTTTCTCCTACATTCTGTTGCCATGGAAATGATATTCTGTCACCTTTATTTCTTTCGCGCTCAGAGCTTTAAAATCTCTCCCATTCGTTTTTGCATTAAAATTATTGAACATTTTCAGTCATAACTACCGAATTGGCTTATGGATTCTGTAAAAAATATAAGTGAAAGGAGAGGACACGATGGAAAAAGGGCGGTGGGAGGTAGAGATGACGGTGACAGTGGGGAGAAAAAGGCATTTTCTCTCACAGAAAACTGACTTAAGTAAATTATACAATAAAAAAGAGTCTCCCAATTTTATTTCTGAAGCCATCGCTCTATTTTAACGTTCAGCCTGCATTCATGTTTTATTTAACGCCCGTCACGAGTTTTCTTTCCTTTTTTTGTTAGTTTAGGAACGAAACTGGCGACGGGGAGGAAAAAGAAGTTTTCTTTGACAAAAACTCAAGTCCGTTACAAAGTAAAACAAACAAGAAAACTGACTAATCAGTTGCTTAAGAACAAACCCACATACAGAGCATTTTGCAGCTCCTTTCAAGTTTTCACTCTTTTACTTTTCTATATTTTGTGCCAAGATTCAATATTTGCAGAAGGAACTTGATTTATTCAAATTGATAACGTAAAAAAAGAGACTCGATTTTTATGTTGTAGCTTAGAATTAAAATCGCCAAAACTTCGAAAAAATGGGTTTAGTTTATTTAATACTATACATGACCAAATGAAACTCGTTCCAGACAATTTAGAAATTTATTTCTTAAGGTACCTGCACATTTTTTTTATGTTCTAGTGATATTTAACTTATTTTATATTTTTGTTTTTTATATTTTCCGATAATGGTATATCTATAATGTGGTAAGTTGAGCTATATATAATCATAATTTTCCTTACTGTGTGTACTTAAAAATATTGTATTCATTGTATGTTTTGTACTTCACTATTTTATTACTACTACTATTATTATTATTATTATTATTATTATTATTATTATTATTATTATTATTATCAATAATTGTCTTATTTTTTATACTTTGTATGTCTCATTTATTTTGACCTGCTGTTCACATTTTATTATGCTTTTTCCTTTCTTTCTTTATGTTATATATTATGTCTGATTTCTACTTACTTGTTGTTTACATTTTATTATTATTATCTTTTTCAGTTTTGTGTGTAAAATTGTAGTGTACTTTGTAAATTTGTAGTGTTTTTTGTAACGCAGTTTTACTCCTAGTTGAGTGTTAGAGAAGGCCGTATGGCTTTAACTCTGCCAGGTTAAATAAATTATTATTATTATTATTATTATTATTATTATTATTATTATTATTAAAATATACGAAATCCCAACATAAACCTCGGAATGGGACTGATACTTTGGTGTGACCACAGCAAAGGAATAAGGTTATGAGATTTGGTACTTGGAATATCACGTGAACTAGGTAGATATAGAATATACTATGTAGAAATGCAGGAGGTTAGGTTATATGGGAATCATATATCACCAATAGGAGATAATACTTATTTTACTATGGAGAAGGAAATAATACTCACCAATTAGGAATAGGATTCTTTATTCATAAAATAATAAAATCAACAGTAAAAAAGGTTACCTCTGACTGATGTTCTGGCTGATATGTACCTACATCTATTACCAGGCAGTACATCTCACTTGACATATGTGGCAGAGGAAGAACAATTGTTTGTATACATCTGAAGTCTGATTAGTGTAATTTGTAGCTAGTCAGCGATGTATGCAATGGAGGGGGAAAGGAACAGGCCACCATACCCCATTATCTCCTGGCCTAGTTGCCTCATAATTAATTCCTTGTTCGTATCACTTCTGGGGTTCAGACTGTCTTCGGACATTTGACTAAACAATAAAATAGGTCAAATTTATCAGTGAAAGGTTATCGTATTTAGTACTTAAGTGTAGATAGTGCGATATCATAGTTTGTTTGGAACTGGAACACACTTTTGATCAATGATCTCACATGGTAACTTTATTGGTGGATTTCAATGCTAAATTAGGAAGAGAGGATATCTTTAACCCGACTATTAGAATAAATATGGGAAAAGCCTACTATTATTGGGTTGAGAAGCTTTTGTCAACTAGTCTGCTTTCAAAAACACTGAAAGTTAGAATTTATAAAACAGTCATATTTTCTGTATGATTGTGAAAATTGCACTCTATGAGAGAGGGACAGAGGTTAAGGGTGTACAAAGTAAGGTACGGTACTTGGAGCTAACAGGGATGAAGTTACAAGACAAAGAAGAAAATTACACAACGCAGAACTGCACACATTGTATTCTTCACTTAACATAATTAGGAATATTAAATCCAGACGTTTGTGATGGGCAGTGCATGTAGCACGTGCGAGTGAATCCAGAAATGCAAATCCATTTTAATATTATCCTCTCACCTACGTCCCGGCCTACCCAAAGATATTTTCCTTCAGTTCTTCCAACTCACACTCTATATGCATTTCTAGATTCTCCCATGCATACTACACGCTCTGCCCATCTCAAACGTCTGGATTTAATGTTCCTAATTATGTAAAGTGAAGAATACAAAGCGTGCAGTTCTACTTTTTCCATTCTCCTGTAACTTCATCCTTCTTAACCCCAAATGTTTTCCTAAGCACCTTATTCTCGAACAACCTTAATCTCTGTTCCTCTCTCAAAGTTGAGAGTACAAGTTTTACAACCATACAGACCAAAAGTTAATATAACTGTTTTAGAAATTCTAACTTTCAGCTTTTTTGAAAGCAGACTAGATAACAAAAATTTCTCAACCGAATAATGACAGGCCTTTCTCTTATTTATTCTTCGTTTAATTTCCTCTCGAGTACAAAATTTTGTCCAATATTCTTTTGAGAAGATTAACTCCATATGTAGATGAAATTATTGGGGATCATCAATGTGGTTTTAGGTGTATTCGACAGATAATGGAGAAAAAATGGGCGTATAAGGGTACAATGCATCAGTTATTCATAGATTTCAAAAAGGCATGTGACTCGGTTAAGAGATATTACCGGTTGTTCTGTATGGTTGTGAAACTTGGACTCTCACTTTGAGAGAGGAACATAGGTTAAGGGTGTTTGAGAATAAGGTGCTTAGGAAAATATTTGGGGCTCAGAGGGATGAAGTTACAGGAGAATGGAGAAAGTTACACAATACAGAACTGCACGCATTGTATTCTTCACCTGACATAATTAGGAACATTAAATCCAGACGTTTGAGATGGGCATGGCATGTAGCACGTATGGGCGAATCCAGAAATGCATATAGAGTGTTAGTTGGGAGGCCGGAGGGAAAAAGACCTTTGGGGAGGCCGAGACGTAGATGGGAAGATAATATTAAAATGGATTTGAGGGAGGTGGGGTATGATGATAGAGACTGGATTAATCTTGCACAGGATAGGGACCGATGGCGGGCTTATGTGAGGGCGGCAATGAACCTTCGGGTTTCTTAAAAGCCATTTGTAAGTAAGTAAGTAAAGAGGGATGAAGTTACAGGAGAATGGAGAAAGTTACACAACACAGAACTGCACGCATTGTATTCTTCAACTAACATAATTAGGAACATTAAATTCAGACGTTTAGAACGGGCAACGCATGTAGCATGTATGAGTGAATCCAGAATTGTAAATCCACTTTAATATTATCCTCTCATTTACGTCTCTGCCTCCCCAAAGGTCTTTTTCTCTCAGGTCTTCCAACTAACACACTATATGCATTTCTGGATTCTCCCATACGTTCTGCATGCCCTGCCCATCTCAGATGTCTGGATTTAATGTTCCTAATTATGTAATTATGAAGAATACAATGCATGCAGTTCTGCGTATATATAAAATAAAAATTTTTATTATGATTATTTTCAAATGGAAGTTACCCTTGTTAAAGTCCGTTTATTAAATAATATTATTAGTAATCAGATAGAATATAAAGAAATTTAGGTGTTCAGGTGATTACGTAAAATCTGAACAGAATATTTCATTATGTCTACAGCAATAATTTTCAACATTTTTAAAGGAAATCCAAAAGACTTAAAACATTCATCTGAGAATTTTGGAATTGTTCCCCTTGTTCCGAACAATAATCCATATACTTCAATCTGTCCTTGTATATGATAATAATCCCTAAAGTATTCAATTGTAGGGTCATAGATGGTCTTTTTTTCATCATGTACTGCTATGGGTTGTTCATCTCCAGTTTCAAAACCGCACGGTGGGATCGATAATAATTGCTGTGTCATTTCCTCTATCGAACTTTCTCCATTCTCCTGTAACTTCATCCCCCTTAGCCCCAAATATTTTTCTAAACATATTGTTCTCCAACACCCTTAACTTCTGTTCCTCTCTCAAAGTGACAGTCCAAGTTTCACAACCATACAGAACAACCGGTAATATAACTGTTTTATAAATTCTAACTTTCAGCTTTTTTGAAAGCAGACTAGATGACAAAAGCTTCTCAGTCGAACAATAACAGGCATTTCTCTTATTTATTCTTCGTTTAATTTTCTCTCTAGTGTCATTTATATTTGTTACCCTTGCTGCAAGTTACTTGAATTTTTACGCCTTTCAATAGAATAAATTTTCAATTTTTATATTTTATATTAAAGTTGTTAATTGCGTTCACTTTGTTTCGAAAGACTATTGAAACTGTAGGTACCTCTCAAGAAAGTAACAGCTTTAGAGAGTCTACAGTACGCCCACTATGAATTCAGTGTACAGGGCTATAGCCTAAAGTTTAACCCTTTCGTACACCATATCCGGTCATCTCAAGTCTACTGGCCTAATTTGTTTCATCAGTAAACTCTTTGAAAGCGGCTGCATAGTCCTAATCGTGGGCTCACTTTGCAAACAGAATGTCCTATATATACTGATTACATACAGCTGTAACTGAATTTGCGAGTATTTGAAGAATAGCTTACGACCGTAACATAATTTGCCGAGGACTTGATGCGAAATGTCAGTCAGTCTGGAGTGTTTTACCCGCCGCTAACACTCGAGCCGGGGTTCGTGTGTGGATAGCGTGGACTCTGGTTATATTGTGTGCGGTTGAGTCAATATCTGTGCACTCGAAGCACATATTACAGAAATTCCAGCGTCAAATGGTTTAGTTAACTTTGGTCTATAAGGTAAATATAAATCTACAGCCTCCTGTCTTCATATAATACCATACAAATACCATTTATATGCTGTAGAACTTCAGTATATAGTAATATGCGTTACAAGAGCGGTGTGTTGAAGTTTTCATGTTCGAGGAAAAGTATGAAAAAGCGAAACGTAGTTGAGCTTTTTTAATTTCCGAGAATTGACATAAAAAATACCTCTCGTGTATCGTACATTATTTTGTGCGAAGATCGTTTATTACATACCTGAAAGAGGAATTTCTAATTAGTTGCATTGAAATCTCCATTTTGGTTTATGTTCAATGACGGCAAATTTGCAAAACAAAAATATCTATCTTCAACATTGTTGCTTTAAAATGTTTTGTGCGAGATCGTGCGTATTTGCTTGTTTTCCGCACAGAACCAATACGCGGTAAGTGTGAAATACCACATTCAGTATTCCCAACGTAACACGCATACCAATTTCCCTCTTCTTACCGCTTAAGCGCGACATTCATTTTACTGCTTTAGGCTTTTAACATATTATTTTTAGAGACGTTTAACATAGTAATAATTATAAATTGGAAACTTACCACTGCAATTTCACCTAAATTGCAATGTTAATTATTGTTTTTAAATATTTGCAAAAATTAAGTAAAGTCTACTCCACGAAACGTATTGCATTCCTGATACAAGTAACATTAAGGAAGCCGTGAAAAAATCAACGAGATTCCAGATGCCGATGTTATTACTGCAATATGTTATGTAAATAATATTGCTAAAATATTAAAATGAAAAATAAATCATTACATAACCTTACCGTTTGTTTTAAGTTCGCATTTATAGACTGGGGGGAAAAAAAGACAGACGTATATCACGGCCTGCTGGAGTATAGTAAACACAGAAAACATTTTATAGTAACAATGTTGAAGAAAGATATTTTGGTGCTCCGAAGTTGCCATCATTAAACAGACACCAACATGGACATTTCATTGCAACTAATTAGAAATTCCTCTTTCAGGTATGTAATAAACGATCTTCGCACAAAATAATGTACGATACACGAGCGGTATGTTTGTTTTCATGTTCTCGGAAATTAAAAAAGCTCAACTACATTTCGCTTTTTCAATCTTTTCCTCGACCATGAAAACGTCAGCATACCGCTCTTGTAACGTATATTACTATTCTGTGTTTACTATACTCCAGCAGGCCGTGATATACGTCTGCCTTTTTTCCCCCAGTCTATAAATGCGAACTTAAAACAAACGGTAAGGTTATGTAATGATTTAGAGTTTACTTAATTTTTGCAAACATTTAAGAACAATAATTAACAGTGCAATTTAGGTGAAATTGCAGTGGTAAGTTTTCAATTTAAAATTATTACTATATTGAACATCTCTAAAAATAATATGTTAAAAGCATAGAGCAGTAAAGTCAATATGTCACTTAAGCGGTAAGAAGAGGGAAATTGTTATGTGTGTTAGGTTGGAAATACTGAATGTGGAATTTTAGACTTAGCGCGGATTGGTTTTGTGCGGAAACCAAGCAAATACGCACGATCTCGCACAAAAGATTTTTGTGATTCATACAAGCTTCTGTTGCTCTAATAGATTTATTTCATTTCAGAGAGACGGTAATGTTAGGCTACCATTATACTGGTTCAACAATAAGTATGAAATATTGCTAATAAGTTTATAATGTGAGTGCTTCTCAAAAGAGTTAAACGCTATATTTATTAGGTCTATATCGCTCAATACTTACTTACAAATGGCTTTTAATGAACTCGCAGGTTCATTGCCGCCTTTATATAAGCCCGCCATCGGTCCCTATCCTGAGCAAGATTAATCTTGACCTCTCCAAAGGTTTTTTCCCTCCGGTCTAACACTCTATATGCATTTCTGGATTAGCCTATACGTGCTACATGCCCTGCCCATCTCAAACGTCTGGATTTAATGTTCCTAATTATGTCAGGTGAAGAATACAATCCGTGCAGTTCTGCGTTGTGTAACTTTCTCCATTCTCCTGTAACTTCATCTCTCTTAGCCCCAAATATTTTCCTAAGAACCTTATTCTCAAAAACCTTTAATCTCTGTTCCTCTCTCAAAGTGAGAGTCCAAGTTTCACAACCATGAAGAACAACCGGTAATATAACTGTTTTATAAATTCTATCTTTCAAATTTTTTGACAGCAGACTGGATGATAAAAGCTTCTCAGCCGAATAATAACAGGCATTTCCCATATTTATTCTGCGTTTAATTTCCTCCTGAGTGTCATTTATATTTGTTACTGTTGCTCCAAGATATTTCAATTTTTCCACCTCTTTGAAGGATAAATCTCCAATTTTTATGTTTCCATTTCGTACAATATTCTCGTCACGAGACATAATCATATACTTAGTCTTTTCGGGATTTACGTTCAAACCCATCGCTTTACTTGCTTCAAGTAAAATTCCCGTGTTTTCCGTAATCGTTTGTGGATTTTCTCCTAATATTTATATCGCTCAATATGGGAATTAAATCAATGGCTTTACCAAAACACGCTATGAAATATGTGATATAAAACAATTTTTATCTCTGAAAGGAAGCAGAAACTAGCAAAATTGTATATAACTTTTTGTTTGAAGCATCTCAAAGAATTGTTGTTGTTTAGTCAACTGTCCGAAGACAGGTGTGAACCTCCTACGGGACAGAAATGAGGCATTACTCATGAGGCAACTAGGCCAGGAGATAACAATTTCATACAATCGCCGATTAGCTACATATTACACTAATCAGACTTCAGATGTATACAAACAATTGTTCTTTCTCTGGCACATATCGTCAAGTGAGACGTACTGCCTGATAATGGACGAAGGCCTACATATCAGCCAGAACCTCAATCAGAGATATCTCAAAGAATAACCCCCTTAAATTAATGACATTACTTACAGTTAATTAATTAATTAATTAATTAATTCATTCATTCATTTCTGCCCAAGGAGAGGTCTTGCACTGCAAACCTAGTATCCTTCTTTCCTATTTTCCGCCTTCCTGTTTGTCTCCTCATATGATCCATATATCTTAATGTAGTCTATCATCTGATAGCTTCTTATGCCCGAACTCTTCTCCCGTTCATCATTCCTTCCAGTGCATCTTTCAGTATGCAGTTTCTTCTCAGCCAGTTGCCCAACCAATTCCTTTTTCTCTTCCTGATAGTTTCAACATCATTATTTTTTCACCCACTCTTTCTAACACAGCTTCATTTTTTATTCTGTCTGTGTATTTCACACGCTCCATTTTTATCGATATCCGCATTTCAAATACTTCTATTCGTTTCCCTTCACTTCGTCGTAATGTCCATGTTTTTGCCACACTCCACACAAAGTACTTCACTAGTCTCTTAGTTATTTTTCTAGAGGTCCCGAAAAAATGCTCTTTTTTCTATTAAAAGCTTTCTTTACTATTTCTATACTCATTTTGACTTAATATAATGTGTACTTCAAACAATAGTACACAGGCAATTAACATTGCCATAGAAATCCATGTATAAAAAATTGAAAGTTGGATTTAATGTATCTGGCCATGTGTAATGAATTAGTAGGCCTTCTAGAAAAGAAGACTATCTACTGATTATTGCCAGCTAAAATTCTATTTGATGGCTATAATCTTGAAACAGAAGAAAATATTTTTATTTATTGAACTGTACGGAAACAATTCTTTGAGGAAGTAGAGTTACGTAAGCTAATGAGAAATATCTTTAAAATGAAATATACAACTGAAATAATAATATTAACACTACGATATAATTATTTCGAGTCACGTAACCTAAAACTGATGATATGTTGTCAAAGGATCATGTATGATAAGTCGGCAATAATCAATAGATAGTGTTATTTTTCTACATGGCCCACTAATTTATTACACACGACCAGCTACATGAAATTCCAGTTTCAATTTTTTTTACATGGATTTCATATAGCAATGTTAATTTCCTATGTAGGCTACTATAGTTTGAAATACACATGGTATATTTATTTATTTATTTATTTATTTAACCTGGTAGAGATAAGGCCATCAGGCATTCTCTTCCCCTCTACCAGGGGATTACAACTACAATATTAAGAATACAATTACAATTATAATTACAATTAATATTAAATTTACAAATACAATAAAAATCAAAGTACTAAAAGATTAACTGACTAATAAAACCTATACAGATTATTGTAGAAGTTAAGAAGAGAGACATTTTTTTTATTAATTAAGTAAAAATTAAACCTACTCTACGCAGTAAGAAAATGCTTAATAAGTTTGCTTTTGAACGCTACTAAATTCCGACAGTCTCTGATGTCACTGGGTAGGGTATTCCACAAGCGCGAGAGCGAGATTGTGTATGATGATGAATACGATGATGTCTTATGTGTTGGTGTGGCTAGTATGCGGCTATTTTGCGTGCGTGTGAAGAGATTATGATATGATGACAGGTAACTGAAACGGGAGGCAAGGTAGGTAGGTGTAGAGGTGTGAAGGACTTGGAAAAGGAGAACAAGAGAATGAAAATTTCTACGGTCGTTAAGCCGTAGCCAGTTTAGAGTTTGGAAGGATGGGGTAATGTGGTCAGCGCGACGGACATCGCATACGAAGCGAACACAAGAATTATGAACACGTTGTAATTTTTGCGACTGGTTGACATTGATATCAGTGGGTAGAAAATCACAATATATATAACTGTTTAACTGCTTACCTATAAGAAATTTGAAAACCGTCAATTAACAGTATGTATTTGCAAACTCTTCTCTTGCAGTGACGTCAACTTTAACACAATCGATCTTTTTGGTGGCAGTAAGGTTGAAGTTAGCTTATTATCGTGTCGAATAGGCAATACCTACATCTGTGCATTATTAACCACGCGAGACACGTCTGCAATGTGGGTCACATAACCAACAGAGCAACTTTAAAGTGTTAACAGGAAGGTAGCCTTTGAATGCGTATTTCCATTTTGAAATGAGATAATTTAATTTTCAGAGTGAATTAACGTTCGGGAACACAAACGGCTTTGTCTGTTAGGAAAGAGACAGAGAGATGGCGCGCAAAGAAAGGCTACTTTGTACCGCCTGCAGCTCTGTGTTTTAGACTGACCGCAAAGCTCCTGAGGTGGAGAAGTGGTCGCAGTAGCAAGGGGGAAGGCTTTCTTAATCTAACCCAGTCCGAATGTTACATGACTAATAGAATTACGTGATATTTAATTAACTCCTTTCATTCTTGACGCTTACCCCTGGCGTTTGTGAAACCTTATCCAAATCTTTTGTTTATCTCTTTGATGTGGCAACGTACCATAAGATAACAGTGTAGAAGATTTTGTTTTGTGAAAATGTAGTAGTAGTAGTAGTAGTAGTAGTAGTAGTAGTAGTAGTAGTATTTATTTATTTATTTAACCTGGTAGAGATAAGACCGTCAGGCCTTCTCTGCCCCTCTACCAGGAGATTCCAACTATAATATGAAGAATAAAATTACAATTAGTATTAAATTTACAATTACAATTACAAATAAAATTACAATTAGTATTAAATTTACAATTACAATATTACAATAAAAATCAAAGTACGAAAAGATTACCTGACTAATTAAAGCTAGATAATTTATCATAGAAAAACAAAGAATATTTTATATTTACTGAATTACAAATTAAACCTAGAATAACAAAATTGTATAGTGATCAAATTACTGGATATTGAAATATTTGTGATAGATTAAGGAAACTATTTACATGAAATCAATTACTGACCAAGCGCCTAGTAAGTTTGCGTTTGAATTAAATTTTATTTCGACAGTCCCTGATGCTAGCAGGGAGCGAATTCCAGAGTCTTGGCAGGGCTATTGTGAAAGAGGATGAGTATGAGGAGGTGCGATGGGATGGTATTGTTAGTATTGTTTCATGGCGAGAGCGTGTGTTCAGATTATGGTGGGAAGAAAGGTAAGTGAAGCGAGACGACAGGTACGAAGGAATAGAAGAGTTCAAGATTTCGAAGAGAAAGAGAAGTGAATGTAAATTTCTTTTCTTTAAGCCAACCTATTGCTTCCAGGGATGGGTAATATGATCATATTTACGAACATTGCTTACAAAACGTACACGCAAGTTATGAGCACGTTGAAGTTTCGTTTTGTTGTCGCTGGAAAGGTCAGTCAGTAAAATGTCAGCATAGTCAAAATGGGAAAATACAAGTGTCTGCACAAAATGTCTTTCGCGAGGAAATCCTAGGAGTTCCGTGAGTCCTAAATGGTTCGTAAATTTTATTTTATACTTAGAGGATACTCTAAAATGCACACGTACACAAATATCAGGAAATCATTGATCAGTAATGACACGAAACATCAGTAATTGTAATGATAGGAATTGAATCGGTTATTTTTAAAACCCCATAAGTCACTCATTTTGTCAATTTCCTTTTTATGTGAAAAAATGAAAGTCGCAAACTAGACGCACCATTCCGTCCGACACACGAATCACTATCAATAGTGACATATGTCTCCTCTTCATATGTACTGCGAAGAGATTTGGGACTTAACCCAGGCATATTGGTGCAGAATTTAGTGATTAGAAGTTGTACACTGTCACCCCTCCTAGGCCGGAAAATCGCTGACGTCACCGGAAATCGAACCCGGGCCGGCTAGTCTGGAAAAATTAATAGTAACCTAATGGATATCTGTTTCGAGAAACCGAGTATTAGTTACGTAACTCGTCAATCTTGTTGCATTAACCCGAAAGTTCTTGGTACTATCACAGTCTAGTATATACAGTCGCGAAGCTTGGGATCATTTTTTGCATTTCTCGCGATAGTTGCTAGCCGCTTGGAGCGCTGTGAGTACTAGGAACAATAGACTGTGTCACTGCCATCGTGATCTAATACAGGCCGTAAGGCAGACCATGTGACTCGCTTAACCCTATCACGAAGGGCGGCGTTTCAACCATATAAATTAGTTGGAATGCATAAAGAGTAACATATATTTCTTTCAAATGTAGTGTAATTGCATTAATAAAATTTAAAACAATGATTATGAGACATTTCAGACATAATTCACTTGAGAGGTAAGGTGTAACATAATTTTTGGTGTGAAAATTACGTTGTTCGTATGTGTAATACGTGCTTTTATTTCGATTAAATATTGCGAAATTCTTGTACATTAATTTATGCACGATTCAATAATTTTCAGTTGCACGGCACGGATATTTAGATATGTTGAAATTATAGGTTATGTTAGTGTACTAGTTGCCCCTTTCTGTCTAATTTGAGTGGTCTTCAATGCCCTGCCACTACATATGTAGCGGTATATTTTTATTTTTATTTTATTTTTATTTTATTTCGTTATTTTACGACGCTGTATCAACATCTAGGTTATTTAGCGTCTGAATGATACGAAGGTGATAATGCCGGTGAAATGAATCCGGGGTCCTGCACCGAAAGTTACCCAGCATTTGCTCGTATTGGGTTGAAGGAAAACCCCGGAAAAAACCTCAACTAGGTAACTTGCCCCGACCGGGATTCGAACCCGGGCCACCTGGTTTCGCTGCCAGACGCGCTGACCATTACTCCACAGGTGTGGACTGTAGCGGTATATTGTGTCGTATGAAATTTATAGGTTATATTTACTATATTTAACTTATATTCCTACATTCGCAATTATACATTGTAATTAAACATAATGTCATGTATGATACCGCTCAGATTCAATTTGTCTGTATTTTAATACTACAATTGAGACTGAATTATTGTATTTATCTACTACCTAAGAGACGAAGTAACACAATCGTATGCACACTAATTTCATAGTTGTGGTGTAGTAAATTTTCTGTCTACAATTAAGGAAGGTAAATGTGCTAAATTAAAATCACAATGTAAATTCTTTTTTATTAAACCTCAAAATAGCTTCAATTCTTAACTCATAGTGTTGATGCGAACATGTTATGTTAACATGTAAAATTCTCTTCACATTAAAATAACACAGTTTTGCAATTATTTCTGCAACATATTATGCAGAAAGAAGTACACGAAACTTAAGGATACATTACACTAAATAAAACTTAGCTATGATACGCAATAAAGTTATAATATAATAATTCACTGAGCTCCATACACTGAAATAGAAAACCCGAACATACATTACGGCGGTCCAGATCGAAAAGGCATTGACTGTGCCGTATTTCGCTTTGTTGTGAAAAGTTGTGTAAACTGTGAAATGTTTGCTATCGGTTGTAATAACTGTAAATGGCTAAAATACAATAATTTAAATAATAATATGGGACAAGGAGACGTTTGTTGCACTATAAATTTATAAGAAAAAGAGGTCAGAGTTATCCTTCTTCCGAAAGATCCAGGAAGGTGAGTTTATAAAACATAATATATGCTTTATGAAAATAATATATGAACCTTATGTATTTCGTATTTCAATAGTGGAAGGACGCTGTTAATTTTTTCAAAAGAACACGATATCGAAAGTACAATACATTTTATGGTCTGCTAGGGAAAGAGTCTGTGATGAGGCGATAGTAGCGATCCTGGTAGCTAGCAACTATTTATGGATCATATTTCAACTGTCTATGTTTGCATATTTAGTAAGTATTGAGCTTCGCAACTTTATATACTAAACTGTGGTTATGTATTGCACTGTCAGGTACGGCTACCGAAACGTCGTCAACGACTTCCATGGGGATGGGCCCCTAGGCTTAACGTCCCCGTCCGATGGACGAATCACTATCAACAGTGACATATGCCTTCTCTTCATATGCACAGCGGAGAGATTTGGGATTTAACCCGGGCATATTGGTGCACAATCTAGTGATTAGAAGTTGTGCACCGCCACCCCTCCTAGTCCGGAAAATCTCTGACCTCACTGGGAATTGAACCCGGGCCGGCTAGTCTGGACAAATTAATAGTAACCAGAGTGCTGCATTGGAGTTAAATCGGTCGCTTGAACTCGGTCGAGTGTCGCACGCTCGAGTGAGATACGATCGGTCGTGATACGCTCGTAATAAATAGAAGCACAGTACAAGGTCATTTCACCGACGTGTCTTATCTTGTATGGAAGGCGACAGATAAGATACACATATGGTTTGCTCAAACGGTAAAAATAAGGCTTTATTTTCTGCGTTTATGACAAACGTTTAATGGAACAGTCAATGGAACGTACCAAAACAGGAACATGAAGTTATAAATAAAATAGTATGAAAAACTTCGATATACAGTTATTATTGCTAATTAATAATTATTCAATATTTGATTTACCACATATATAATATGATAGATCCATACATAGTGTTCCGCCTATATACTGCGACAATGTAGAAACGTTTTACAAAATATTATTGATATAGCAGTAGATTAATAACAATATTAGTACAGAGATAACGTCACAAAAAATATAATAAAACGAATAATCATGCTGCACAACTGTTTCAGAAGCAAAGATTGATACACTAATTATTATAGATTATTATTATTATTATTATTATTATTATTATTATTATTATTATTATTATTATTATTATTACTAGCCGTACCCGTGCGCTCCGCTGCACCCGTTAGAAATAAATATAAAGTAATTACATAATTAAAATAGGACATTTGATCCAGGGAACATTCATGTTTGATATAAGGATAAATCATTTATTATGTTACTTAATTTAAATTGTATTTGCATAATTAAAATGCGATCATTTTGATCCAGAGACCATTCATTTGGTCATAAAAATTATTTTAGGAAATACAGGAAACGAATGTACAGAATAGCCTACCAAGTTTTCTGTGCATAAGAAGCTATTTTAATCTTACCTGTCCTCTAATCACTCTGAAGTTACTGTAATAACATTATAGCATTATGTCCATCTAGAGAAACTACACTTTCCAATGGTGAATTAATAATTAATTATACAAATCGGTTAATTTAGCTTCCGATATTACTTCATACAAACACAGAAACATTATCTGTAGGCTATCTTTCATAGCTGTCGATTGTTGCTGTCCAAGGCCCCTTATAGACGAAGTCATTTGTTTTTTAATTCATTACACGGCTTTAGATGGCAGTTATTTTAATTTTAAAACTCATTTATCTCATTAAATATCAGTCCTATCAACATTTTTCAAGGAATAAAACTTATCGGAAATGATTTTTAAAGAAATGTTTGTTATGTAACATTTTTCATAAAAATCAATAATAAGCGAGATAATTCGGTTTATTTAATTCAGGCCCCCTTATAACCCCCCCTTTTAAATAATGTATTTTGAATGGCATATAGCCTATAATCTAAGTTATAACGAACTTAATTTATATTCCAATTTTCATTGAAATCCGTTCAGCCATTATCGCGTGAAAAGGTAACAAACATACAGACAGACAGACAGACATACAAACAAAAATTTCAAAAAAGCGAGTTTCGGTTTCACGGTGGTTAATTATATATGTTAGGACCAATTATTTTTGGAAAATCAAAAATTACCAGACAAATTTCGGCTACAGATTTATTATTAGTATAGATTACTAGAAAACTTGATATGGTTCTTGCATTATCGTGATTGTGTTCTCCGTTTATAATAATTATATTTACATTCAATAACATCTATCAGATATGGCAAAAACAAAATCACTCCTGTGTGGGGGGGGGAGACCTATAACATTTATATTACATTTTAAAGCAAGTTTTGTAGTTGTACTATGGAGAGGTTAGTTAAACACTACAAAGTTTTGAAATGATAAACATCTATGACGTTACTACACAGTTGATCACTGTAACAAGAACGAATGTCTAACGCTCGGCTTATACCGTTCGAGGATTTATCGCTCGTGACAATTTTACCCATCATGCATGTGCGCTACCTATGGGATTATGCTATGAACTACTTGACGCTCGAGCGAAAACGTCCGATGCAGACCTCTGATAGTAACCTAATGGATATCTGTTTCGGGAAACCGGGTATTAGTTAAATAACTCGTCAATCTTATTGCATTAACCCGAAAGTTCTTGGTGCTAGATGAATATGGACTCGTAAAAATCCTGATGTGATGGAACAAGTTTCACGTGTAAGATTTGTGCTAGGGGAGTTAATACGAGAAGTTTAATATTTATAGGTTTTCTCGCAATGTGCACCTCAGTCGTTTATTACAGATTCAGTGAAACATTTTTTTTCCGACGGACTAAACTAAAGTAATATATCGCAACGGGGAAAAGTTTGGAGGCATAACTTAGTATGAATGTCAGTTGCTGTTTACGGATATATTTTTCATGTAAAGCACTGCTTCCAACTTCGGCATTTGGAACTTAAAACCTGTGCAGATGAGGCTTATGAGCTTTCCGTGCTGGGTCACTGATTAAAAATGGCGCTGTGTAGTCCACGCGGCCAGGTCGCCCATTTGTACACCGCAATCGATGGCAGCGCCAGAGTGTTTCATTTCCACTTGTCATCCTCGGCGAACGAACGTCCAGAATTGCAGGTGAAGATAAAGGTCATCGCTCACGCCCAGCAAACAGCTTCTAGATTGACATTCAAAATGTTCTGTTATCAGTCAAGTCTTTGTTCTGATGAGGTCATCCCTCTCTGTATTGGATTTCAAGTGGTACCTGTTGAAGGCTTAGATTTAGCTGAAGTTTCTTTATTAATGGGTGTCATATAGGTGACAAAGAATTTCTCATTTTTGTGCGATTTTCGTTACAATTCAATAATTTCGATGGCGTTTGAGTGAAGGGACATAGCCTAAGTCATAAAAATGAGTTTTGTGATAGGGTGAGTAAAGGTATTAACGCAATCAATTAAAACAAATAGATTTTACAACTGATCAGAAATACGGATTATAATATTGATCTTTCAGATAATGATCAAACAACGAGTCAAAGTCAGGATAGGAGAAGAAATGACACAAGGAAGTGAAATAGGGAGAGGAGTACGACAAGGATGCCCTTTATCACTTACCCTGTTCAACATCTACTTGGAGGATTTAGTGAAGAACTGTTTTCAAAACATGGGAGGAGTGATAGTAGGAGGAAGAATAAAATGTTTAAGATTTGCAAATCAAGCTTTAAGGTAATAATAATAATAATAATAATAATAATAATAATAATAATAATAATATTAATAATAGACGTTTTATTTTCCCTGGCAGAGTTAAGGCCATTAGGCGTTCTCTTCCACTCAACCAGGATCAAATCACATACAGAAAAATACATACCGGTATACGAATATTAACTTAAAAAAATAATAAAAACAATAATTCTCGTGACGAGAATATTGTACGAAATGGAAATATAAAAATTGCAAATTTATCTTTTGAAGAGGTGGAGAAGTTCAAATATCTTGGAGCAACAGTAACAAATATAAATGATACTCAGGAGGAAATTAAACACAGAATAAATATGGGAAATGCCTGTTATTATTCGGTTGAGAAGCTTTTGTCATCTAGTCTGCTGTCAAAAAATCTGAAAGTTAGAATTTATAAAACAGTTATATTACCGGTTGTTCTTTATGGTTGTGAAATTCGGACTCTCACTTTGAGAGAGGAACAGAGGTTAAGGGTGTTTGAGAATACGTTTCTTAGGAAAATATTTGGGGCTAAGAGGGATGAAGTTACAGGAGAATGGAGAAAGTTACGCAACAAAGAACTGCACGCATTGTATTCTGTATCTGACATAATTAGGAACATTAAATCCAGACGCTTGAGATGGGCAGGGCATGTAGCACGTATGGGAGAATCCAGAAATGCATATACAGTGTTAGTTGGGAGTCCGGAGGGAAAAAGACCTTTGGGGAGGCCGAGACGTAGATGGGAAGACAATATTAAAATGGATTTGAGGGAGATGGGATATGATGATAGAGAAAGTATTAATCTTGCTCAGGATAGGGACCAATGACGGGCTTATGTGAGGGCGGCAATGAACCTCCGGGTTCCTTAAAAGCCAGTAAGTAAGTATTATTATTATTATTATTATTATTATTATTATTATTATTATTATTATTATTATTATTATTATTATTATAGACAATTAAAGGTATTGGCCCAAGAAAGCTTTCACACTCATAAAATAATTGAATTGTTTTGGAACTCGTAAACGTATAATTAGAAAATATGTGTCACCCTCGTGACAGCATTTTTAAACTAAAGAAATCTAACAGAGTGATAACGAAGTGGCTATGTATTATGGAGAGCTACATGTTGATCCTTTTATTCCTGGCACAGGTCTGTACACACGCCAATCAACCCCCCTATGACAAAGCAACTTAAAAATTGATTACATTTTCCAGTGCTAAGTTGTTCTTGGCTGATGTGCCCATCTAGTAACGAGCTCTTTGTCCGCTAATAGCAGGCGTCAGCTCCTGGCCTTGATGACGTGTTTGAACATTCACAAAGAGGTTGCCGGGTAACAAGGACTTGAAGCTTGCGTCTGACAAGCTAAATATTGGAACACACCGAAGTCACTGCCATTTTCGAACTGCATTCTATTTTACTGAATTTTCTCACCCTGCAGGGGATGGAAGCTAACTGAATAACCTCGCTAAAATTTGGTCTAAACAAGTAACTGCAATTTCCGTTATTGTCACATGTCCGTGTTTTGTCATAGGACTTCCAGTGGCGTTATTTAATGACGTCTTTCAGTTTTTGGAATTAAATTAGTGTAGATTTTCTTTTTTAGGGGAACTCGTATGCATGAATGTTACGTAGGAAATAGCCTGTTTTCGTGCAACTCGTTAATACACTGATCCGTCGATTTAGTAGAATGCATCTGAATCTAAAGAAAGCAGAACGCAGTACAACCTGGTCTGTTGTTGTGACATAATCCAAGTCCCCGCATACCGGTAAGGCATCATGTCACAAACACTTTCACGTTTTAGTATTTCTGACAAAGTAAATATTATTCAACGCCTTGAAAATGGCACAAATGTTAAGGATATTGCTGGAGAAAGTAAGATAATATTTATTTAATTTTCTTTATTTACCTAATCCTCTCTTTATTGATTTCTTTCTTTACTCACTCACTCACCCACTCACTCACTCACTCACTCACTCACTCACTCCTTCACTCACTCACTCACTCACTCCTTCATTCATTCAGTCATTCACCTATTCACTCACTCACTCTCACACTCCCTCAATCACTCACTCACTCTCACACTCCCTCAGTCACTCTCACTCATTCTCTCACTCACTCACTCCTTCATTCATTCAGTCATTCATCTATTCACTCACTCACTCTCACACTCCCTCAATCACTCACTCACTCTCATTCTCACTCACTCTCATTCTCACTCACTCTCATTCTCACTCACTCACTCACTCCTTCATTCATTCAGTCATTCACCTATTCACTCACTCACTCTCACACTCCCTCAATCACTCACTCACTCTCTCACTCACTCACTCTCCCTCAATCACTCTCACTCACTCTCTCACTCACTCACTCACTCACTCACTCACTCACTCCTTCATTCATTCAGTCATTCACCTATTCACTCACTCACTCTCACATTCCCTCAATCACTCAATCACTCACTCTCATACTCACTCCCTCACTCATTCATTCACTCACTCACTTCATTTATTCATTCACTCCATTCATTCATTCATAACCTTCATTCACTCACTCACTCTCACACTCCCTCACTCACTCCCTCACTCAGTCACTCACTCTCACACTCACTCCCTCACTCAGTCATTCACTCACTCACTCACGCTCACACTCACTCCCTCACTCAGTCATTCACTCACTCACTCACGCCATTCATTCATTCATAACCTTCATTCAATCAATCACTCAGTCCTTTATACATTCTTTCATTTATTCATTCATTGATTGATTTATTCATAAACTTCACTCATTCATTCACTTATTAATTAATTAATTCATTCATTCATCACCTTCACTCACTTCATTAATTCATTCATTCATAATCTTCATTCACTCATTCATTCATTCCTTCATAACCTTCATTCACTCACTCCTTCATTCATTCATTCATTCTTTCACTCATTCATTTATTTATTCATTCATAAACTTCACTCACTCACTCACTCACTCACTCACTCACTCAGTCATTCACTCACTCATTAATTAATTAATTCATTCTCTTCACTCACTCACTCGCTCCATTAATTAATTAATTCATTCATATCCTCACTCCTTCCTTTCTTCCTTTACTGATTTATTTACTAGAAATAGTATATATATGTATATTTTTTTTCATTCATTCATTTGTTCATTTATAATTGTATTTTCTTGATATACTATATATTTATTTATGCGGGGTGTTGCGAAAATGGAAGGTGATTGAATGTAACCACAGCAAAATGAAAAGCTTTGTCTGGCGAACCTTACACAACTACATGCTACTCATGGAGTCCCGTTATTGTTCACTAATTATTGCATGCGGCGACCTGCAACCATGGCAACACTTTGATATAAACATGAGATATACATTCATACAATTCTGTTTTTTAATACTCCGTCTTTATACCGTGCCGTTTTTTTCCTCCCCTGGGAATAAGACATATGGATTCAGCACTATCATAAGATTCCTATTTATAAAAACAATGAAGAAATAACTTAATCAGTGGACCATGTTTATAAATTAGCAGGCTTTGACAATTTGTAAAACAAGAGAACATCATGTTTTGACTTAGCAATTCTAAATGATGTTCTCTTATTTTCAAATGTTCAAAGCCCCTTATAAAGTTTGTCAGAACTATCAGAACTATTTCAAAGTTTGTCAGAACTAGAGAAACTATTTGAAAGTTTGCCAATTTGTTATATCTTTGGTTCTGACTTATTCCGTGATTAGGAAGTTCGCTTACACGATCATAAAACTGGAGATCAGATATCTTTGAATTACATTTGTCGACCTCAAGAAAATAAGCTATAAACAGTAACATGATCGGCGACAGAATAAAGGACTTGAATTGTTAACGAAACACTTAAAACGTAGTTTGTAATACAAAATAAATATGTCACTAATTATCGGACAGTGTATGCGGGATGACTTAAGGAAAAGTGAAGTTGTTTCGTATCGGAGTATATGGCACGTGCCGCGCCGTCCGTCTTTTATACCTGGCGAGTACAGCAGCGTACAAAACGAAGGAACCCCGGTCCACATTGCAACGCAATGTGTGCAGTTGTGTTATCCTGCTCAAGTATTTAGTACGCGTTGGATATGTAGTGCTGATCCATTCATAATGTCGAAGTCAAAACGTTAAATTCACTTAGAGATACGAAATGCAATTAAGAAGTATGAGAGTGACATTTTATGTATTAACGAAGACAATATCGTGTGTAATGTATGTAAAATTGAAATAAAAACAGAACAACTCAGGCTATAGAGAAACAGGTTTTCTTCAGAAATTCTCTCGATACAAAAACTGTTTAAGCGATAGGCGAAGACGATTCAGCTTCGACAACTTACGAGAATATATCGTCGTTTACTGCAACACTGGTAATTGCATCAATGATGACGAGGACTGAACTTGCAAGGTATGTACTACAGTACGTTATTTTTCTTTTCCTTCTGACTGTACGGAGATACAGTAGCATGTTGACGTAGTCTGTTTATGTTTAAAACCTGTTGAGCCAATGGTCTGAATGAAAAAAGTGTAACATATAATAAATGTGCACCTACATTCAACGATAAGTCATCCCGCATCCACTGTCTAGTGATTATTCATTCATTCATTCATTCATTTTATTCCATAGATCTTACATGAGCAATGAAGCTTTAAGATGTGGAACAATTCAAAATTTTACAATATTACAATTACAATTACAATTACAATATGAAGGTTTGGGTTAATGTTTCGTGACATTTTAAAAGTTTAGGTTAAAATTTTAGAAAATATGACGTTTTGGGTTAATGTTTCGTGAAATTTGCAAGGTTTAGGTTAACATTTTAGGAAATATGAAGTTTTGGGTTAATATTTCGTGAAATTTTCACATTCAGCTTAAAATTTTAGAAAATATGAAGTTTTGGGTTAATATTTCGAGAAATGTGAATCATTTTGGTTAATATTTCTTGAAAATATGAAGGTTTGGGTTAATATTTCGTGAAATTTTGAAAGTTTATGTTAAAAGTTTAGAAAATATGAAGTTTTGTGTTAATATTTCGTGAATTTTCAAAGTTTAGGTTAATATCTCTTGAAAATATGAAGTTTTGGGTTAATATTTCGTGAAATTTTCAAAGTTTAGATTAAAATTTTAGAAAACATGAAGGTTTGGGTTAATATTTCGTGAAATGTTCAAAGTTTAGGTTAAAATTTGAGAAAATATGATGTTTTGGGTTAATACTTCGTGAAAATTTCAAAGCTTAGGTTAACAATTCAGGAAATATGAAGTTTTGGGTTAATATTTCGTTAAATTTTCAGATTCAGCTTAAAATTTTAGAAAATATGAAGTTTTGGGTTCATATTTCGTGAAATGTTCATCATTGTGGTTAATATTTCTTGAAAATATGAAGGTTTGGGTTAATATTTCGTGAAATTTTGAAAGTTTATGTTAAAAGTTTAGAAAATATGAAGTTTTGTATTAATATTTCGTGAATTTTCAAAGTTTAGGTTAATATTTCTTGAAAATATAAAGTTTTGGGTTAATATTTCGTGAAATTTTCAAAGTTTAGATTAAAATTTTAGAAAAAATGAAGGTTTGGGTTAATATTTCGTGAAATGTTGAAAGTTCAGGTTAACATTTTAGAAAATATGATGTTTTGGGTTAATATTTCGTCAAATTTTCAAGGCTTATGTTAACATTTTAGGAAAAATGAAGTTTTCGGTTAATATTTCGTTAAATTTTCAGATTCAGCTTAAAATTTTAGAAAATATGAAGTTTTGGGTTAATATTTCATGAAATGTTCATCATTTTCGTTAATATTTCTTGAAAATATGAAGGTTTGGGTTTATATTTCGTGAAATTTTGAAAGTTTATGTTAAAATTTTAGAAAATATGAAGTTTTGTGTTAATATTTCGTGAATTTTCAAAGTTTAGGTTAATATTTCTTGAAAATATAAAGTTTTGGGTTAATATTTCGTGAAATTTTCAAAGTTTAGATTAAAATTTTAGAAAACATGAAGGTTTGGGTTAATATTTCGTGAAATTTTCGTAAATAACTTTCAATAAGGCTTTGCTTAATCTTGGTCGAATGTCTTTTGTCTAATTTCTACAAGCCCTGTTACCAAGAAGCGAAGTATTAATTTTCCAGCCAGAGCACGAGATGATTTAAAAGTATCGTGGGGAATATGAAGTCAGGTCATTAGGTTCGTAAGTTGTCCAGAACTCCGTAGTAACCGCAGAGGAACTTGTACAGCTTGTTTTAGTTCCCGAATGGGGTGGTGCCGGCAGGTAGCTATTCCGCAACTTTGCTCTGCAAACAATAAAGAGGCGAGGCGAGCTCTCTGAAGTTGCCTTCCCGGACACAATTGCCCTGGCCCCGTTTCCCAACTCCGTCTGCATGTTTCGCCTGGAAGGAAAATTGTTTTCCTTCAATTTTCCGACGTCAAAAGAATAAAAAATAAGAACAAGTCAAATATTCTACAGGTAGCTAGCAAACGTGACTTCAGTCCTTGGCATCAGCACTGTGGGATCTGGAGTACAGCCATCCTGCCCCAGGCAGCTTCTAGTTTTTATCGGAGCTCGAGCTCCGTTTATATGTTAAGGTGTAGCAATAAAAGCTGAAAAAAGTATTTATCGTCTCTGTAAAATTAGTTTCTGCTCCAGTTTTCACGGCATATCTTTATTCTATGTGCTGCAGAGTTGATTTTCCACACCGGGGACACAGCTTCAAATTTTGACTATAACGCCTCGAAGTTTTGGCAAAAGAAATCAGTTCTACCACTTTATCACCAGCTGATTATCACTTTTTTTTAGCGAGTATCTACAGGGACATCACTTTATTTTTACCAACATGTTTAACATTAACCTGGCTATACTCGGAAACACTGTTACCCCCCTTCCATTATAGGAGTTTGAGGTTGCTAGTGTAATATGTAAACAAATCATTTTACTGGCTATAGGAGGGGAGAAAACTAGTGTATTCATTTATGTTACAGGGAAATACAGTATTATGTTTTTAGTTTGATCATTACTTTTACAGTATTTTATCAAAAAACAGTAGAATAGCAACATTTTTTTTTCACAAACTCAACTCTTCAGGCGGTTATATTCAGTATGTAATGTCTACTTCATTCAGCATATTACTAACCTAATTTATTCCTGAGAAATTTGTGAGTACTTCCGTAAGAAACCCCAATTTCTACAGCTAACTTCTTGACCGACTTATTAGGATCTCACTCCATCCTTTCTCTAGCATCTTCTACAGCATCTTCTGTCACCTTTGTTGGCCATCTTACACTTTTCTTCCTCTCTGTACACTCTGTTGCTCTAAATTTATCTACCAGATTAATGACATTTCTACGAAAATATTCCGTAATGGTATAATCAGGAAATTGTGAAAAAAAAACTGTTGTTCACATTCGGTTATATTGTAATTCCAGTTTCCGTCTCGTCCTTCATACCTACAAACAGTAAAACAAAACTTTTGTTTAAATAATGCTGTTAAGTACCGCACCATTTTATAGGGTACCGTACTTTCGGCAACTCTAATCTTCACTTGTGCTCAATCCACACAGATAAATTCAGTTATGCTACACACCATACCTGTGTGAAAATAAACTTCAGTAATATAAGCTCTTTATTCTATAGAAAATGCTACATATTTCTGAAACACACTGTACTCTGTGCTGTTTATTTCACTGCTAGCAACAGCGGCCGTAAGTTTGTGTGACTGACGTTAGCAAGGACATTAGTGAAAGGGGTGGGAGTCAAGTACATGTAGAAACGCAGGTACAATAAAAATTGAAGTAAAAATAAAATGATGTCCCTGTACCTTTGGCTTTCTTCTAGCCATCGGCTTACTCGTGGGGTAGCGGGTATGACTCGCATTGAATTAAGTCGTAGTTTCGATTCCCGCTAGGAATGAATACCGGGTTCGATTTTCCTTTCACGTTTTTCTCAATTACAAGGCGAATGTCAGTTAATTCCATAGGGAATTCTTGGATTTATCTCGTCAGATACTATTCCGCTATCAAGAAATCCACAAATCATAGGTCATTTGGTTGTTGGTACAGCGTCGTTATATGATAGGTTGAAACATATCGCGAGAAGCATTCTCAGTTTTCTATATATATATATATATATATATATATATATATATATATACACATACAGTAGCGTGCAAATTAATCCGAACAACGTAATTACTTAAGCAAAAACACTCAAACGGGATAAAAAAAGGATCTAAGACATACCTCAGTAATCTATGTGGCCTCCCTTGTTCCTAATAATAGCTCTGAGACGATTTGGCATGGATTCCACTAATTTCCCACAAATATTCTTCATTTCTTCATCGCGAAACCATACACCAATGAGGGCAGAAATCATCTTCTCCTTTGTAGAACAATCCATTTTTTGCATTCTTCTTTTGCAAATTGACCACAAGTTCTCAATGGGGTTGATGTCGGGTGAGTTGCCTGGCCAGGGGAGTACCTGAATATTCTTCTTATTGAAGAATTCTGTAGTTTTTCGAGACGTATGGCATGGTGCCAGGTCTTGTTGGAACACACCTCTGCCATCCGGAAATGATTTTTGCAGCTGGGGTACGATTCTGGTTTCCAATAAGTGAATATATTTGTCAGAATTCATCATTCCCTTGATAGGTATTAATGCTCCAGGCCTTTCATGTGTAAAACAACCCCAAAACATTACTTTAGAGGGGCATTTGGGTGCTTGTTGGAGATGAGCTGCTGTTACTTTTTCGGATCCTTTCCGTACGTAAGAAACACGGTGGCCGTGGACCTCGAAATGAGACTCATCGGAAAAAAGTACATTCTTCCAGTCATTCACTGTCCAGTGTTGATGTAATTTTGCCCACATTAAGAGTTTTTTGCACATAACAGGGGTTAGCAGTTGCTTCTTAATAGGCTTACGAACCCTCGTCCAGCTTCCAAAAGCCTACGCCGCACTGTTGTGACGTGAATATTCGCCCCAGTGGTAGCCATTAACTCGCGGGTTAAGTCGACAGCAGTTACTCTAGGATTTAATTTACTTATCCTGACAATTAAACGATCATCTGCAGGTGAAGTCTTCCTTTTCCGGCCACAGTTTCCTTTTTTCTGGGGTGTGATGGATCCAGTCTCCCTGTATCGTTTTATGATCGAATTAACAGTAGCCAAACCGATGTGACATTCTGCAGCAATTTGCCTCTGTGTCATAGAAGAATGCTCTGGTAATGTTATAATTTTAGACCGTTTTCGTGGAGTTGTATCCGTTTGTGAAGATGACAGAATGTACACAGGATTGCAGTATTAAGTCTTCAACACAACTGAAATGCTTATAAGTTCAAAACGACAGGCAAAATGTCACATGTTATAAAAAAAATAAGAACGACAGACCTTCAACAATTGAATTACACGTACTACAGATGTCAATTAAGCGGTATGAGCAGCTGTGTGGCCAACAATGACAGAAAATGTAAAAATATGTCGTGTTCGGATTAATTCGCACGCTACTGTATATATATATATCTTCAGAATTACATATAGAGTGTTAGTTGGGAGACCGGAGGGAAAAAGACCTTTGGGGAGGCGGAGACTTAGATGGGAGGGTAATATTAAAATGGATTTGAGGGAGGTGGAATATGATGATAGACACTGGATTAATCTTGCTCAGAATAGGAACCGATGGCGGGCTTATGTGAGGGCGGCAATGAACCTGCGTGTTCCTTAAAAGCCATTTGTGAGTAAATACTGTTCAACATCTACCTGGAGTATTTAGTGAAGAACTGTTTTCAGAACATGGGAAAAGTGATAGTAGGAGGAAGAAGAATAAAGTGCATAAGATTTGCTGATGTTATGGCGTTGTTAGCAGAAGAGGAGACGATACTAAAGGATATGCTACTGGAGCTAAATGACAGCTGTGAGCAGTATGGAATGAAGATAAATACAATTAAGACGAAGGCCATTGTCATAGGAAGAAAAATAAAGAAGGTAAACTTACGAATGCTAAATGAGGTAGTAGAACAAGTGGACAGCTTCAAATACTTGGGGTGTACTATAAGCAGTAACATGAGCTGCTGCCAGGAAGTCAAAAGGAGGATACCTATGTCCAAGGAAGCTTTTAATAGAAAAAGGAGCATGTTATGCGGACCTCTGGAGAAAGAATTAAGGTAGAGACTAGTGAAGTCCTTTGTGTGGATTGTGGCATTGTCTGGGGCAGAAGTGAAGAGAAGGGACTAGAATAATCTGAAATGTGGATATGGAGAAGGATGAAGAGTGTGAAGTGGACAGACAGAATAAGCGATGAAGTTTTATTGGAATGAGAAGATGAAGAAAGAATGATGCTGAAACTGATCAGGAAGAGGAAAAGGAATTGGCTGGGTCACTGGCTGAGAAGAAACTGCCTACTGAAGGATGCACTGGAAGGAATGGTGAACGGGAGAAGAAGATATCAGGTGGTAGACGACTTTAAGATATATGGATCATATGAGGAGACAAAGAGGAAGGCAGAAATTAGGAAAGTCTGTAGAATGCTGGGTTTGCAGTGGAAGACCTGCCCTTGGGCAGAACACTATGAATGCATGAGTGAATGAGAGTTAAGAAGTTTATAATTACAAATTATTTTTATATATTATTCTTTATTATCTTCTTTTTCTAAGTTCATGGACGAATGAAGTATTTGATTGGTTACCACCCGGCTGTACATGTTTGTCGTTCTGGTTCACTGACATTGAGAGCTACGCTACTTCTTTTCGTTCGAAAGAGATATAGTCCAGCTCACACAACTTAACAGTTTATGTACGAACTTCCTAGCTCTGCTCATTACCGAGTGGTAGTTTGCAAAGTAGGTTGTTTTTAAGGTATCGATGTTTACTATCTCTTGCATAGATCTAATAGCAAAGCATGCCGAGTTTAGTAGTTTGGGGATAATTTCTGTAATATTATTTTTCCAATTTAATACATTATCGAATTGTAAGCCAATAAATTTGGTTGCTGTTGCTTCTGTTGAAATTTTTGAAGTTGAATTTGAGCAGGGTTTAAATTGGATTATTGGCACAGGAATGTATCAGATGATAGAAGACATTAAGATAAGGCAGGTGTCCCTGATATGGCCATGCTAAGGTTTGAGAATTTTTCTAGCCGTCATTTTGAAAAAAAAAATGTAAACCACTTTTTTTCTTATTCGTTCTCAGTCTAATGGACTTTCTTAAAACAATTTCCTTTCCCCATAAAAATAGCTTTAATTGTCCAAAAATTCCCAAATTCCAAAAGTCTACCTAGTGGCCATCTCAGGAACATGTGCACATGATATGGCCACCCTTGTTCCATGTTCTACAAATCGTGATTGTTTTCAGTTTGATAGCGCAGTTGTGTTAAAATTAAATAATTTTGGTGTAAAATTAATAAACATGACACTTAATAATCTTTTTTATAATTCAAAAGTGTAGTCAAAATAGGTTTTTCCTTATAAAAAATTAAGTTGTTTTTCTTAAAATACAAAATTTTCGCGTAATCCCAGCTATAAGGCATGTAAATTTGTCAGGTGAAAAAATAAAAGTGAAATGAACTTGATATGGCCATGGTGCATTTGATATGGCCATATCAGGAGAAGGTAAGCTTTCACGAAAATCGTTTGATTATGAACAACTCGTAAAAGATACGCCATCAACTACAACACCAATCAACAGAACATTAAAAACTGAATGGAGTACGATGGTTTTCATGAAACAAGTCTTTGAAAAACATGCATAAAACAAAGGAGACTTACCAGAGAAAAATAAGAAGAGGCCACATGAAAACCGCAAAACAGGCAACTGACGCCATATTGCTCAACCTGACTGGATGGAAAATGATCAAGTGACATACCAGGATGCCCTTTCACTGGATACTGCTGCAATTTAGCGGATTTTTTGGTTAACTAACTCACAATAGGGGGGTGGCCATATCAGAAACATGGCCATAACAGGAGCACCTACCTCATATGGATCATATGCAGAGACAAAAAGGAAGGCAGAAAATAGGAAAGATTGGAGAATGTTGGTTTTGCAGTAAAAGACCTGTTTTTGGGCACGTTTTTTGAGCGAATTCGAAATAACATGGAACTCAATAAATTAATACTCGTACAAAATCCTAACATAGGCCTAATTAATCATATAAAGGTACAAAGGCTAACTTTGTTCGGGCATACCAATCGCATGGATGACGATAGAATAGTCAAGAAAATTTATAATTGGAAACCTATGAATACAAGAAGTAGAGGAAGACCCAGATGGAAAGATGATGTAATAGAGGATATAAGAAAGCTGGAATTAAGGAATTGGCCAAGACTCATCCAAAACCGAAATGAATGGCGAAAAATAGTTGAGAAGGTCAAAACTTCTACGAAATTCTAGTACCTGATGAAGAAATTTGGGAGATTGAATTTGAACAGGATTAATATTGGATTATTTTATTTTATTTTAATGTACCGAAGTACATATGATATTTCCATGCAGATATTCTGCGTCATCATACGATGAAAGAGTAATGGAACGGAGAAAAATTCTCTCCGGCGCCGGGATTTGAACCCGGGTTTTCAGCTCTACGTGCTGATGCTTTATCCACTAAGCCACACCGGATACAACCCCGGCGCTGGACAGAATCGTCTCAGATTAAGCTCCAACTCTTGGGTTCCCTCTAGTGGCCGCCCTCTGCACTATGTCATAGATGTCTATGAACGTAGGACCGAAGTCCACACATGTGCTGAGGTGCACTCGTTATGAGTGACTAGTTGGCCGGGATCCGACGGAATAAGCGCCGTCTTAAATCACGAAGTGATTTACGCATATTATATATATTATTTTAATGTTCCGAAGTACATATGATATTTCCATGCAGATATTCTGCGTCATCATACGATGAAAGATAATGGATTGTTAATTTTCTTACAGTTTAATAATAATTCCCGGTTACGCGTCGTAAAGTAAAATACGCCTCTTCCCCAAACGTCACGGAGTCCCGTATGACTGATAGTCATGTACAAGCACATCACACGCTCCTTAGTATTCAGGGCTATTGTTTTCCGTCCCACCGAGAGTAAAGAAGTCGCCCTTCTCTGGCTTGTGTTATACACATTTTTAGCGGGGGGGGGGGAACTTACGGACTAGGGGAGTCCGGCTTTATGTGGATGATGTTCCTTCACTGCAATTTACTTTGCTTTGAGCCCCTTCGTCTCCCCCGGGGGTTCCCCTGGGCTTACAACACCAGCATGGCTGACAAGGGGCGGCGTTCCTCCGCGTTGCGATGTAGACAGACTTGATCCATTTGTCTCTTCCTTCTGCCTTCACTTTTTCCCCTTAATCCCTGTGATATCGCGTCCCTCAGCCGGGTCCCTTAATTGGTTTGTTGCTTGGTTCTCGATGATGCCCTTATAACGTCCTTAATGATGACCTACCAAAATGTCCTGAAGAAACAACGAATAATTCAAAGAAGTCTCTTCTACATGGGTCAACACTCCATCATTATGCGCTGTGACGGTAACATCTAACGCTGCAAGCTGTATTCTTCTTTGAAGTAGCCGCGGAATATTTATATTATCTTAATATACAGGGTGATTCACGATGAGTTACCGACACTTACGCAGCATGTACAGTAGTGGCAAAAAAAAAACCAAGCCGACCCTTTCAGAGCCTTGTTCACTCCAGAGCACGATAGACTGGTAACTAAGACTTTCGTGGTTCGACTCCTGCCTGGAAAGGAAACTTTTTTGTTTGTTTCTTATTCAAATTTATTCCCAATACTTTTCTATTGCAGGTAAAATTCATGTTCTGGAAATAATAAGTTAATTAAGTAGTAAAGTATCGCTGCCCGTGGCTTGTCAGTATATCTTTTCATTTGTATTATATTGTATTGTATTGTATTGATTAACATTCCATGGTATTCATACATTGCTTGACAGCTAGAATATGGAATAAGTAAAAAAACTTAATACTATTATAAAGTCTTAATGTATAGTCACAGTCTAGATGAAATATATACAGAAGAGATTTACAATATAGTCTACAAAATTTTAGTACCAATATCATGAAGTGTTATTGAATATCATGAATTCACCTACAGAATAGAAGGCGTGAGAAATTAGGTACTTCTTTAATTTGGCCCTAAATAATGTTATGTTTTGAGTTTCATTTTTTATATCGATAGGGAGGCTATTACAAATTTTTACTGCCATATGACGCACTCCTTTTTGATAGCACGATAGACTTGCCGATGGAGTATGAAAGTCATTTTTTGACGCGTATTTATGCTATGAACTGTTGAATTAGTTACAAAGTTTTCACGATTACATAAGAGGAATATTATTAATGAAAAGGTGTACTGACAAGCCATGGACATTATTTGTAGTTTTTTGAAAATAGTCCTACAAGATTCCCTAGATTTGGCGAAATTAGGTACTTCTTTAATTTGGCCCTAAATAATTTAATTTTATGTTTTGAGTTTCATTTTTTATATCGATAGGTAGGCTATTACATATTTTTACTGCCACATAACGCACTCCTTTTTGATAGCACGATAGACTTGCCGATGGAGTATGAAAGTCATTTTTTTTGACGCGTATTTATGCTATGAACTGTTGAATTAGTTACAAAGTTTTCACGATTACATAAGAGGAATATTATTAATGAAAAGGTATACTGACAAGCCATGGGCATTATTTGTAGTTTTTTGAAAATAGTCCTACAAGATTCCCTAGATTTGGCGAAATTAGGTACTTCTTTAATTTGGCCCTAAATAATTTAATTTTATGTTTTGAGTTTCATTTTTTATATCGATAGGGAGGCTATTACATATTTTACTGCCACATAACGCACTCCTTTTTGATAGCACGATAGACTTGCCGATGGAGTATGAAAATCTTTTTTGACGCGTATTTATGCTATGAACTGTTGAATTAGTTACAAAGTTTTCACGATTACATAAGAGGAAGATTATTAATGAAAAGATATACTGATAAGCCATGGGCATTATTTGAATTTTTTTGAAAATAGTCCTACAAGATTCTCTAGATTTGGCACCTACTATTATTCTAATTAAATTAATAATCCTTTCATACCGGTTGTTCAATACGTACATGTTAATATTCATTTATTCATAATAATTAAATTGCACAGAATATGAACTAAAATATTGTACGTTACAAGAATTGATAGTGTTTTATGAATTCGTTTCGAAATTCATCCGTAAACATCCCAACTCATCCGTAGAAACTCACTTTCAACCCTCGTAATGTGAATAACTATTATAAGACGTTTGGGAAAAGTATACACACAACCTTCTCCCTAATTCTCCCCTAAATCGGTCCCTCCAACAGCACGGCGCTTTTTGTATATTTCGCATAAATAGACTAGAGGCATATATGTTAAACTGTGAACTGGATGAATGCAACATGTTGGCGACATAGTCACGCATGCCATATGAAATACTTGGTATCCAGCAGTAATTGAAGTGCACGGGAAGCATCTCTGTGACAAATTACTAATCAACAATTGTATTCGCTCTCATTTCACCTGATTGGAGCTCTTGGAGTGCCATCAGCACACAAGAGCTCCTCTCTACAATGGGTTTCACAAGTTTCCATATAAAGGGTGGTAAAGCAGGGATGCGAAAACCTTTCTCTCTGCTGGCCACTATAGAAGTGGAAATCGGAGTGCTAGTAGTGGTAGTATTTCATTTAGTGATGTCTTCTACTGCAGAGTTAAGATTCAACGTGGGTGAGAAATTGAGCAAAATATCCCCCCAATGCCAGTTAACCCTGAAGACGAGGAAGATGAACATCCCCGAAACGTCGGTGGATCACCAACTTATGACCTGGCTGGAAGTCCGAGAACGTTTTGAATTATCGCCAGAAAAGCTTCTGTAATTGTTCTATTCTATTGTAATCTGTTCTCTTCTATTCTATTATGTTCTGTTCTATTATATTCTGTTCTATTCTATTTTATTCTAGTCTGTTCTATTCTATTCTGTTCTATTCTATTCTGTAAATTGTTCTATTCTCTTGTAATCTGTTCTGTTCTCTTCTATTATATTCTGTTCTATTCTATTTTATTCTAGTCTGTTCTATTCTATTCTGTAAATTGTTCTATTCTATTGTAATCTGTTCTGTTCTATTCTATTCTGTAAATTGTTCTATTCTCTTATAATCTGTTATGTTGTATTCTATTATATTCTGTTCTATTATATTTTATTCTAGTCTGTTGTTCTATTCTATTCTGTTATGTTCTATTCTATTCTGTAAATTATTCTATTCTATTGTAATCTGTTCTATTCTATTTTATTCTAGTCTGTTCTATTCCATTTTATTCTATTCTGCTCTATTGTAATCTGTTTATTCCATTCTGTTCTATTTTGTTTTTTATTTTATTCTATTCTATTCTATTTTGTTTTTATTTTATTATATTCTATTCTATTTTGTTTTTTATTTTATTCTATGCTGTTTTATTTTGTTTTTCATTTTATTCTATTATGTTCTATTTTGTTTTTTATTTTATTCTATGCTGTTCTATTTTGTTTTTTATTTTATTCTATGCTGTTCTATTTTGTTTTTCATTTTATTCTATGCTGTTCTATTTTGTTTTTCATTTTATTCTATTCTGTTCTATTTTGTTTTTTATTTTATTCTACGCTGTTCTATTTTGTTTTTTATTTTATTCTATGCTGTTCTATTTTGTTTTTTATTTTATTCTATGCTCTTCTATTTTGTTTTTCATTTTATTCTATGCTGTTCTATTTTGTTTTTTATTTTATTCTATGCTGTTCTATTTTGTTTTTCATTTTATTCTATTCTGTTCTATTTTGTTTTTCATTTTATTCTATTCTGTTCTATTTTGTTTTTCATTTTATTCTATTCTGTTCTATTTTGTTTTTCATTTTATTCTATGCTGTTCTATTTTGTTTTTCATTTTATTCTATTCTGTTCTATTTTGTTTTTCATTTTATTCTATGCTGTTCTATTTTGTTTTTCATTTTATTCTATGCTGTTCTATTTTGTTTTTCATTTTATTCTATGCTGTTCTATTTTGTTTTTCATTTTATTCTATTCTGTTCTATTTTGTTTTTCATTTTATTCTATTCTGTTCTATTTTGTTTCTCATTTTATTCTATGCTGTTCAATTTGGTTTTCATTTTATTCTATGCTGTTCTATTTTGTTTTTCATTTTATTCTATGCTGTTACATTTTGTTTTTCATTTTATTCTATTCTGTTCTATTTTGTTTCTCATTTTATTCTATGCTGTTCTATTTTGTTTTTCATTTTATTCTATGCTGTTCTATTTTGTTTTTCATTTTATTCTATTCTGTTCTATTTTGTTTCTCATTTTATTCTATGCTGTTCTATTTTGTTTTTCATTTTATTCTATGCTGTTCTATTTTGTTTTTCATTTTATTCTATTCTGTTCTATTTTGTTTTTCATTTTGTTCTATGCTGTTCTATTTTGTTTTTCATTTTATTCTATGCTGTTCTATTTTGTTTTTCATTTTATTCTATTCTGTTCTATTTTGTTTTTCATTTTATTCTATGCTGTTCTATTTTGTTTTTCATTTTATTCTATTCTGTTCTATTTTGTTTTTCATTTTATTCTATGCTGTTCTATTTTGTTTTTCATTTTATTCTATTCTGTTCTATTTTGTTTCTCATTTTATTCTATGCTGTTCTATTTTGTTTTTCATTTTATTCTATGCTGTTCTATTTTGTTTTTCATTTTATTCTATTCTGTTCTATTTTGTTTTTCATTTTATTCTATGCTGTTCTATTTTGTTTTTAATTTTATTCTATGCTGTTCTATTTTGTTTTTCATTTTATTCTATTCTGTTCTATTTTGTTTTTCATTTTATTCTATGCTGTTCTATTTTGTTTTTCATTTTATTCTATTCTGTTCTATTTTTATTCTGTGCTATTCAATACACGCGTCCCTTCTCACCCCATTTTCTAATAATTGGTAGCGTGTACTCAATCTGTGTCTGCCAGTGTTTATTTAATTCTTAAATTAATCCTTGCCTAACCTAAAAATTAAATGATAATAAAGGTGTAATCCATCAGACTTGGTAAGCCTCCTGTCACTTTTTACTGAAATGGCTTTACAAATTAACTCTGTAAGTCCAACTTCGACTTGATGGTCTTCCTATACGTTTGATAGATACGTGAAAATGGAGTAAGGGTTTTTTTTAATGGGGTTAACTGTTATAGATGTAAATGAATTTATTTCTAATATGCATTCTAGTAAAGTAAATAACACACATTGAGAATTATAATGCAATTATTTACAATCGCTGACAAGAGTTCAATTCAGCGTTTGATTCTAAAGTTATTTAAATGAAGTTAGTTTTTTAATTTGTTAAATATCCAGCATTGGCATGGATTTGTTTGTCTAGTATAGAGGACTTATAATATTGAGGCTTTGATGTTTAAAAATCGTGTTTATGTCGATTCGCTACAGCAAATAAGTCATGTGCATCGAAATTTTCATTAAACCGGAGCACTCTTAAGCCATGTCGAGTCTTTCATATCAAATTGATAAAACATAACTTTTGTTATTTATCTCTCGATACGTAAATTGAATTTTTAACGACTTATAGATGCGATGTTAACTGGTTTTGTAGTTGTTGATTACCTCCTGTGTAATATTTTAGCAGGCACTCAATCCTGTAATACGAATTATATTTGACAGTGGAATCAATACGATGGCAATCAACCCTGTTAAACTTTCCAGGCTGGAGTATTTTCCAATGTTGAAATCTGTATCAGATATGTAGTAGCTTGTTTCACGGAATATTTAATACGAAGTAACTCTTTGATTATGAAAATACAGGAGTACAGTAATCTAGATTCGGCTTCAACAAGACCCAGGCTCTTATCCGGTCTAGGGTAAAATGTAGGTCTGTAAACCTCTATATGTATGTATCTTATATTATTCATTGTAGTGGTTGTCTTCCGATAAATCTAATGTTACAATTTAATCAATTTGATATATGTATTTATGCTCGACCATGACGAAATGTAATTATACACCTGATAGTAACCCTTTAATGCACCTCATTAAAGTACACCTATTCATTATAATTCAGTTGTTCAGCCAATGAGAAATCACCATTTTACCATTATAAAACCGCAAGTATCGACTATTCTGGGATATGCAATCGAAAGACAATTAGCGAAAAGTCGCGGAGGCTGGAAATCCAATACTGTCGCAGAAGATTATGTTCTGTTACTATAATAATTAGCGTTAATTGTAAATAATATTCAAATAAATACAATTTGTCATCTCGTTTTTCAATTCTAAATCAGTTTCCAGGTTATATCAAGACTAATCTTCATCTTATTCTCTAGATTATATCAAGGTCAATGACATTCGTGCCTCGGAAAAAATCAATACTTTCGCGTCTGCGCACATCTCACAATTCAGGTCAGTTCCGCTCCTCACTTACATAACAATAACATAAATTCTTATGAATAATTTCAAGTTAGAAATATGGTCGAGCATAAAAAGTCGTATGAAACTTGCCTATAATGGTAGTAATTAAGACGCTCGTATGAAAATTATGAAACGAGCGCAAGCGCTCGTTTCATAAACAAACATACTCGCGTCTTAATTACTACCATTATAGGCTCGTTGCATAATGTACTATTCCGTCTAAGGACGTATCTAATTGGTAAGAACAAATATTACAACCTATAATAATTTATTTTTAATCTGGATTTCTTTTAGGAACGTTTTCATCTATTGCCATCTTTAGGCAAATGAACTATACAGGGTGTTTCAGAAATACTTTGACAAACTTTGGGGGCATGTTCCTCTCACCAAAACAAGGAAAAAAAGTTCATATAAACATATGTTCGAAAATCCTTAGTTTTTTAGTTATTAATGAAAGAACATAATGAAACATCTGTTAGATATTGTCAGCTTGGTAGCAAGTGTTGCAACTTTAATCAATTCAGAAACTCATAACAAATGTTCAAAATGTTCTCTTGCTTCCACACACACACATGCACTCGTCGGATCATGGACTCCATGGCAACACATAGCCATCTAGGATACAATGGGTGCATCAGCAGACTTCTATCGATAACATCATTCGATTATATAACAAAATGAATAGTTACCAACTTAAGTTAAGTTGTTGGATTGTACCTCGAAACTCGTTGAACGTAAATTTTCATTGTTATGAGTTGTGAATTGATTAAAGTTGTAACACTTGCTACCAATCTGACAATATCTAACATGTTTTATTATGTTCTTTTATTAGTAACTAAACAACTAATGATTTTCGGACGTATGTTTATATGAGCTTTTTTCTTGTTTTGGTATGAGGAACGTGCCCCGAAGGTTTGTCAAAGTATTTCTCAAACATCCTGTATAGTTTACAGTTGTACATTGTATTCAGTGTAATTTATCTAATCTAAACGTATGTCATAATAACAATAGTAATATGTAGTCTCTTAATTAGGATTGAGGGAGTCAGAAGCAAAGGGGTATACGTGCACTTCAACTACTTTTGAGAAAATGTGATTGAAAATGTTTAAGATATAATAAATTCCATGAAGTTTTGATTTATAATTTTAATATGTGATGTCCTTAAAATATGTATTCCTTTGCCATTAACATTTCTTATGTTCTAGTTTACCCTTGATGCAATTAACTCATTTATTTTTAGAAATGCCACTTGTACCTCTTTGCTTCTTTTGATCTCCGAGATCATGAAATTAGAAATAGTGAACAAATTAATATTCCATATTGTAGATTACACAAGAGCAACACAAACTTTTTAATTATGGGGATGAAATTATATAATAAGCTCCCCAGTCAATATTATAAATTACCAATCAATAGCTTCAAAACTAGATTTTACAATTGGTTATTAAATAATCCTTTTTATTCTGTTGCTGAGTTTTTCAACACAAATTTGTATGAAATTGTATTTTAATAAATAAGTTTAATTGCAATTTAGTTAGTTTTCTTTAATTTAAAAGTTTCAAATTATTTCATGTTTTCATTGTATTACTTAAATTTTACTGTTTCTCTTATTAGTATTTTTTAAAAATGTATTTATATGTTTTTCAATGTATTCTGACGAAGCCTAAAACTATATGCCTAATGGCCAAATAAATTGAATTGAATTGAATTGAAATGAATGGGGAGAAACCGCCTGAATTTATTAGTGATTACAAGTTTACTAATACTTTATAAAAATTAGTCTCAGGTAGAATTAAATGTATAAAATCTTGTAAAACATGTTTAAACCGCCTAATTTTGATGCTTCTGGCTACAAATACAGCGTTCTCAAGTTCGTTTCCCCGTGCACCAAATACATGTACAGATCGACATGAATACAACATCTATACTGACGGCTCTCGGTTGCAAAAGGAGAACGACGTCATCTTGGTGGGCTGTGCTTTTGTTACCTACTACAACACTACTGAAGTCCACTCTGCCACGTTCCGCCTGGCGCCCATGTGCTCCGTGTTCCAAGCAGAACTCTTTGCCATCTTGCAAGCAGTGAAATGGAGCATTACCAACGGGATTGACTCATGTATTCACAGCGACTCTCAATCTGCCTTACAAACCATTGACGATAAATACAACTTGCATTCCATAGCCGTCGAAATCAGATCCTTACTACTTAAATTTGAAGGTCGTATTTGCTTAATGTGGGTGAGCGGCCACACAGGTACTGAAGGAAACGAAAGAGCGGATACATTAGCGAAGCAAGCAGCCTCAACCAACTCAGAATATAAATATTCCACCTGTCCTATTTCATACATTAAGCACACAACTACACTCAAGTGGAATGCATACTGGAACTCTAGTGTTAAAGGCTCTGTGACCAAGAAATTATTCTTTCCCAATGTACAAGACAGACTATGTTGCAGTCAGTTCTCAACCGACTTCTTTTTCACTCAATTTATGACCGGCCATGGAAAATTCGGTTCTTACTTTGAAAGATTTAGGATCAAAAGTGCAGAAGAATCTCTGTGCATATGCAAAGAGAATCAGACTGTTGAACATTTGATTTTTCACTGTCCAGTGTTCGAAAGGAAAAGACACTTTTTAAGATATCATATCTCGGACTGCAATTTAAATTACTGCACACCCCTTTAGCATTTTCTCAGGAAAAAATGTTGTTACAAACAATTCACAGAGTTTATACACCACATCCACGCAAGATTGTAGCTATTAATTGTGTGCAAATTAATGATGATATAAAATCCTAATGCACTATCTAAAACAAGGTCTCTCTCTTTGGGACATAATAATAGTAATAACAACAATGACTATGTTTGTATTATAGATTTTATTATTGTTCAGTATTTGATGACAGGTATATAGTTTATAATCATACGTAATTTTGTTTTTATTTTTTCTTTACTATCGCAAACCAACAATGTAATAGGTGTTTTATTTGTAACTAAGCCAATTCTGTGCATTATCTCATTAATATTGCTTAAAATTATGTATAAAATCACAAATTAATGTAATAATCTTGCAATTTCTCTACACCTTCGATTATAATTTCTACTTTATTTCATTTTGTTTTAACTGAAAGTAATTATTGCATAACGTATTTAGTATTGTTCACTGTCTCTTAATTAGTGTATTTATATTGTAACTATGATTCAGACCTACTATTAATTCTTTAAAATTGTGTATTATCACTACATAATGTATTTCACATGTAACACACTACAACCCTAATATACCAGATGTAAAATAGGGTTTCAATATTTGGATAACAATAATAATAATAATAATAAACAATAATAATAAGTTCGTTTCCCGGCAGGGAAGTGGAAGTCAACAATATTTGCTGTAATTTTGATTACCAAAGGAAACTTTTGAGCCACCCTGTATGCATATCCCTAAAAACAAAGTAACGCTGGACTTCTGGCTATAATTTCAGCTATTTTGGATTAGTCTAGCTTTTATATCCGCTTTTCAATTTCTGGGCGGCCTTATCATGCATTCCAGAAGCCTGCCACCACACACGAAGCTGATACGGTGTGTTCAAAACTTTTGAGACGATTATCTTGGTAGTAATGGCCCATTATATCACCCCCGGAGCGCGCTAGTAAATAATTCTGCTAGTTTAAACAGTTAGGTCACATAACTGTTGAACTATGCTGCCGCCATTTTATACGCGGCAACCTAACCTACGCACGTATTATGTCTCCCAGCGGTCGCACTTCTCGTATATTAAGAGTAAATATGCATTAGCCTGGGCTAATTACAGCGGCTCCGGGATGGAAACCCTGTCCCCCGCCCCTGCGTCTGGGAGATGGGATTTTATCATGACAAACTGCAACAGGATAGCGTCCCCGGGGATAATACCTCGCCGCAACCCTTGTCACATCGTTCGAGCTGCTCTATTATAATGCGACCTGCTTATACGTTGATGTCGTGCTGCTAGTGGCTGAGAATTATTACTGTAATAGTTACACAAAATGTTTTTTTTTTTTGGCTGCTTTTATTTTTATGTACTATGGCAATCCCTTTGTATCCCTCTTTTGCCTGGAAATTTGCCTTAATGCAACAAGGATTTAGGGTCATATTTTAGTCCCTAGTTTAGTGCAAATGCTCTCGTTTTAAACCACAGTAAAACTAAATCATTATTTTTTTCTTTAGGTTCTAACACCGACATTACTTATTTTAATGTGTAGCGTAACGTAGTTGATACGAAAATCATTTTATAACAGTAAGTTATATAGAACACATCTGTGGAAAATTTTGTAAGAAATATATATATATATAATTTGAACTGGTAAGTCCACACCTGTTGAGTAACGGTTAGCGCGCCTGGTTGAGGAAACCAGGTGGCTCGTGGTTCGAATCCCGGTCGGGGCAAGTTACCTGGTTGAGGTTTTTTCGGAGTTTTCCCTCAACCCAATACGAGCAAATGCTGGGTAACTTTCGGTGTTGGACCCCGGACTCATTTCACCGGCATTATCACCTCCATTTCATTCAGACACTAAATAACCTAGATGTTGATACGGCGTCGTAAAATAACCCAATAAAATAAAATAAAATGAACTGGTAATGGAAATTACGGGAAAACGGCTGAACGGATTTTAATGAATGACCCGTTATTTTGAAGCTTGGAACCCAACGTTTTTCAGAAAAATAGTAGTTTTCAGTGAAATGTTAATTTTCCTACATTATTTTCCTATTTTCCAAAATCCATCTGTCGTCAGTTTTGAAAAATAACGGCTTTTCAAAATAAAACAAAACACAAACACACTACTACAATAAACAATAGGCTATTACACGAAGGAGGATTGCTGACATATTTAGAGTTCAAATTCAATTGGTTATTAAAAACTTCAAGACTTACTAAAAATAATTTACAGGTCTGATTCTGCGGTGTGTAATTTTCTGAGTACAAAAGTGTATTGGATATTGAAATCTACAAAACTTCAGGTGTTTTGATGACATTATTACCGTTAGAAATGAAATATTACTATAGTTAATGCCATGATGTTAATATATATATATATATATATATATATATATATATATAAAACTACAAAACTTGTGTAAGATAATATTATTGTTATTAAAAATCAAATATTTTTGTACTTATTAATCAAGTGAGGTTGGGTCTTTTTCATATACTTAATGGCGGTGTGGTGTAGATATTTATATGCGTCATTCTCTTCAGTATTGGCTCGAGAGAGCGCAAAAATTACAGTTCCTAAGGAAAGACGGTATTACTTACTCATAAAATAAGAGGCCTACAAAATTATGTAGTCTCCCGATCATTTCAGCAAGATCTCTTAGCAGGATAAAATGATTTTACCCTCTACATTTCAAGCTCTACATGCAGCAGCTATACCAAGATGCTATGTCTATTGTTCGGAAGCATAGCAAACCTGATTTTTTTTTTTTAACTTTCACCTACAATCCACAATGACCTGAAATAGCTATTGCTTTACTCCCACACGAAAAACCCACTAATCGTCCTGACATTGTTACTTGCGTTTTCGCGTTGAAACTCAAAAACTGAAGGTGGATTGATTCAAGAAAAAGTATTTGGCATTAAAAAAAAACATTCCGAGGGAGTATGTTTCATTATTATGGAAGCAAATAACTTTCAAAATGTCTGATATTTTTCATTGAAAATAAATCTGAAAAATGTTTATTTGAACGTCTAATGAACTTAGTTTACAGCATTGCTGCACAAGCCACTAGTTATGTATAATTTAATTAGGCCATTCTTGAAAATTGCTCGACACAAACTCGACGATTACATATACTAATAACAGACGCTTAGAATACATAATTGGATGATATAGAAATCACTTGAAATAGACTAAACAGTTTTGTATTAGACATACACGAGGATTTACCGTCAGTTACGTAGCTCATTTCCGAAGACATTCTGAATAAAAAATGTCATACAAACATTTGTCCTAATCTCAATATTTTCAGAATTACACTAATTTGAAGTTGTTTGTAAAAATACCATTAATTCTTGAGTTTTAAGGATAAAAGAATATTACAGATAAAGAATGAACTATTCAGGAGTATCGTTTATTTAATTAGCTAGTATTCTGAAGCTAAAAATGTGTTGTGCATTCCATAGTTGCTTCGTACAGAATTTTTTTTTTTTTTTTAGATTTCTAGCTACAAAATTATATTTTTCTTACGCATTTGTCACAACAGTTGTTACAAATCATGCCACTCTTATAAATTCTTCAAGACTGTACATTAGGATGCATACATAATTAAACTGTAAAGAAACAAGTTCCTAAAGTTGCATGATTTGTAACAATTGTTGTGATAAGTGCGTAAGAATGATGTCAATTTTAGTTAAAAATTGAAAAACAAAATCTGTGCAACGCAATTAACAACACATTTTTAGCTTCTGAACACTAGCCAATTAAAGAAATGATATACTTCTGAATAATTCATTATCTATTTGTAATAATTTTTTACCCGTAAAACTAAAGAAAAAAAGTATTTACTAACAATTTCAAATTAATGTAATTTTAAAAATATTGAGATTAAGAAACATGTTTATGTCACTTTCTTGCTCAGAATGTCTTCGACTTTAAGCTCCATAAGTGACAGTAAATCCTCGTGAATCACCCTGTATATATAACTTAATTACTTGAAAATTGCTCGACACAAACTCGACGATTACATATACTAGTAATAGAAGCATATACTACATAATCGGATGATAGGCTATAGAAATCACTAGAAATAGACTGGACAGTTTTATATAATAGACATATATCGTCGTTGTTCCTGCAATAACTCCTATGTGCAAAATATGAAATTTTTCAGTAGGAAGAAAAAACACATTTATTCTTCTATGGTAGTAGTGCATAGGAGACTGTGAATTGTTACGTTTTCGAAAGAAAGAAATATAATTACATATAGGAGATTTTATTATTTGCTGTATCACTATTTAAGGTATTTAATAGAGCAAACATCTGAAAATCGATAAATATGTCACATAGGAGTTACGGCAGGAGCAACGACTATATAAAATACATAGGCTGAATATAGACATGTTATTGGATATAAATTCCATTAATTGAAGTAAGTAATACATTTACCAATATGGACACAGGACACAAAATATGTGACCAGTCATCATCAGGGCCCGGATTTTGTTGTCATCTTTTTTCCCTCGTGCAGTATTCATTCATTCATTCATTTATTATATTCCATAGATCTTACATGAGCAATGAAGCTTTAAGATGTGGAACAAGTCAAAATTTTACAATATTACAATTACAATTTTTACAAATTTTTATAGTTTTACAATTTAGTAATTTTCTACAATTTTTACAATTTTGTGCAATTTTTTACAATATTTTGGCGAGGTGTAGTGAGATGAGGTGAGGTCCGAGGATTCGCCAAAATATTACCCGGCATTTGCCTTTTGGTTGGGGAAAATCCTCGGAAAAACCCAACCAGGTAATCAAATCGAAGGGGGGTAATCTAATCAAAGGGGTTGATGCCAAGAACTCGCCATATATCACCCGGCTTCAGTCCCACGGCTGTGGAAAACCTCGGAAGAAACCAAAGACCAAAGGGGGATCCAACCCAAGCAATCCTGAACACGAACACGAACTTCTGGTTATAAAAAGTAATATTAATTCTGTTGTGCATTTTTTTAGCCATATTTTCTATTTTTGAAGTTTTAGGTCATTTTTTCAAGTTTTAAATCATTTTTTGGTCATTGCTTTCGCATTTTACTTCCTTTTCCAGCCCTTATTTTTCTTTCTTTTTAGCAAAATATCAAATTAATTAAAATTAAGCGTATGATTCGTTTGTTTCACTGTCACAGATTTAGTTAATTACAGATTTTCAGAGAGGAATTTTCGGTGTTCAGTTTCCATAGTTTCATTCAGCCATGCCTAAAATAAAGCCATCTAAATCTTGTAATTTAAGACAGATTGTATCTGAATTTGGAGATGATGTTTTCTCTACGGACGGTGAAGTATTATTTTGTAAGTTGTGCGAAACAAAGGTATCAGCCGAAAGAAAATTCACTGTTCAGCAACATGTGAGTCGGGATAAGCATATACGAGCAATGCATTTCGCTAGTAAGAAGAAATTCACTCAACTTTTACTGCAACAAAGTGTATGCATGAAGGAAATAAATCGTCAGACTATTACAGGGACTTTTGTGAAGCATTTGCTACTTCCTGCAGTGAAGAAGATATGACTGTCAGAGATTTAGCGCATTTCAAGTATGCTCCAGTTGTATCAGCGGATGTGGAAAAAATTTCTCAGTATATAAAAGTGTGCTTTCCGACAACATTTCTAAATATTTTTACAATAAGTTATAAAATAAAATAAAATAAAATAAAATAAAATATAAAATAAAATAAAATAAAATAAAGTTCGACTAAAATGGTCAGAACGCGGGATTGAAGACACATCGAATGAGTCAATATCAGGGGCGAATGCTGGTCACGAAAGTTAGGCTTGCTCTTTTCTTGATGGGGGAAGATGGGAGGGTATAATTCATCTGGCTTGCAGACTTTTCGTGTCTTGTAATAGACAATGTTAAAGTATTTAAACTGTCAATGCCACTTTTACACCATACACCGTTATCTGTAGAAAATAACAAACACGGCCAACAAAACAGTTTATTCAGTTTTTTTCGATCCTGCCAACCAATACGTATTGTTGTAATGAGATGCACTGAACGAGCGCACATATTCTCTATTTTTGTCCTTATGCTGTCTTTTTAAATCTGGGAGCCCTGGACATGGTCTGCCGTTCTTTATAATGTCGGTCTTCTCTTGAATAGTCCTCCGGGAAAATGGATTTGATAATAAAGTTTCAATAACACACATTTCCGAACTCATTGCAACACTTCAAATTAACGTTGAAGAACTAATAATACATGCAGCAGCTAACATATGCATTCCGCTCATAAAATTACATTACACTCGCAAATCACAGCACATTCACTGGTAAAAACTGCTGCCAATCAGTGTTGCCAACTCGATTCTTAAACATCCGTTGTCAAGCCTTGCAGAAACCGCTAAATTGCTATATTGTCAATGTAAAATTATATTATTTTGCCGCTGTGAGTGCTAAAAATACCCGCTAAATCCTTAGATCAGCAATACAAGTTTCATAAATTTTGCCCGCTAAACTTACGCCGAAAAACGCTAGATCTAGCGGGAAAACCGCTGAATTGGCGGCAACACTGCTGCTATCTATGTAACGTTAAATGTAGTCGTTGGTGTAGCTCTCGGACCAGAGCTTCATACAGCATATAACAGAAGCATGTGCTACTGGGACGGATTAGGAGGAAGGCACTTGCGCGCGCATCATATTCTCGCTGTTTCTACGTCTTTCCTGTAGCTCCGAGAAACGAGCAAGCGTTGCGATCTTGCGGTGCGCAACCTGCGGATGGTATTATGCCTAGACATTATTACAAAAATCAAAATAAATTTTAATGTACGTAATCCCATTTTGAGAAATACACATTCTACGAAAATATTGGGCTTGCGCAGCAAGCATAGCATGCCCGGAGAAATCGCCCCTGGTCAATATCACAATGCCTTGAAACTAGAATAGTAATATACGTTACAAGAGCGGTATGTTGACGTTTTCATGTTCGAGGAAAAGATTGAAAAAGCGAAACGTAATTTCCGAGAACATGAAAACAAACATACCGCTCGTGTATCGTACATTATTTTGTGCGAAGATCGTTTATTACATACCTGAAAGAGGAATTTCTAATTAGTTGCAATGAAATCTCCATCTTGGTTTCTGTTCATTGACGGCAACTTTGGAAAACAAATATATCTATCTTCAACATTGTTCCTATAAAATGTTTTCTGTGTTTACTATACTGCAGCAGGCCGTGATATACGTCTGTCTTTCCCCCCCCCCCCAGTCTATGATGATTCTGGAATCTTGTTCATTTTTTCACGGCTTCCTTAATGTTACTTGCATTACAAATGCAGTAACTTTTGTGGTGTTGTAGAGTTTACTTAATTTTTGCAAATATTTAAAAACAACAATTAATAGTGCAATTTAGGTGAAATTGCAATGGTAAGTTTCCAATTTATAATTATTACTATGTTAAATGTCTCTAAATATAATATGTTAAAAGCCTAAAGCAGTAAAATGTCGCGCTTAAGCGGTAAGAAGAGGGAAATTGTTATGTGTGTTACGTTGGGAATACTGAATGTGGTATTTCACACTTACCGCGTATTGGTTCTGTGCGCAAAACAAGCAAATACGCACTATCTCGCACAAACATGTTTTCATTTTTGGTAAAAATAAGCTTTAAGAACGTTATACTCGTATTAGTCTGACTTAAAACTGAACATTTTCTCTTGAATTACTTTTCATAACGATAATTACTCATGATTCTCTTCTGTATATGAACACGTGTGTGACCTCCATCTTGTGGAATTTAAAAACAATGACGACTTTTTTTTGTTCAGTTGTTAAATGACCTCCGGGCGAAGGCACGCGTTTTTTAATGTTACTGAATGGATTTTAATTTTAAGCGGTAGCAGATTTGAAATGCAACCCGCAGAGTCATAATTAATTAGCATTATCTGCAAATAAATTTGATAACCCGAATGCGGAGGTCGATAAAACTGATTGTCATAAATCGTGTTCCGCAATTATGATGGCTGGCCGCGTGCGATATTTATTATCCGGGAAGTAATTGTGCGCCGCAATGAACACTTGAATGAAGCTCTTGTTTCCATGGCCCCCTTTAATGCTATCCCGTGTCCCTGCTTTGTCCTTTGATTTTGCAGAAAAGTCATTTTTATTTGATTTTAGTCACCATAGGTACGCTGTCAGTTACTTCTTTTATAGTAGCTATAATTTTCAGTATTACTCGAATTGGTCTTATGAAATGAAATAAGTTTAATGATATGCGAGTAGACCAGCGAGAATCGTATTTTAGAAATTATTTCGATCAATTACCGATGCACCAATAGAGTATGAGAATCTATTGAATTTTAACCCAACAAATCAAACTATCAACTGCAATCTTGTCGCATCTGATGTTCAGATATCAAATATTTTCATCGTTTCTTTAACAATACAGTGGGCCGTGGTATTGCTTGATGGCCGTATTATGAAATGGAAGTATTAAATATTTTAATTTATAATACAATCTATTTATGTTATAAATTATTTATTAATATATTCGTGAAAAAATCTTATTCAAATACCACAAAAGTTCTCATCTTGTCGATAATTGAGGCCTTGAAATACGAAATATGCCAAAAATTTGAAATATAGATTTGTTTTCTTCAAAAACTGATACTCCAAAGACCTGTGACTTATTTCTCAGCGTCATGCACCGGTCATAAGGTGGGTGCTCCTGTTATAATAATAATAATAATAATAATAATAATAATAATAATAATAATAATAATAATAATAATGAAATAATTTAGATATTTATCTGTGATATATATATATATATATATATATATATATATATATATATATATAACCATTAAACATTCAGAAACCTGAAACAGCTATTATTGTTAACATGAATTACTAGAAAAATATTTCGTTACCCTATTCTTAAATTGATTTCATGTCTGACAGTCCCTGACATTATTCGGTAGGGAATTTCAAAGCCGAGGAACAGCCACAGTGAAAGAAGATGAATATGAGGATGTTCGGTGGGAGGGAATGGATAATATTGAGGAGTGTTGTGATCGTGTGTCTAGGTTATGATGGGTGGATAAATTTTGAAAGGAGACGCAACATAGACAGGAGTGGAGAAATGCAATATGTGAAAGAGATGGGAAAGACAGTGGATTTTCCTACGATTTTCTAGACGGAGCCAGGACAACATTTCGAGGGATGGTGTTACGTGATCAGCCCGGCGAATATTGCAGACGAAACGGACGCACATATTATGAACACGTTGTAGTCTCTGCGCCGAAGTAACGCTTAGGTCAGTAAGCAGAATATCACATTAATCGAAGTGGGGCATTACGAGTGTTTGCACTAACATTTTTTTTATGAAAAAAATGGCCATGTTACTGATATGGCCACCCCCCTATTTTGAGTTAGTTAACCAAAAATCCGCTAAATTGCAGCAGCATCCAGTGAAAGGGCATCCTGGTATGTCACTTGATCGTTTTCCATCCAATCAGGTTGAGCAATATGGCGTCAGTTGCCTGTTTTGCGGTTTTCATGTGAGCTCTTCTTATTTTTCTCTGGTAAGTCTCCTTTGTTTTATGCATGTTTTTCAAATACTTGTTTCATGAAAACCATCGTACTCCATTCAGTTTTTAATGTTCTGTTGATTGGTGTTGTCGTTGATGGCGTATCTTTTATGAGTTGTTCATAATCAAACGATTTTCGTGAAAGCTTACCTGCTCCTGATATGGCCATATCAAATGCACCATGGCCATATCAAGTTCATTTCACTTTTATTTTTTCATCTGACAAATTTACATGCCTTATAGCTGGGATTATGCAGAAGTTTTGTATTTTAAGAAAAACAACTTAATTTTTGATGGAAATACCTGTTTTGACTACAGTTTTGAATTATAAAAAAGATTATTAAGTGTCATATTTATTCATTTTACACCAAAATTATTTAATTTTAACACAACTGCGCTATCAAACTGAAAACAATCACGATTTGTAGAACATGGAACAAGGGTGGCCATATCATGTGCACATGTTCCTGAGATGGCCACTAGGTAGACTTTTGGAATTTGGGACTTTTTGGACAATTAAAGCTATTTTTATGGGGAAAGGAAATTGTTTTAGGAAAGTCCATTAGACTGAGAACGAGTAAGAAAAAAGTGGTTTACATTTTTTTTTCAAAATGGCGGCTAGAAAAATTCTCAAACCTTAGCATGGCCATATTAGGGACACCTACCTTAGTTTGAAAAGCGTAGAGGTTTCATGACACTTTTTCGATTAGTATGCTACTTGAAATGCTGCATAGTGCATAATAATATGAATATCTCAATTTCTAAGGAGTTTTTTTTATTTAAATTCAAATATACAGAATAAAGAAATATAATTACAAAACAAACAAAGAGAAATACAAATAAAATAATACAAGCAATATAAAAAGGAGATACAGTAGTATTAACAAAATTTGAGACCGAATGAGCAGCGCTCGTGCTTGGTCGCAGTTCAGATATAATATTAAAATAAAAAATAATAATAATATAAATAAATAAGTAAAATAAAGTAGGAACTAAAATATAATTACAGCGGCAATGGAATTATATAATATAATATTAACACTAGAGAAGAATAATATCGCACGTGAAAAGTAGGATTAATATATATTTCAAAATTATAGAATACAAATATAATATAGGTTGATTAATTCATACATATAGGCTATAAATTTATTTAATCAAATTGAAGATATTAACACGTTTCTAATTTTCTTGTTATATGTTAGTGGGTTACATGTTAGAAGTTCTGGGTGTAATTTAGTTAAAGCATTGTACAACCGAGGGCCAAAATTTATGCTATGCTTTAGACCAGCAGATGTGAGACATTTAGGTTCTACTAATGTTGAATTAATATTTCGTCTTGTGTCATAATTGTGTGTCTGTAATACAAACTTATTACGATTTTTTTGATAAAATTTTAACAGCGTATGCTTATAAATTTGTTCAATATTAAATACATTAAATTCAGAATAAATTAATTTAGTAGGATAATCGAAACGTTTCTTCAAACAAATTTTAATTATTCGTTTTTGTAGTAAATTTAACGGACTAAGATTAATTTTTGTACTTCCACCCCAAACAATTTACTTAACACTTTTCATAATATATGTAGAACTATCTTCTTTACTTTTCTTCCTATGACTATGGTCTTCGTCTTGTTTACATTTATCTTCACTCCATACTGCTCACAGCTGTCATTTAGCTTGAGTAGCATATCCCTTAGTATCATCTCCTCTTCTGCTATTATCCGTTAATCATGAGTCCAAGATAATTTTCAGTAGTTACTTTATAATTTTACTTCTTTCAAAATTTGATACTCAAATGGATTCCACACGTTCTTTACATCCATATACAGTAATGTAAGTACCTTAGCTCCTTCTTCCCCCCAGTCCGTTACACACATGCATCTATATATTAACAGACTCTATAAATTAAAATTTATCATGCACAGGAAGAGAGGAAGGGTTGCGAAAAATATAGCTGGAGTTGCAGAATATAAGACCACACAGAATGGTAAATGAGCTAAAAATGGGATTGGGGCTAGGAATTAGTAGCTCGTTAACGTAGTTTATTGGTTTACCTGAGATAAGTGGGGCTTCAGACGGATACAGGCACAAAAATCCTTACGGAGGAACATAAAACAGTTGTGCAGGCCCGATATCGAGGTTGTAAACTGTAAATTTGTATCCTGCACGCTTAAAATGTTATTACATCTATTTAATTATACCTATTTAATTGCGAAGTAAACGATGTTGTAAAAATGGCATTACTTTCATATAATATAATTTGAACTGGTAATGGAAATTACGGGAAAACGGCTGAACGGATTTTAATGAATGACCCCTCATTTTGAAGCTTGGAACCCAAAGTTTTTCAGAAAAATAGTAGTTTTCAGTGAAATGTTAATTTTTCAACATAATTTTCCTATGTTCTAAAATCCATCTGTCGTCACTACTAATTGCATTTCAGAATAAAACAAAACACGCACTACAGTAATAGTAATATGCGTTACAAGAGCGGTATGTTGAAGTTTTCATGTTCGAGGAAACGTTTGAAAAAGCGAAACGTAGTTGAGCTTTTTTAATTTCCGACAATTGAAAGAAAACATACCGCTCGTGTATCGTACATTATTTTGTGCGAAGATCGTTAATTACATAACCTGAAAGAGGAATTTCTAATTAGTTGCAATGAAATCTCCATCTTGGTTTCTGTTCAATGACGGCAAATTTCCAAACAGATATATCTATCTTCAACATTGTTGCTTTAAAATGTTTTCTGTGTTTACTATACTCCAGCAGGCCGTGATATACGTCTGTCTTTTTTTCCCCCAGTCTATGATGAGTCTGGAATCTTGTTGATTTTTTCACTGCTTCCTTAATGTTACTTGCATCACGAATGCAGTAACTTTAGTGGAGTTGTAGAGTTTACTTATTTTTTGCAAATATTTAAAAACAATAATTAACACTGCAATTTAGGTGAAATTGCAGTGGTAAGTTTCCAATTTATAATTATTATTATGTTAAACGTCTCTAAATATAATATGTTAAAAGCCTAAAGCAGTAAAATGAATGTCGCGCTTAAGCGGTAAGAAGAGGGAAATTGTTATGTGTGTTAGGTTGGGAATACTGAATGTGGAATTTTAGACTTTCCGCGGATTAGTTTTGTGCGGAAACCAAGCAAATACGCACGATCTCGCACAAACAATATTACACGAAGGCCATGATCTGCAAGAATGCTGACATATTTAGAGCTCAAATTCTATTGGTTATTAAAAACTTTAAGACTTACTGAAAAAAATAATTTACAGGTCTGATTCGGTGGTGTGTAATTTTCTGAGTACAGCTGTGTTTTGGATATTAAAAACTATAAAACTTGAGGTGGTTTGATGTCATTATTACCACTAGAAATAAAATATTATTGTAGTTAATGCCATGATGTGACTATTTTTCATTAATTATACATATAAATGCTATATTGATTATATGAAAGTGAAACGTTTTCGGGTTATATAAGTAGATGTAGAGAATAACTTAAATTAGATTTTGATTTCTTTATTTTACTGAGTGGCGGCTGTATACTATATATAGTATATGTTACCGAAAGCTATAAACCTTACGTAAGATAATAATATTATTAAAAATCAAATTTTTTTATAGTTGTTAATCAAGTGGGGTTGGGTCTTTTTCATATATTTAATGGCGGTGTAGTGTAGATATTTATATGAGTGGTTCTCTTCAGTATTGGCTCGAGAGAGAGTATCTTTCATTATTATGGAAGCAAATAACTTTCAGAATGTCTGGTATTATTGATTTAAAATAAATCTGAAAAATGTTTATTTGAACGTCTAATGAACTGAGTTTGCAGCATTTGCTGCACAAGCCACTAGTATATATATAATTTGAACTGGTAATGGAAATTACGGGAAAACGGCTGAACGGATTTTAATGAATGACCCCTCATTTTGAAGCTTGGAACCCAAAGTTTTTCAGAAAAATAGTAGCTTTCGGTGAAATGTCAATTTTTCAACATAATTTTCCTATGTTCTAATATCCATCTATCGTCACTACTAATTGTATTTCAGAATAAAACAAAACACATACTACAGTAAACAATATTACACGAAGGCCATGATCTGCAAGAATGCTGACATATTTAGAGCTCAAATTCAATTGGTTATTAAAAACTTTAAGACTCGCTAAAAAATAATTTACAGGTCTGATTCTGCGGTATGTAATTTTATGAGTACAGCTGTGTATTGGATATCAAAAACTACAAAACTTGAGGTAGTTTGATGTCATTATTACCATTAGAAATGAAGTATTATTATAGTTAATGCCATGCTGTGACTATTTTTCATTAATTATACATATTAATGCTATATTGATTAAAATTATGAAACTCGCTTGCGCTCGTTTCATAAACATACTCGCGTCTTAATCACTACCATTATAGGCTCGTTGCATAATGTACTATTATTTCACGTCTAACATTAGCGAAATTCTTGCTTCACGTATAGGGGTTTGTACACCGGAAGGTTAGCTTTCACTTAGGATATATTCTTGCAGGTTTTTGTGTACTGTGTATTAAGAAATTACATCTTAACTTTCCTGTAGTATTAATTAAGAAATTTGTAGAGAGCCAATCCTAAAAATAGATGTTTGGCTATTAAAAGACAACTATTATGCGGTAGTGTGCGTAAAGTATTTTTAACACTAATGCGAAATGCCTTTTTAAAACTGACTTGCAACTCTTTGATCAGATTGTCAACTGTTTCTCACCAGAGGTTACATGGAAACAATCACAAACCGATGAATAAAGAGGTTCAAATAGTGGCAAGCCTAATTTTAAAAATGACTGTTTTGGTTAAAAAACGTGATATACAATCAAATTAATTGCTTCAACAATTATTGCGATTCTTTCATAGTTTTCTACCCAAGGACAGGTCTTTCACCGCAAACCCAACCTCCCTCTAATATCTCTAAGTTTCCGCATACGATCCATAGACAGTATCTTAATGTTGTCTATCATCTGATATCTTCTTCTGCCCCGAATTTTTCTCCTTCCAGTACATCCTTCAGTAGGCAGTTTCTTCTCAGCCAGTGACCCAGCCAATTCCTTTTTCTCTTCCTGATCAGTTTCAGCATAATTCTTTCTTCACCCACTCTTTCCAACACTGCTTCATTTCTTATTCTGTATGTGCATTTTACACTCTCCATTCTTCTCCATATCCACATTTCAAATGCTTCTAGTCATTTCTCTTCACTTCGTCGTAATGCCCATTTTTCTTCTTCATACAATACCACACTCCAGTCGACCTGGTTGGCAAGTTGGTATAGCGCTGGCCTTCTATGCCCAAGGTTGCGGGTTCGATCCCGGGCCAGGTCGATGGCATTTAAGTGTGCTTAAATGCGACAGGCTCATGTCAGTAGATTTACTGGCATGTAAAAGAACTCCTGCGGGACAAAATTCCGGCACATCCGGCGACGCTGATATAACCTCTGCAGTTGCGAGCGTCGTTAAATAAAACATAACATTTAACCACACTCCACACAAATCACTTCACTAGTCTCTTGTTTACTTGTTTTCCTAGAAGTCCGCAGAAAATGGCCCTTCTCCTATTAAAAGAATTTTATTGATAAGTACTAGGTGAAATAAATAGGAATTAATAATAATAATAATAATAATAATAATAATAATAATAATTCTTTATTTATACTGGCAGAGTTAAGGCCATAGGGCCTTCTCTTACACTCTACCAGGTCACAAAGTATACAAGCAGTTAAAATTTAACAAAATGTTAAAGAACAGAATACTAACGTATTACAAAAAAAAAAATAATAACAGCATAATAAAATCGACACTAAACAACATGAAAATAATACAATAGTAGAAAAAAGAAAGTATAATACATTGGAATATAGTGAAAGCAACTCATTTAGTACAAATGGTTAATATGGAAAACGTAAGGTAGAATATAACAAAATGGAATGTAATAAAATAATAATAAAAAAGAAAAGAAATACGAAAATTAAAGAAAATTTACGATAAAAAGGCTAGGATAATAAATTCATCGGCTGATAAAGAGAACAAAAAGGGGAAAGGAAGGAAAAAAATATATAACCTATATTTTTACAAAACTATCGCAGACAAAAGGGCTTATAACTGAAAGGAATCTGAATTGAAAAAGTGCAATTTTAATTTATTTTTGAAACTAGACAACGTCCGACAGTCTCTGACATGTTGTGGTAGAGAGTTCCAGAGATGAGCTGCAGAGACGGTGAAAGATGAAGAGTAGAAGGATGTTCTGTGTTTAGGAATGGAGAGTGTGATATGGTGTTGTGAGCGAATTAAATATCATTATAAAATACAAGACACCCGAGCTCGAGCTTGTGACCTTTTGATGTGCAGGTTAACACTGTAGCACTGAACTACAACACCGATTGCTTTTAAAGTGACAAAGTTTCACTATTATAAAGAGGTGGAATACAGCAATGCAGAAGTCGGGAGGAATTTATATTAGGGATGGTCAAAGGACTCTATAAAAACAGTGTACGGCACAATTGTTGAAAGTGATATTATTTTGTTCGCAGGTTCTCTACACTGAGCTTCTGTCGACGTTTCGCAAGTATCCCAGTTCACAAAATAAAATATAATTTTAACACTTGTGTCGTAAATAACCAATTTTTAACGTTTAGAAGTGTTATTAACATTTTTCATTAACATTTTCGATATTCATAATGTGAATGACTTACAACACGACCTACACGGACGACAAGAGAAAGTATATAAAGTTCTAAAACAGTTGAATGAGAATGAGAAAGATAGACTACAGCATAATCCAATTAAGAATGAAGAATGGAACAAATATTATAAGAAATTATGGACTGATCCAGAAGGAGATAAATTAGTAATAACAAATGTTAATGAAAATGTAGATTTAATAAGTATGGATGAACTAAAAGAAACTTTAGAAAACTTCAAAAGCAAAAAAAAGTCCAGGAACTGACGGTTTGAATATGGAACTATTTAAATATGCGTCGATTAAATTCCAAACGAGGCTTTTGAACTTTATTAATATGTGTTGGAAAAATGGACATTTACCAGAAGAATGGAATATTGCATTGATATGCCCGATTTTTAAAAAGGGAGATCGAACTAAATGTGATAATTATAGAGGAATCAATCTTTTGAACTCAGGTTATAAGATTTATGCAAAAATTATAACGCAAAGAATTGCTCCAATCTCAGAAACTATACTGCATGATTCACAAAATGGATTTAGAAAAGGACGTTCCTGCAATGACTGTATCTTCACGATAACACAACTTATGGTGAAACGACGAGAATATAACCTACCAACTCTAATAGCTTTTATAGATTATGTAAAAGCTTTTGATAAAGTTAAAAGAAATTTGCTATGGGAAATAATGATTAAAAACGGTTTTCCTCAACATCTTATAAGAGTAATACAAAGTATGTATACAAATACAAAGTTTAAATTGGAGAAATCCATAGAAGAGGATAATTTAATAGAGATTAATTTAGGAGTACGACAGGGGTGTCCATTATCGCCTACCCTATTTAATATATATATTAATGACGCAGTTGTACGATGGCAGACTATGCTTAAAACACATTTTAAAATAAAAGGGAGAAACATTGATACACTGTTGTTTGCTGACGACCAGATCTTAATTGCAGATTCGGAAGATAATTTACAAAGAGCCATACATGAATTAAATAATATTACAAGTGAATATAATCTTCAAATCTCATATGAAAAAACGAAAATAATGGCTCTTAAAGGAAGAGATCTGTTAAGAGCAAAAATTTGCATAAATAATAAACCCATCCAACAACAAAGTGATTTTAATTATCTTGGTTACATTGTGTCATATACCGGCAATAGAGATGTGCAAAATAAATTAAACAAATTCCAAACACTATGTGGTACAATAAAAAGAACTTTTAAAAATTGTAATAGGGCAACACTGTTAAAACTTTACAAAGTAATGGCGATCCCAACCTTGCTTTATGGGTGTGAAAGTTGGGTCTTGACTATCTCACAACAGAAGAAAATAGAGGCTGCTGAGATGAAATTTTTGAGACAGGTGGCAGGTTATAGACTCATAGATAAAAAGAGGAATGAAGATATTAGAAAAGAATTGGAAATTCAGAGTCTAAATGAAACAATCATTGAATACAGACAAAGATGGCAAGATCATATACAAAGAATGGATGAATATCGTATACCACAAATAATAAATAAGTATAAACCTGCAGGTAGAAGAAATGTCGGCAGGCCACGGATGAGATGGTCGGATCAGTTTTCTTGAAGACGGAACGAGCCACAAGGCTTATGCCGTGATGAAGATGATGATGATATTCATAATATTTTTCAACTGCGCATGTTGAGTAACCAATGAAACTCGTTTATGTCGATAGTAATTCATCACTGGCTATTGTAGAACGGTAGAGCATTGTCATTCAAATGTTTGACCTACTTTTATTTAATTAGCATTGAATAAAGCTGTCATATAGTGATTTGTGTGCGCATGTCTTTTGATAGTTCAATAAATAAACAATAAACAGGTATAAAAAGAACTTGATTGTTACCATACACATGAGATTGCGTTCACATTTATGACGTTTATCAGTATTTTCAAGCACGCATGCGCACTAACAAAAGAGATAGCGTTCATATCAGTCATGATCTACTTTCGATTATTGCTATGCAGTATCTAGTAGTGTTGCCAACTTTAGCGGCAAGTCACTAGATCTAGCAGTTTTGAGAGGGGTGTCTAACGAGAAAAATTACGATATAGCGACGAACGATTTTTCTAAAGTTTTTAAGCTCGACCATGCCGAAATGTAGTAATTATACACCTGGTAGCAGCCCTTTAATGGACCTCATTAAAGTACACCTATTCATTGAAGTTCAGGTGTTCCACCAATCAGAAAACACCATTGTAGCAATATGAAAGCACAAGTATCGATTATTCTCGGATATGCAATCGAAAGACAAATAGCGAAACGTCACGGAGGCTGGAAATCCAATACTGTCGCAGGAGGTTATGTTCTGTTACTATAATAATTAGCGTTAATTGTAAATAATATTCAAATAAATTCAATTTGTCATGTCGTTTCTCAATGTCTAAATCAATTTCAAGGTTATATCAAGATTAATGTTTATTTTACTCTCTAGATTACATTGTTTCTAGGAAAAAAATCAATACTTTCGCGTCTGCGCACATCTCACAATTTACGAGATATTTCTCAAGGTCAGTTCCGCTCCCCAGTCAGATAAGAATAACATGAATACTTATGAATAATTTCAAGTTAGAAATATGGTCGAGCATAAAAAGTCGTATGAAACTTGCCTATAATGGTAATTAAGACGCTCGTATGAAAATTATGAAACTCGCTTGCGCTCGTTTCATAAACATACTCGCGTCTTAATTACTACCATTATAGGCTCGTTGCATAATGTACTATTATTAATCATTTGGCGGCAAAGTTAGAAATTTTCATGTTTTGTCATTTTACCTGTTTTTAATAAGATGTATTTCGAAATATTAATTCTGTATTTTGACATTTTTAATATTATTACAGAGAAAATATTTTTCTTGGTACTGTACAGACGTGGACAAATTATTAACAAAATTGACGATTTTTATGATTAATTCTATTTACAAAATTTGACTTTTCAATTTAGACTACAGTTGACAATTTTACATATTTCTATCATTACAGTAGACAGAAATATGCAAAAATTTCAAATGTAGGCTATTCTAAATTGAAGAGTCAAATTTTATTAAAAAAATATATAATAAAATCTACAATTTTGCTAATAATTTGTAAATATTATGCAAAAATGTCAACTGCAGTCTAAAGTGAAGAGTAAAATTTTGTAAAAATATATAATATAAATCTTCAGTTTTGCTAATAATTTGGAAATATCCAAAATGTCTCATGTAGTCCAAATTGAAGAGTCGAATTTTGTAAAAAAAGTATATTTAAAAAATCTTCACTTTTACTAATAATTTGTAAATATGCGAAAATATCAATTGTAGTCTAAATTGAAGAGTGAAATTTTGTAAAAATATAAAATAAAAATCTTCGATTTTTCTAATAATTTGGAAATACCCAAAGATGTCAACTGTAGTTTAAATTGAAGAATCATAATCTGTAAAAATATATAATAAAAATCTCCAATGTTGCTAATAATTTGTCCACGTCTGTACAATTTCAAAACTTTTAAAGAACAACCCTGCACATTGTATTATGACATCCTGGTTAATCACCTGCATTAACTTTCTTTTGGCGAATTCTTGGCGTTGCTAGAGATCATAGCGGCCGACATTTTGAACAGCTGCTTTAAACAAAGTGAAGAGTAGACAGTGTACTGTACAGTGAAGTGTTTAACAAACTGGTATGACTTTTGTTCTAAGGTTTATTTCATTACTCATGTAATTTTTGTATTAACTTATTACAGTTTATGATATTACAGTACCTGCTTCAGAAGTTAGTTGATTACTTTTTAATTTTTCCTTATAAACTATCAGAACCCATCTTATCACCGTCCAAACGACATGCTACAAGTAAACACATCAGCAACACATTAGTCAGTAATAAGTCACCGGAGACCATAGGTTCCTGATATCAAAACACTCAGCCAACATCCCTGAACAATCTGCGAAAGTTTGTTGGTAAAGCTCTTATTCACCCTGTATAAATATAAATATACATTTTTGCTATTGTTAATCATACCCATTTCTTTAGTTAACCTTTTTCTTTATTTTTAAATTGAATTTAGTGACTTTTTAGCGACAATTGACATCTTATTTGGCGACTTTGAGATTATAATATTTGGCAAAACTGGTATCTAGTTCATTTGCGCCGTTCAGTTTTTCTCAGAATGACAAAAGACGAAAGTTTGTACTCAACTGTTTTAATCATGGAATGAAACAATCAAGAAGTAATTATATCACAATTATCCTGTTTAAAGGATTTATGGATCTCGTGCAATATTCGCGTGATCTGAGGCGTCATGCTAAGGACTGGCGCCAGTTCGAATCTTCTTCTGGGAAGAAGTTATGATATGAATTTATGCTAATATATGGAACAGGTGCCCTCTCAACATTGTTACAGGAAAATGTATTTAGTTATTCATTTGTCTGTTAAAGGCCTTCAGAACTTCTTTTCCACTCAGCCAGTACTAATTACTACACAAATTATAAAACGGGGCGCTGTGGTGAGTAGAGTATTCTTGTATAGTAAACCAGCTTCAACGACTGAAGGGGACAATATGCACACCATGCTTATCTCTTTATTGGCCGAATAATATTTCACATTTGTTGACGTATTTGTGAGACTAGCAGTTGATTGCTGCAGGGGTAAAACTGCAAGACTAAAGTCTTAGTGCTCTGTTCAGGCATGGATTATAATACCGTTTGGGCCCACTAACTGGTTGGATATTTTTAGTTGATTATTTAACGGCGCTGTATCAACTACGAGGTTATTTAACGTCGATGAGATTGTTAATAGGGATATGGTATTTGGCGAGATGAGGCCGAGGATTCGCCATAGATTGCCTGGGATTCACCTTACGGTTGGGGGGAAAACCTCGGAAAAAACCCAACCAGGTAATCAGCCCAAGCGGGGATCGAACCCGCGCCCGACCGCAACTTCACACCGACTGAGCCACCCTGGTGGCTGTTGGATTTTTCCGATGTAAATGGATTAGCCTACTGCTATTACTGCGATACTGTTACTACTACCCTATTACTACTGCTGCTACTACTGTTACTACCGAAATTATTACTGCTAGTACTACTATTACTACTACTACTGCTGATATAGACGCGACGCTCTTATTCCCGGCGTGACTCCTCCTCTTTGCTTACGTCTTAGGAAGTTAAGGCTCTATAAAGTCTAGGTAGGTAGTATTGTTCGCCATTTTTGTTCTTTCGTTGCCGAGCTACCAGACGAGGGATCTATTTGCCACACCGTTAAATATTATCATGTCGTAGCTCCTATGATAATAAATCAAACGCACTGTAATTCAGCAAATAATTGAGCGGCAAATAACGTCCTCGTGTGCTTTCTGCGAACACCAACGAAAGAGTCAAAATGGCGGGCGATTATATATTAAGTATTTATCCAGCCGTAGGAAATGCTTAACATCTTCATCAGCGAATCACAAGACGCACATGTTTAAATGTAGCCGACCTGCAACGTGATTGGCTGCCGGAATTTAGAGCGACGGGACTATAGAACTGATATTACTGCGACTACTATTGTTAGTATTATTACAGCTACTACTACTACTACTACTACTACTACTACTACTACTACTACTACTACTACTACTACTACTACTACTACTACTACACCCAGAATATTTTGTGAAGTACCCGTAGCTTATTAATTTTTCAAACTCTTGAGTGTGTTTCAAATTGAAAAATATTTATCACAGGTACTTTAGAATAAGTTAAACATAACAGAGCCGACAACTGAAATTCTGCCATATTCCTTACGGAAATGAAGGGAAAACATTTTTTTATAGCTCTTATATTTCTTGCAAAATTACTTATATTTATTCGGAAAACAACATAGAGGCAATTTCTAATTGAGAGGAACAAGTTTTATGGTTCACTTGTTTTGTTAAAATAAATAATGTAGATTTTGTAGAAGTTGCGGCGAGAGTTTCAGGTACAACGCTCAACTTTATTTACATGATTCTCTTTAAAAACGACGCCATAAAAAAAAAAGAGAAGACTGGCTGTATAAATTTGGAGAGAGCGAGAGGGTTGCGTGTGGAAATATTTGATAGTCCGATATTCGAAGCAACGCAATGCAACGTTACTTCCAGCTACAGCCACAGGAAGCGCTACCATCTCCTCTGCTCAGTTATCAGTTTTATGCTCTGCAGGATCCTGGTCCATTTTCACTGGATTAAAATGTGTTGGCTCCGCTCGCAGAAATCTCTTTTTCAACTTACCCGCCGACTCTAACCAAGCCTTTGATGTGAGGCTAACAAAGGGCGAGTGTGTTTAAAATAAATATTATGTAGACATTATAAACAATATAAACAGTCAACTTACATGAGAATTAATGCAACCTGTGGAATGATGGGTACTACACATGCCTCTGGACTAAATAGTCCTGAGTTCCGACTCACCTAAAGCGTTAGATCTAGATCACTGGTCGTCAACACTCGCAGAAATGGGTAAAGGGTAATAAGTGTATCGTAATGCAGCCCGAGGTTGCATTGTGCTGATGGCCGCTGGTCTAGATGTTTATGAGTATGTCCGTGTGCTTAACTGAATAACACAGAAAGCAATACTTGATTATTCAGAAGAGGTGTAGCTTGAATGTTTTCCATTGCTAGTGAAGTATATATACTATACTATATGTTGTATGGTCAGTTATCAGATAAGATCGTTGTAAATGATGTAGAAAGCAATGCTGGATTATTCAGAAGAGGTGTAGCTTGGACTTTTTCCATTGCTAGTGAAGTATATATACTATACTATATGTTGCGTGGTCAGTTATCAGTTAAGATCGTTGTAAATGACGTAGAGAGCAATGCTGGATTATTCAGAAGAGGTGTAGCTTGAATGTTTTCCAGTGCTAGTGAAGTATATATACTATACCATATGTTGCGTGGTCAGTTATCAGATAAGTTCGTTGTAAATGATGTAGAAAGCAATGCTGGATTATTCAGAAGAGGTGTAGCTTGAACGTTTTCCACTGCTAGTGAAGTATATACACTATACTATATGTTGTATGGTCAGTTATCAGATACGTTCGTTGTAAATGATGTAGAAAGCAATGCTGGATTATTCAGAAAGGTGTAGCTTGGACTTTTTCCATTGCTAGTGAAGTATATATATACTATACTATATGTTGTATGGTCAGTTATCAAATAAGTTCGTTGTAAATGATGTAGAAAGCAATGCTGGATTATTCAGAAGAGGTGTAGCTTGAACGTTTTCCATTGCTAGTGAAGTATATATACTATACTATATGTTGTATGGTCAGTTATCAGATAAGTTCGTTGTAAATGATGTAGAAAGCAATGCTGGATTATTCAGAAGAGGTGCAGCTTGGACTTTTTCCATTGCTAGTGAAGTATATATACTATACTATATGTTGTATGGTCAGTTATCAGATAAGTTCGTTGTAAATGATGTAGAAAGCAATGCTGGATTATTCAGAAGAGGTGTAGCTTGGACTTTTTCCATTGCTAGTGAAGTATATATACTATACTATATGTTGTATGGTCAGTTATCAGATAAGTTCGTTGTAAATGATGTAGAAAGCAATGCTGGATTATTCAGAAGAGGTGTAGCTTGGACTTTTTCCATTGCTAGTGAAGTATATATACCATACTATATGTTGTATGGTCAGTTCTCAGATAAGTTCGTTGTAAATGATGTAGAAAGCAATGCTGGATTATTCAGAAGAGGTGTAGCTTGGACTTTTTCCATTGCTAGTGAAGTATATATACTATACTATATGTTGTATGGTCAGTTATCAGATAAGTTCGTTGTAAATGATGTAGAAAGCAATGCTGGATTATTCAGAAGAGGTGTAGCTTGGACTTTTTCCATTGCTAGTGAAGTATATATACCATACTATATGTTGTATGGTCAGTTATCAGATAAGATCGTTGTAAATGATGTAGAAAGCAATGCTGGATTATTCAGAAGAGGTGTAGCTTGGACTTTTTCCATTGCTAGTGAAGTATATATACTATACTATATGTTGTATGGTCAGTTATCAGATAAGATCGTTGCAAATGATGTAGAAAGCAATGCTGGATTATTCAGAAGAGGTGTAGCTTGGACTTTTTCCATTGCTAGTGAAGTATATATACTATACTATATGTTGTATGGTCAGTTCTCAGATAAGTTCGTTGTAAATGATGTAGAAAGCAATGCTGGATTATTCAGAAGAGGTGTAGCTTGGACTTTTCCATTGTTAGTGAAGTATATATACTATACTATATGTTGCGTGGTCAGTTATCAGATAAGTTCGTTGTAAATGATGTAGAAAGCAATGCTGGATTATTCAGAAGAGGTATAGCTTGAACGTTTTCCATTGCTAGTGAAGTATATATACTATACTATATGTTGCGTGGTCAGTTATCAGATAAGTTCGTTGTAAATGATGTAGAAAGCAATGCTGGATTATTCAGAAGAGGTGTAGCTTGGACTTTTCCATTGCTAGTGAAGTATATATATATATATATATATATATATATATATATATATATATATATACTATATGTTGTATGATCTGTTATCAGATAAGATCGTTGTAAATGAGGTAGAAAGCAATGCTGAATTATTCAGAAGAGGTGTTGCTTGGACTTTTTCCATTGCAAGTAAATTATATATACATATATATATTTTTTTTTAAATGCTGTATGTTGTATGGTCAGTTATCTGATAAGATCGTTGTAAATGAGGTAGAAAGCAATGCTGGATTATTCAGAAAAGGTATAGCTTGGACTTTTTCCATTGCTAGTGAATTATATATATATATATATATATATATATATATATATCAAATGCTATATGTTGTATGGTCAGTTATCAGATAAGATCGTTGTAAATGAGCTAGAAAGCAATGCTGGATTATTCAGAAGAGGTGTTGCTTGGACTTTTTCCATTGCTAGTGAAGTATATATACTATACTATATGTTGTATGGTCAGTTATCAGATAAGATCGTTGTTAATGAGGTAGAAAGCAATGCCGAATTATTCAGAAGAGGTGTTGCTTGGACTTTTTCCATTGCTAGTGAATTATATATATATATATATATATATATATATATATATATATATATATTTTAAATGCTGTATGTTGTATGGTCAGTTATCAGATAAGATCGTTGTAAATGAGGTAGAAAGCAATGCTGAATTATTCAGAAGAGGTGTTGCTTGGACTTTTTCCATTGCTAGTGAAGCATATACTATACTATATGTTGTATGTGTCAGTTATCTGATAAGATCGTTGTAAATGAGGTAGAAAGTAATGCTGAATTATTCAGAAGAGGTGTAACTTGGACTTTTTCCATTGCTAGTGAAGTATATATACTATACTATATGCTGTATGGTCCGTTATCAGTAAGATCGTTGTAAATGAGGTAGAAAGCAATGCTGGATTATTCAGAAGAGATGTAGCGTGGACTTTTTCCATTGCTAGTGAAGTATATATACTATACTCTATGTTGTATGGTCCGTTATCAGATAAGATCGTTGTAAATGAGGTAGAAAGCTATGCTGGCTTATTCAGAAGAGGTGCAGCTTGGAATTTTTCCATTGTTAGTGAAGTATATATACTATACTATATGTTGTATGGTCAGTTATCAGATAAGATCGTGTAAATGAGGTAGAAAGCAATGCTGGATTATTCAGAAGAGGTGTAGCTTGGACTTTTTCCATTGCTAGTGAAGTATATATACTATACTATATGTTGTATGGTCAGTTATCAGATAAGTTCGTTGTAAATGATGTAGAAAGCAATGCTGGATTATTCAGAAGAGGTGTAGCTTGGACTTTTTCCATTGCTAGTGAAGTATATATACTATACTATATGTTGTATGGTCAGTTATCAGATAAGTTCGTTGTAAATGATGTAGAAAGCAATGCTGGATTATTCAGAAGAGGTGTAGCTTGGACTTTTTCCATTGCTAGTGAAGTATATATACCATACTATATGTTGTATGGTCAGTTATCAGATAAGATCGTTGTAAATGATGTAGAAAGCAATGCTGGATTATTCAGAAGAGGTGTAGCTTGGACTTTTTCCATTGCTAGTGAAGTATATATACTATACTATATGTTGTATGGTCAGTTATCAGATAAGATCGTTGCAAATGATGTAGAAAGCAATGCTGGATTATTCAGAAGAGGTGTAGCTTGGACTTTTTCCATTGCTAGTGAAGTATATATACTATACTATATGTTGTATGGTCAGTTCTCAGATAAGTTCGTTGTAAATGATGTAGAAAGCAATGCTGGATTATTCAGAAGAGGTGTAGCTTGGACTTTTCCATTGTTAGTGAAGTATATATACTATACTATATGTTGCGTGGTCAGTTATCAGATAAGTTCGTTGTAAATGATGTAGAAAGCAATGCTGGATTATTCAGAAGAGGTATAGCTTGAACGTTTTCCATTGCTAGTGAAGTATATATACTATACTATATGTTGCGTGGTCAGTTATCAGATAAGTTCGTTGTAAATGATGTAGAAAGCAATGCTGGATTATTCAGAAGAGGTGTAGCTTGGACTTTTCCATTGCTAGTGAAGTATATATATATATATATATATATATATATATATATACTATATGTTGTATGATCTGTTATCAGATAAGATCGTTGTAAATGAGGTAGAAAGCAATGCTGAATTATTCAGAAGAGGTGTTGCTTGGACTTTTTCCATTGCAAGTAAATTATATATACATATATATATTTTTTTTTAAATGCTGTATGTTGTATGGTCAGTTATCTGATAAGATCGTTGTAAATGAGGTAGAAAGCAATGCTGGATTATTCAGAAAAGGTATAGCTTGGACTTTTTCCATTGCTAGTGAATTATATATATATATATATATATATATATATATATATATATATATATCAAATGCTATATGTTGTATGGTCAGTTATCAGATAAGATCGTTGTAAATGAGCTAGAAAGCAATGCTGGATTATTCAGAAGAGGTGTTGCTTGGACTTTTTCCATTGCTAGTGAAGTATATATACTATACTATATGTTGTATGGTCAGTTATCAGATAAGATCGTTGTTAATGAGGTAGAAAGCAATGCCGAATTATTCAGAAGAGGTGTTGCTTGGACTTTTTCCATTGCTAGTGAATTATATATATATATATATATATATATATATATATATATATATATATATATATATATATATTTTAAATGCTGTATGTTGTATGGTCAGTTATCAGATAAGATCGTTGTAAATGAGGTAGAAAGCAATGCTGAATTATTCAGAAGAGGTGTTGCTTGGACTTTTTCCATTGCTAGTGAAGCATATACTATACTATATGTTGTATGTGTCAGTTATCTGATAAGATCGTTGTAAATGAGGTAGAAAGTAATGCTGAATTATTCAGAAGAGGTGTAACTTGGACTTTTTCCATTGCTAGTGAAGTATATATACTATACTATATGCTGTATGGTCCGTTATCAGTAAGATCGTTGTAAATGAGGTAGAAAGCAATGCTGGATTATTCAGAAGAGATGTAGCGTGGACTTTTTCCATTGCTAGTGAAGTATATATACTATACTCTATGTTGTATGGTCCGTTATCAGATAAGATCGTTGTAAATGAGGTAGAAAGCTATGCTGGCTTATTCAGAAGAGGTGCAGCTTGGAATTTTTCCATTGTTAGTGAAGTATATATACTATACTATATGTTGTATGGTCAGTTATCAGATAAGATCGTGTAAATGAGGTAGAAAGCAATGCTGGATTATTCAGAAGAGGTGTAGCTTGGACTTTTTCCATTGCTAGTGAAGCATATATACTATACTATATGTTGTATGGTCAGTTATCAGATAAGATCATTGTAAATGAGGTAGAAAGTAATGCTGGATTATTCAGAAGAGGTGTAGCTTGGACTTTTTCCATTGCTAGTGAAGTATATATACTATACTATATGTTGTATGGTCAGTTATCAGATAAGATCGTTGTAAATGATGTAGAAAGCAATGCCGAATTATTCAGAAGAGGTGCTGCTTGGACTTTTTCCATTGCTAGTGAATTATATATATATATTTTAAATGCTGTATGTTGTATGGTCAGTTATCAGATAAGATCGTTGTAAATGAGGTAGAAAGCAATGCTGAATTATTCAGAAGAGGTGTTGCTTGGACTTTTTCCATTGCTAGTGAAGCATATACTATACTATATGTTGTATGTGTCAGTTATCTGATAAGATCGTTGTAAATGAGGTAGAAAGCAATGCTGGATTATTCAGAAAAGGTATAGCTTGGACTTTTTCCATTGCTAGTGAATTATATATATATATTTTAAATGCTGTATGTTGTATGGTCAGTTATCAGATAAGATCGTTGTAAATGAGGTAGAAAGCAATGCTGAATTATTCAGAAGAGGTGTTGCTTGGACTTTTTCCATTGCTAGTGAAGCATATACTATACTATATGTTGTATGTGTCAGTTATCTGATAAGATCGTTGTAAATGAGGTAGAAAGCAATGCTGGATTATTCAGAAAAGGTATAGCTTGGACTTTTTCCATTGCTAGTGAATTATATATATATATATTTTAAATGCTGTATGTTGTATGGTCAGTTATCAGATAAGATCGTTGTAAATGAGGTAGAAAGCAATGCTGAATTATTCAGAAGAGGTGTTGCTTGGACTTTTTCCATTGCTAGTGAAGCATATACTATACTATATGTTGTATGTGTCAGTTATCTGATAAGATCGTTGTAAATGAGGTAGAAAGCAATGCTGGATTATTCAGAAAAGGTATAGCTTGGACTTTTTCCATTGCTAGTGAATTATATATATATATTTTAAATGCTGTATGTTGTATGGTCAGTTATCAGATAAGATCGTTGTAAATGAGGTAGAAAGCAATGCTGAATTATTCAGAAGAGGTGTTGCTTGGACTTTTTCCATTGCTAGTGAAGCATATACTATACTATATGTTGTATGTGTCAGTTATCTGATAAGATCGTTGTAAATGAGGTAGAAAGCAATGCTGGATTATTCAGAAAAGGTATAGCTTGGACTTTTTCCATTGCTAGTGAATTATATATATATATATATATATATATATATATATATATTAAATGCTATATGTTGTATGGTCAGTTATCTGATAAGATCGTTCTAAATGAGGTAGAAAGCAATGCTGGATTATTCAGAAGATGTGTAGCTTATACCTTTTGAATTAATATTAGTGATAAATAGAATCTTGAGAATATTTATAGACGTAGTTTAGCGTGTTTATTCTGTTTTATCAGCTTTTTTCTTGACACACATAGCTGATCATTTCATTATATTAGCTTCTTATTTTTCATTTTATGTATATAATTATAGCTTTAAACCCTTCGTTGTTTTTGTTATATAACCCTGCACTCTCGACAACGGATTTATTAAATATGTAGAATGAAATCGCAGGATTTTTGTCAATGTTTGAATAATCCAATATTGCCCACGTTTTATGAGAAATAATGTCAGTTGCCCTTTGTGATATCGTAGTCATCATATATCATGATTGTGTACGAAAACATTGCGCCAATGTTCATCTTCAACCGAATTTTAATATAAATTCAACGTCTAGATAATTTCTCTATTTTGTTCTGAAATCTTGGTAAGAAATATTACCAGGAAAATAATTGTGGAGAACGGTGTTTGAAAAGTGTGAATTTGTTTGAAAACCTCCCTGGTCGACAGGTGACCTTGTGTAACGAAACCCGCCGGCGTTTGTACATATTACAAGAAGTGAATAAATTAAGTGAAATGGGATACTTAAGCCGAGAGTATTAAGTCATAATGACTGATTTACCAATTGTTCGACATTGGAAACAAACCAACGAACAATAAACTTTTTCTTTTGTTTTGTAGGTACTGTCTCTACCTTTCAAGATCAAGTTCGCAGCAGTTCTTCTGCTTCTTTTTCTGTCATCGATGTACTTATTACGTAAGTTAAAATATTGAATTATTATTTTATATTTTTTACTTTTTATACCATAGAGAACTGGAATGATTTCTATGGCAACGAAAAAATATTACGTTGTGCTGTTATTACATTCTTGTGTTGAGGACGTAGTGGGGTTGATCATAAAACGAAAGTCAAACAATTTTATTTTTGTGTTGATTTTGTTAATGTCAATATTTTGAAGGATGGAATTATGAATAATTCATATTGTGATATTTCTAGCAGTGTTGCCACAGTTCTTCTGCTCGCTTGTTGTCGCCGGTTTTTCATTACATTTAAGTTAAACACATTTAATTAAAATCCTCTTCATATTTTTCTGCTTTCTTCTGTCTCATTAAAGTGGATGCTATGGTAACTCAGAAATGCTAAGAAGTGAAAATGTTTCATTATGGTAATTAATAAGCCTACGTGCAGTTGTAACAAAAGTGAAGCGTTGTAATTTGAATTTAATTTTTATTGCTATGACTGTATGAGAAATAGTCTTTGAATTTTGTTTTACTTTTTCTAGATTTTTTAATAATTTAATATAATCAATTTTTGTTATTTTTGTGTGAAATATTGACTTATTTACACCATATTAATTACGACGGCTTTAAAAAAATTCGTGACAAATTTTGTTACTTAAAAATACCCTTAAATTTGTCTACATATCGCTTATACATCTTCAGTTTCGACAGCATATGAAGTTTTCTGTGCATAAGGATCTGTTTTAACACCATCTTATAGCGCATTTTCTCAGTCCTCGATTCATTGAGGTGTTACCGTACTGACATGTAGATTATGTCCATATAGAGCAGTGGCGGGCAGATGCTGCAGTTATGACGTAAGAGCCAGACAGGCCTCAAGAGCTAGGAAGAGCGAGCAGTTCAGTCGTATTACTGTTAACACGCACCAGCGTAGTGGCGTCAGTGCAGCAATGATACGACAGTTCTTGGAGATAAATTGATGGAATCACATTCCTGTATTTTGCTAGGGAATAACTACTCTGCGGTCATGATGGCAACATTCTTGGCAAATTCCCCGTCATTGCAATGGTTAGTGAAATCCTATATCTTAAGCCTTAAGATTACCATTGATTCATTGACAGTGTGTCCCCTGGCTTCACTTAACAATTTATCTTTCAATTGCTGCACTAGTACTTGCCGATAATCATTTGTGTGGCATACAGAATAATGGCATTGTATATTGAATTTCTTTACATGCTGAAACTGCTTGCCACAAATCAAACACTTCGTCATTCCTCCATACTCCATAACACAGTTTGATCTCGACAAAGCATTTAACTTGGGCACGATAGTAACACAAAGTGATGGTGTGTTTCAAAAGTTGAAATATACTTTGCATACTACTCACCAAGTTAGGGCCTATATAGTTCAATCTGTATATTGTGTAGGAAAATGTCTGTTAAAAACACTTGAACTGTTTTCAAGTTTCCGAGTAGACAAAGTGTTGTAGTACTTCTTAAATTATTTATTTCTATATTTGTATATTTATAGCAGTTTCGGAGCCTCATTTACATAATGCGAACGCCTCTGCAGCTGGCTGTATTATGTTTTTCATATTATTATAAGTATATTAAATTTGATTACAAACCAAAATATTTTGTTACATTGATTTATTACGGGTGTACAGTTCTGTTTTCGTACAAATGTATTGTAATTGTGCTGTTCCCATACTACCTCAGACGAATGGATCGCGCTCTGTCAGTGCATAGGCGCCGTACCACCATTGTTCAGATGAACCTTCTCTCCTCGCTGTGCTCAGTATGAAGAGATTGCCGAGCAAAGAGCGTGGGGGCTCCGTGGTATGACGTCACAGAGCACGGAACATGCCGGTCACTGATATAGAGGAACTACACTTTCCAGTGGTGAGAAAAATTAACTATTCATAGGTATCAGTTAAATATGGGTGAATCCAGAAATGCATGTAGAGTGTTAGTTGGGAGGTCGGAGGGAAGAACGCCTTTGGGGAGGCCGATACCTAGATGGCAGGATAAATGTTATGTTTTATTTAACGACGCTCGCAACTGCAGAGGTTATATCAGCGTCACCGGATGTGCCGGAATTTTGTCCCGCAGGAGTTCTTTTACATGCCAGTAAATCTACTGACATGAGCCTGTCGCATTTAAGCACACTTAAATGCCATCGACCTGGCCCGGGATCGAACCCGCAACCTTGGGGCAGGATAATATTAAAATGGATTTCAGGGAGGTGGGATATGATGGTAGAGACTGGATTAATCTTGCACAGGATGGGAACCGATTGCGGGCTTAAATGAGGGCGGCAATGAACCTCCAGGTTCCTTAAAAGCCATTTGTAAGTAAGTAATATTAATTGTGAACCACCGGCATAGCTCAGGCAGTAGAATGCTTGCCTACTGATCCAGAGTTGCACTGGGGCGTTGGGCTGATTACCTGGTTGGGTTTTTTCAGTAGTTTTCTCTAACCGTAAGGTGAATGTCGGGTAATATGTGGCGAATCCTCGGACAAATTTCATTTCGCTGTCACGAATAGGTATCAGTTAAATATGGGTGAATCCAGAAATGCATGTAGAGTGTTAGTTGGGAGGTCGGAGGGAAGAACGCCTTTGGGGAGGCCGATACCTAGATGGCAGGATAAATGTTATGTTTTATTTAACGACGCTCGCAACTGCAGAGGTTATATCAGCGTCGCCGGATGTGCCGGAATTTTGTCCCGCAGGAGTTCTTTTACATGCCAGTAAATCTACTGACATGAGCCTGTCGCATTTAAGCACACTTAAATGCCATCGACCTGGCCCGGGATCGAACCCGCAACCTTGGGGCAGGATAATATTAAAATGGATTTCAAGGAGGTGGGATATGATGGTAGAGACTGGATTAATCTTGCACAGGATGGGAACCGATTGCGGGCTTAAATGAGGGCGGCAATGAACCTCCAGGTTCCTTAAAAGCCATTTGTAAGGAAGTAATATTAATTGTGAACCACCGGCATAGCTCAGGCAGTAGAATGCTTGCCTACTGATCCGGAGTTGCACTGGGGCGTTGGGCTGATTACCTGGTTGGGTTTTTTCAGTAGTTTTCTCTAACCGTAAGGTGAATGTCGAGTAATATGTGGCGAATCCTCGGACAAATTTCATTTCGCTGTCACGAATAGGTATCAGTTAAATATGGGTGAATCCAGAAATGCATGTAGAGTGTTAGGTGGGAGGTCGGAGGGAAGAACGCCTTTGGGGAGGCCGATACCTAGATGGCAGGATAAATGTTATGTTTTATTTAACGACGCTCGCAACTGCAGAGGTTATATCAGCGTCGCCGGATGTGCCGGAATTTTGTCCCGCAGGAGTTCTTTTACATGCCAGTAAATCTACTGACATGAGCCTGTCGCATTTAAGCACACTTAAATGCCATCGACCTGGCCCGGGATCGAACCCGCAACCTTGGGGCAGGATAATATTAAAATGGATTTCAGGGAGGTGGGATATGATGGTAGAGACTGGATTAATCTTGCACAGGATGGGAACCGATTGCGGGCTTAAATGAGGGCGGCAATGAACCTCCAGGTTCCTTAAAAACCATTTGTAAGTAAGTAATATTAATTGTGAACCACCGGCATAGCTCAGGCAGTAGAATGCTTGCCTACTGATCCAGAGTTGCACTGGGGCGTTGGGCTGATTACCTGGTTGGGTTTTTTCAGTAGTTTTCCCTAACCGTAAGGTGAATGTCGGGTAATATGTGGCGAATCCTCGGACAAATTTCATTTCGCTGTCACGAATTCCAAGGACGCTAAAAACCCACTAGTTGGTGCAGCGTCGTTAAATAACCAAGTAAAAGAAAACATCCACATCTGTGGAGTAACGGTCAGCGCGTCTGGCCGCGAAACCAAGGTGGCATGGGTTCGATTTCCGGTCGGGGCAAGTTACCTGGTTGAGGTTTCTTCAGGGGTTTTCCCTCAACCGAATATGAGCAAATGCTGGGTAACTTTCGCTGCTAGACCCCGGACTCATTTCACCGGCAATATTATCTTCATCTCATTCAGGCGCCAAATAACCTAAGCTGTTGATAAAGCGTCGTAAAGTAACCTACTAAAAAAAAAGAAGATTAATTATAGTGTATTACATTGGCTGACGACAAACTTTATATTCAATACATTTAATAAAAAATAAAAAAAAAAACGAGAAAATATGTATCTTCATAATAATTTGTGTGGAGGTAGTGGAACATTATCCCGATTAAAAATTGATGTTTTAGAGTGTAGCTATTTTTTATGAAATGCAAAGATTTCGCAGAGTCTGTTCCCTCACCGACCACGGGAACACAAAGTCTGTGTTTCAGCATTCAGCCTCACAGAGGTTTGAAGTCGACTGAAGCGTCGCAAATACGTTTAGAATAAGCGACTGGAAGCACGCCACTCACAAAGCGGGGCTTTGTCTGCGCAGTTAAGGAGTCTGGAGTTTTGTATACAGCATTAGTTAGTTCTCTTGCCGCTGCGAAGCGCTGGAGGTCATTTGAAGTGAGTTTTATGGTCTGTGTCCCACCAGATTATTAAAACCTTATACATAGTTAATGCGTGTCCCGGACATTTTTATACACAGCGCTTGTATTACATATTACTGCATTACCCTGAACGAAATAAAGCGAAAAAATGTTCGTGCATTCATTTTGGAAATATAGGTTGGAAGTAATGGAAATTTATAGATTAAAGGAAGCAATACTACTGGGTTCAAAAAGTTCCCGGAATTTTACTACCATTTTTCGTATTAATATATAACAAGGGATATTATACATTTGTTTTGTTGGTAACATTCATGATGTCATTTCCTTAAAGTTTGTTGATAATGGCGATTGTTGGTTTTGAGTTGTAGCAAATTGTTTATCATAGTGTTTTGTTTGTTCGTCGCATTTTGTGATTATGTCCACAGAGCAACGTACAAACACCAAGTTCTGTGTTTTGTTACACAAAACTCCTGCAGAGACATTAAGATTGTTGGAAGAAGCATATGGCGAAGCAGCAATGAAAAAAACTCAAGTGTATGCCTGGCATAAACGCTTTTCTGGTAGCCGCGATAGCATCAAAGATGACGTACGCAGCGGCCGACCAACAACTGCAACAAATGAAGCAATCGCTCAGCGTGTGCGTAATGTTGTGAGGGACGACCGACGTAAAACCATAAAAGAGATAGCAGCAGAGGTCGGAATATCAGTCGGAAGTGTACACAATGTTCTTCACAAGCATCTCAACGTGAATTACGTGTCTCAGAAGTTAGTTCCGAAAATGGTGTCGGCAGAACAGAAAGAAACAAGAATGACTCTTGCTGGGGACATGATCAGTATGGCTGATGAAGATGGTGATTTCTTAAACAAAATTATTGCTGGTGATGAAACTTGGTGCTACTTGTACGACCCAGTCCCTAAACGACAGTCATCTGAGTGGAAATCGAAAACATCTCCTCGGAAGCAAAAATTTCCTAGGGATACTTCCAAAGGCAAAGTTATGTTGGAAGTTTTCTTCGACTCTCAGGGTTTCATCCACCATGAGTTCATTCCAGAAGGTCGTACTGTAACGAAAGAATTGTACGTAGAAATCCTCCGTCGCCTCCGGGACGCAGTGAGAAGGAAACGTCCAGAAAAGTGGGTAGAAAACAACTGGTTCCTTATGCATGACAATGCACCTGCTCATCGCGCAATTATTGTAAAGGATTTTCTTGCCAGGCACAACATAACTGCTTTGGATCACTCACCATACTCTCCTGATCTCTCACCACCTGATTACTTTCTGTTTCCCCGTCTGAAAAGTCATCTGAAAGGACGGAGATTCAATGCTGAAGAGGTTATCGCAAACGCGACGAGAGCACTAAGACGGGTTTCACAAAATGGCTTCCAGGCCTGCTTCCAGGAACTCTACACGCGTTGGCAAAAGTGTGTTGTTGCGGAAGGCAACTATTTTGAAGGGAATGCTGTAGAATAGTGTTTAAGGTACGTTGTTTCTATGATACTAGCAAATTCCGGGAACTTTTTGAACCTAGTATGTAGAATACATTATGGGGAAATAGAATTGGTTTTTGAGTAAAAACTTCTATTTATTTTTTATTTTTCCAATATAAAGGGTGCGTCAGAAAGAACGGATGGATTTCAAACTATCGATACGCAACGAGGAGAGAGATATAGTGAGGGGGACCACGACTGTTGGGTCAGCCATAGAATGCAGTTTCAGTTGAGAACATGGTGTTGGTCTGGTGTACAACGTGCTTTCATCGTAGAGACATTTTTGAAAAATGAAGAGTCTGCGATCGCCACTCAGGACTCATTTCGACATCGGATGTCACGCTAGGATTCCAACTCGGAATACAATTTTGCGGTGGGTGGTTTCATTTCGTATCACAGGTTCAACATTGAAGAAGAAATCACCTGGACGAAATTCTATTGCACTGAGATTGTCCGAGGCTACGGTAAGATCTCGCGCCCTGCGACTTCTTTCTTTGGGACCATTTGAAGGCGTAAGTTTGTAAACATCGATCACATACACTGGACGAACTGAAGACAGCGATTCGCGAAGAAATCGTGGCAATTGCACCAGCTATGACTGTGAAAGTGATGGCGAACATCAGAAAACGCCTCGATGCCTGTATTGAAAGCCAAGGACATCATATGGATAATGTTGTTTTCCATAAATAAACTGCATGTATTGGTGAATATGTTGATAACAATAAATTTTTGATTTGATGAATCTTTACAATTTTCTTGCCATGTGAAATCCATCCGTTCTTTCTGACGCACCATGCATAATGTTATTCAAAAGTAACTTCCCATTCTGCTATGTATTGTGGGTCCCTATCACCACGGCATGGCGCGTCCTCAGGTTGCGGACATAGGAGACGGCCTCAAGGTATGGAGGGTAGCTGCGAATATATCGAATAAGCAGTCGTGGACAGACGATGAGGAGTGGTCCTCCAGCTTGGGGGTTGGGCGAAGGGCTAACAACCCATCACCGTAAAAACAGCGTGTTACGAAACCTTCAAATAAGCCTCGGAATAGGACTGATATGATTATGTCTCGTGACGAGAATATTGTACGAAATGGAAATATAAAAATTGGAAATTTATACTTTGAAGAGGTGGAAAAATTCGAATATTAGGGAACAAAGGTAACAAATATAAATGACACTCGGGAGGAAATTAAACACAGAATAAATATGGGAAATGCCTGTTATTATTCGGTTGAGAAGCTTTTATCATCCAGTCTGCTGCCAAAAAATCTGAAAGTTAGAATTTATAAAACAGTTATATTACCGATTTTCTCTATGGTTGTGAAACTTGGACTCTTTGAGAGAGGAATATAGGTTAAAGGTGTTTGAGAATAAGGTGCTTAGGAAAATATTTGGGGCAAAGAGGGATGAAGTTACAGGAGAATGGAGAAAGTTACACAACACAGAACTGCACGCATTGTATTCTTCATCTGACATAATTAGGAACATTAAATCCAGTAGTTTGAGATGAGCAGGGCATGTAGCACGTATGGGGGAATCCAGAAATGTATATAGAGTGTTAGTTGGGAGGCCGGAGGGAAAAAGACCTTTGGTGAGGCGAGACGTAGATGGGAAAGTAATATTAAAATGGATTTGAGGGAGGTGGGATATGATGATAGAGTCTGGATTAAACTTGCTCAGGATAGGGATCAATGGCGGGCTTATGTGAGGGCGGCAATGAACTTCCGAGTTCCTTAAAAGCCAGTAAGTAAGTAAGTAAGTAAGTAAGTAAGTTAGTTCCCATTCTGAAATGGTAATAAGTTTGTGAAACTTTTAGATTCCACAAAAATAAAAACACCAAAATTTTCGTAAAGGAAAGGGATTTTATTAAAACACGAAAAACTAAACATGACCACCACGTGTTGTTCAATAATTAAATAGATAAATAAATAAATAAATACAACATAAACACAAGAAATAAAAAAATACATCACACTAACATATGAAAACAAAAACACACACAAGATTGCAACCTCATTCAAGAAATTAAATTACAACATCGCATACAGAACAAATAACACTCTACAAAAACATCTCAACACACAAACAACACAAACAAACAAATACAACCACACGGGCGTATACAAACTCAAATGTAGCACCTGCAACAACTTCTATATAGGATAGACAGGTAAATCATTTCAAACACGTTACAAAGAACACATCAAAGCCATAACAATATTAAAAAACACTTCCATATATACAGAACACTTCACAAATGCTAACCACACCTACAAAGACATCAACACAGACATGGAAATTCTACACATCCAACCAAAAAGCGAGAAACTAAACACACCTGAACAATACGAAATATAGACACACAAAAACACATCCAAATAAAATTCTCATCACACAACTCAATTTCAGAACACACACTCTTTGACGCCACATTACACTACACAAACACACCCCCACAGGAAACAAAACAAAAGACGCCAAGACCAGCAACAACCAGTTCTGACGTAATTAGGAACATCAAATCCAGACGTTTGAGATGGGCAGGACATGTAGTATAGTATGGGTGAATCCAGAAATGGATGTAAGAGTGTTAGTTGGGAAGTCGACTGGAAAAAGACCTTTATGGAAGCCGAGACGAAGATGGGAGGATATTATTAGAATGAATTGGAGGGAGGTGAGATATGATGGCAGGGACTAGATTAATCTTGCTCAGGATAGGGACCGATGGTGGGCTTATGTGAGGTCGGCAATGAACCTCCGAGTTCTCTAAAAGTCATTTGTAAATAAATAATAATGAAAATAATAATCTTCTTCTTCTTCTTCTTCTTCCCTTCAAGTATTAGGCCAAATGCCCTGTTACGATCTCACAGTTGAATTTTCAATCCAGCGCTTCTTTGGACGACCGAGATATCTGTTCCCGTTTGGACGATAGTGGAGCATGAATTTTTGAATTCTGTCTCTATGCATGCGATGCAGATGATTTTTTCAGTTGTTCTGATAATGTTTTACGTGATTAATTACAGGTTCTAGTTGTAATTCTTTCATTACATCTTCATTGCGTTTGTGATCCCATTTCGTATATCCCGCTGTATATCTCATAAATTTCATTTCATTGGCCGTTATTCTGCTTTCGTCTTTCTTCCTCAATGTCCATGCCTCACTGCCGTAACAAAGTACAGGTCTCGCCAAGGTCTTGTAAAGGCGAATTCGAGTATGCCTTTGTACTAGGGAAGGTTTCATAATGGTGTTAATTATTCCCATTGTTTTGGTATATTTAGAAATTTTCTGTGAAATGTCTACTTCATCGAAAAAAGATAATAATAATAATAATAATAATAATAATAATAATAGTAATAATAATAGTAATAGTAATAATAATAATAATAATAATAATAGTAATAGTAATTTATTTATTTATTTAGAATATTAACGTGCAAAAACAACAGCACAAGGCCAATTACAGTTTTGCACGATACAGAACAGAACAAAACAACAAATGATGATGAGAATGAACGATAGAAAATGGCAATGAGATGAAATACAAACAATATAATGGTCTACATAAATCAATGATCAAATAATAATTATAAAATTATAAAATTAGTACAATGAGATAATTGAGATAACGGAATAGTCTACATTAATCAATTGACCAAATGCAAGAAATAAAATGGACAAATAATTATTAAAATAAGATCAGTGAGTTAAAAACTCAAAGATATAGTACACATTAAATGGATCCAAGTTGAATCCATGCAAATTAGCATATTTAATGCATCTGCAGACCGGAGAGAGAGATTTAGGGTTCTTATTATAAAACAATTTATGAAATCTTAAACCATTAGCAGGAATACGAAGACTGATATTGCTTATGAAAGATTCACAATCAATATCACCCTTAATGACTTTGCAAAAAAAATAAATAATCAAGATCCTGACGTCTGGTGAACAAACTACCGCAATTGAAATAATTGCATTTAATCTCATAGTTATAATCGGAATTTGGTAAAAATCTATAAGAACACAAGGAAATAAATTTTCTTTGAATATTCTCCAATTTAGCCGTGTCAGTGGAAGTAATGGCGTTCCATAGTAATAATAATAGGTGTAATAGTAATAGTAGTAATAATAATAATAATAATAGTAATAATAATAATAATAATAATAGTAATAATAATTATTATTTATTTATTTATTATTAATATTTGTGTGCTGAACAACAGCCAGAGGCCAATTATAGTTCAGCACAATACACAAACAGAAGATACAAAAGTGCAAAACAAAAATAAATAATATCTTAAATAACAAAAACATACATAAATAAAATTGAGTACGAACAGTAAAAACTAATAATCAAAAGAAACTAAACCTTAAAAGGATCTAAATTGTGCCCATGCAAATTGGCATATTTTATGCATCTACAGACTGGAGAAAGTGATTTTGAATTTCGGTTATAAAAAATTTTTTGAAATCTTAAACCTTTTGTAGGAATACGAAGGCTGATATTGTTTATGATAGACTCACAATCAATATCACCCTTGATCACTTTGCAAAAAAATTGATAATCAAGATTTAGACGTCTAGCATAAAGGCTACAACAGTTAAAATATTTACAGGTAATCTCATAGTTAAAGTCAGTGGAATTGGGTATATATCGAAAAGCATATAAGGAAATAAATTTTCTTTGAATATTTTCCAATTTAACCGAATCTGTTGAAGTAATAGAATTCCAGGCTACAGATTCATATTCAAGTTTAGAGCGAACCAAAGTAAAGTATAGAATTAATAGTGACTCAGGAGTAGAAAAAGAATAGGTTATAGACCTTATTAAACCAAGCATTCTTATTGAATGATAATACTAATAATACTAATAATAATAATAATAATAATAATAATAATAATAATAATATGAAGTATTGTGAAATAATGATCAGTTCTCTCCTTTGAATTACACTATCATATTGCCCAGACATTTTTGTACCAGTGCTTCATTGTAGCAAGGACTGTCCCCAATGTAGATGAGAGCTTATGTGTTGGGTGTGTAATACAATTTGTTAAGCCGTTAGACCAACATTGTATTCCCAGTTCGTTGTCCGGATTTTGTTGTTGTGTTTTATCGTTTCAAATGTCTATTGAATTTTCTATGATGCAGTTACCTTCCTTTCCCCCACCCTCGTTACGAGCTCTCATAACAAGCAGTTGCAATGCGAACAAACAGTGCCATTACTAGTTGATGATACATGGCCAGCCGGCCAATCACAGCCGTCCTGTGTGCATTTAGTGACCAATAAAACTGCAATCACAATGCGACTTGTAAAACATCCCTATTATTCGATTTCAATTGATTCTAGCTGCCAATACTCTTGATTTGTATCGCTGCGTCGGAGGCAATTCTGCGTTTGTTTATAGAATTGTGTGCACAAATAGCGAGCATTAGCTACTGTATAGGTGTCTTCTGTACCCATTATTGTAAATCCAGCTTCTCTATATATCAGGTGTTGGGGGAACTCTTTCGCTCTATGGGACACTATATAAAGATAGACATTAATAGGATTGTACAGAAAATCACATTCCTAAAGATTTATACCACATACGAGTTTTTGGTTTTTAATTAAATATGTTTAATTTGATTTTAAATAATAATAGAATAAAATGGGGGGTATAAGGGTACGGTACATCAGTTACTCATGGATTTCAAAAAGGCATATGACTGGATTAAGAGAGACGTTTTATATTATATTCTTATCGAATTTGGTATATACTTCGATTAATTAAAATTTGTCTCATTGAAACTTACAGTAGAGCCCATATAGACCAGTTTCTGTCTGATGCTTTTCCAAACCACTGTGGGCTAAAGCAAGGAGATGCACTATCACCTTTACTTTTTAACTTTGCTCTAGAATACGCCATTATGAAAGTTCAGGATAACAGAGAGGGTTTGGAATTGAACAGGTTACATCAGCTGCTTGTCTATGCGGATGACGTGAATATGTTAGGAGAAAATCCACAAACGATTAGGGGAAACGCGGGAATTTTACTGGAAGCAAGTAAAGAGATAGACTTGATGGTAAATCCCAAAAAGACGAAGTATATGATTATGTCTTGTGACGAGAATATTGTACGAAATGGAAATATAAAAATTGGAGGTTTATCCTGGGTCGAAATTAAACACAGAATAAATATGGGAAATGCCTGTTATTATTCGGTTGAGAAGCTTTCGTCCTCCAGTCTGCTGTCAAAAAATTTGAAAGTTAGAATTTATAAAACAGTTATATTACCGGTTGTTCTTTATGGTTGTGAAACTTGGACTCTCACTTCGAGAGAGAAACAGAGATTAAGGGTGTTGAGAATAAAGTGCTTAGGAAAATATTTGGGGCTAAGAGGTGTGAAGTTACAGGAGAATGGAGAAAGATACACAACACAGAACTGCATGCATTGTATTCTTTACCTGACATAATTAGGAACATTAAATCCAGACGTTTGAGATTATGAGGGCATGTAGCACGTATGGGCGAAATCCAGAAATGCATATAGAGTGTTAGTTGGGAGACGTGAGGAAAAAGACTTTTAGGGAGTCCGAGACGTAGATGGGAGGATAATATCAAAATGGATTTGAGGGAGGTGGGATATGATGGTAGAGACCGGATTAATCTTGCTCAGGATAGGGACTAATGGCGGGCTTATGTGAGGGCGGCAATGAACCTCCGGATTCTCTAAAAGCCAGTTGTAATTAAAATAATAATAATATGTAACACTTTATTGCATGACTGAATATTTTTATATACTAATTTTACCAATTTATTAAGTGTAATATTGTAAAAATATGTCATACACTACTTTTTGTATAAAACATCATAAAAAATCAATATAGGCTTACAGCTACGAGAAAGAGTGTGTAAAGTGTGTGAAATGGTGGTAAAATAAAATACTATCGATATTTGTGAATCGACTGTTTTAACGCACAAAGAACGTAGCAGAGCAGGTTAGGTTGAACATAATTATCTTACTAATATATTCACTTGGTAATAATTAATTGTATTATAAACGTGTTTATTTCCCTAATATGTAAAAGTTATCCTTTCTTTTCCACATTCACAAATTTAAAATTGATAAAACGTCGAGCTGAATTGGTTATACTCCCTATAGTATGACAAATTCTTCCTTTCCTAGTATTTATTGCGATATAACATTGAACAAAAAACAAGTCAATCGTTTGTTTTGTGTTGCTATGGCAATTTTATTGCACATTGCCACAAAAGTCCACATTATGAACGATTTAGAGGATTGACCAAGACTGTTTATAAATACGGGTAGACAAAAATGTTTTCATATGTGAACGGTTTAATGTGTTACATATGTTATCCATTGAGCTCTGGATATTAAATTGATTTCATGAAATTGGCACAGTCGTATTTAGAGTCTACTCTCCCATATCGTATTGTGAATACACAAATAAATGGGCAGGAATGATCGTCGAAATATACCTATAACTGAGCAACTAACATTGCATACTAATAATTTTATTGTACGCTTATCCGATAGAAGTATATTAAAAATAATAATACGTTGAATAATCCATGTAAGTGCGCGAAACTTTTATGCTGTACGTGATGGTTATTTTCTTTGTTTTTTTTTTTAAATTGGCAGAGTTAAGGCCATAAGGTCTTCTCTTACCCTCCATCACGCCAAAAATAGGCTATACAATATAGGATAGTGTAGCACTGAATTTGAACAAAAATTGAAAATAACTAAAATAGTAACATATTAGAAAATAAAAACAAAATTGAATTGATATAAAATGAAAATAGTATCACAATAAAAGAAAGTAAAATATAGATCCGTGAATTGAAGTAAAAAACAATCAACTCAATCAGTACAAACAGTTAAGATGGAAAACATATTATGTTATTGGGAGCAAAGCTGAGATTTGAAGGATGTTTGAGATTTGAAAAAATAAATATATATATAATGTTGTTGTTGTTTTCTAATGCCAGGTGTTTGAAAAAGTCATTTGACCTCTTGCACTCCAATATTTTTCAAGGATATTATCATGGTCAGCCACTGAAGCACAGATTTTGAGGTGTTCCGAATCCATTTCTTGGTTTGAGTTGCACAATGGTCAGTTAGGGGACTGATATATTCCAATAATTCTATGCAGGTGTTTGGCCAAACAATCATGGCCTGTTGCCAATCTAAATGCAGCTACAGACGATTTTCGTAGTAAATCGGGAATTAACTGTGGATTATGATGCAGAGAGTTCCATTTTTTCCCTTGAGATTGTGTTATCAAATTTTGTGTGTTGAGGTCTAAGTATGTAGATTTAATAAATCTTTTCACAGAGTAATACGTAGATTTAGTAACAGGTCTGTAAGTAGCAGTGCTGCCCTTCTTTGCTAAAGCATCCGCATTCTCGTTTCCCAGGATTCCACAATGGGATGGTATCCATTGGAATACAATTCTTTTATTAAGTGTTATTAATTGAGAGAGCATTTTAGTTATTTCTGCTGTTTGAGATGAAGGTGTGTGTCTAGAGATTATTGATAGAATAGCTGCTTTGGAGTTTGATAATATAAGTGCATTCTTAAATTTATTGATGTGGCATAGAAGATTCCTGAGACTTTCACTTATTGCAATGATTTCTCCATCAAAACTATATATATGTCTTTTAATTTCTGTCTTCATACTCACCGCATTTAAATTTAACAAGGCGCAGCCTTCTCGTTAACTACTTCATAATCGCATCCTCATTCCACGAGGCCTAGTCTGCAGACAACAATGCAACTGATAGTCGAAACGATTCACACATCAATATGACGCCAGTGAGTTGTTTGAAATTGTAATGATAATAATGTGTCATTACAGAGAATTGCATTCGTTTTGAAATCAATACCACAGTTAAATATTTCACAATTAGACTATGTTAAATTAACTATTGCTGTCTTTATACTCCCCGCATTTGTTAATCAACCCCGTTTGTGTTGCAATAATCATGAATGCATTATGATGTGACATTAATTTCTTTCATTCTTTTTACATGTTCATACCTTGTCTTCCACTTTTTCTGCCCCATTTCACAATGTCCTTCTAACTTGATTCCAAACATTCGTATTGGGTAGTCATAATGAAACATCAGCTACTTGTTTATCCGGATGACGTGAATATGATAGGAGAAAATCGACAAACTATTAAGGAAAATACGGGAATTGTAATTGAAGGATATAATGAGATAGGTTTGGAAGTAAATCTCGAAAAGACAAAGTGTATGATTATGTCTCGTGACCAGAATATGTTGCGAAATGAAATTATAAAAATTGGAAATTGATCCTTTGAAGATGTGATAAAATTCAGATCTTGGAGCAACAGTAACAAATATAAATAATACTTGAGAGGAAATTTAAACGCAGAATAAATATGGGAAATGCCTGCTATTATTCGGTTGAGAAGCTTTCATCATATTTAAAAAAAAAGTTGAAAATTATAATTTATAAAACAGATATATTACCGGTTGTTCTTTATGGTTGTGAAATTTGCACTCTCACTTTGAGAGAGGAACAGAGGTTAAAGATGTTCGAGAACAAGGGCCTAAGGAAAATATTTGGGCTAAGAGGGATGAAGTTACAGGAGAATGGAGAAAGTTACACAACACAGAACTGCACGCATTGTATTCTTCACCTGACATAATTAGGAACATTAAGTCCAGACGTTTGAGCTGGGCAGGGCATGTAGCACGTATGGGCGAATCCAGAAATGCATATAGAGTGTTAGTTGGGAGGTCAGAGGAAAAAAGACCTTATGGGAGGCCGAGACGTAGATGGGAGGATAATATTAAAATGGATTTGAGGGAGGTGGTATATGATGGTAGAGACTGGATTAGTCTTGCTCAGGATAGGGACCGATGGCGGGCTTATGTGAGGGCGGCAATGAACCTCCAGGTTCTCTAAAAGCCATTTTTAGTAAGTAAGTATTTAGTCATCTTTTAAATCCGACCAGCTTCCGAGACATCTTCGATTCTGTTGATATTCAAATATTCTTACCCTATGCAGGTAGCTGCCTAGAACCCCTTCCAATCCTCGACACCAACAATGTTTGCTGTTCACG